>NC_064849.1:95769263-96123263 GCF_024139225.1 Suncus etruscus
GGGATGGTATATACCAAACTCTTAGCTGTGGGTAGCTTCTCTGGGAGGGAGCGTGGCGGTGGTAGAGAATGAGTCAAGAGTAGGGAAAGAGTTTCTATTTTCTACTAGTAAAATCCAGGATTTTTTATGTTTAAAAATAATAAGAATGTGTGACTCGCAGAATTTAAAAAAGCACACACTAAATGCACATATTAAATGCAGTGCAAATATTTGAAGCAAAATGCTGCCAAGAATGTAGATGACATGTAGGTCTCAGATCCATTTAATTAAGTTCTCCAGGACTTCCTTCTTGACTCACATGGCTCAAGCTTGCCTTGGCCAAGGCCCATTAAACTTGCCTTAGGTGGAGTTGAGCACTAAGTGTGTGACAACTGAACATAGGTCAATGATGACAAGTCACCTTTTTTTCTGCTGTACTCACACCCCTTACCTCAATTTGCCATGAGGATTTTCTGGGTTATTCTGCAGATTTTGATATCTGGGTTATTATCATCAGACTTTTGAAAAACTAAGTTGAGAGTTCTGTGGGAGTGGTGGATAGGGCAGAAATGAGTAACACGGTGCCACCTAGCTCCCATCAGAGCTACATCTCTTCATTTGGAGTCCTGAAAATGCTGGTTCTCTGCAGATATTAAGGGCTTAGTGACAGCTAGAAATGCCACATTACCAACACTTCAGGAGACTAATGTTTGAAATAATTCTCTGAGTTCCCATTCTTTCTGATGGTAGTTTCTTCTCTATAATGTCTTTAATCACTCTCACTTCCAGCCCAGTGAGCTGATCACCACCATTCTTTGGACAGGCCTCAGGGATTTTGCACTGACTCTTTTCTGTCTCAATGTTTCTTCCTTAAAATAACTCCCTGCCTTATGTCCTTATTTCCTTCACATTTGCTCAGAAGGTCTCAGGAAGGCCTAACCAGACTTTAACAGCACTCCAAATTTTCCATACGTTAGTCTTTTTCCCTTCATAGTTACAACATTTACTTATGTTTGTTTATTGCTCCCCTTTCCTTATAGCCTCTTTCCTACATCTTTAGAATGTAAACATTTTCATTTGTTTGTTTTTGGGCCATATCCAGTGGTGGTTCAGAGACCATACCTGGCAGGGCTGGAGGACCATGTGGAGTGATGGGAATTGAACTAGGGTTGGCCACATGCAAGGCAAGTGCCTTACCTTTTTATCCGGCCCTAGAATATAAACTCTAATGAAGAAGCAGAGTGGTGATAGTCTTTTTGATCTTTTTTTCAGTCAAAAAACACCCAGTACCTACAACAGTGTCAAACACAATGAGTGCTATATACATAACTATTGAATGAATGAGTGAGTGAATGAATGAACAAACTGTAGTAAAAGTAGTAATGAACTTGGAATCCTTTGGCCATGGAATGTTGCCCAGATATGTAGAAAAACACTTCCAAAGCAATTCCAAAGATCTGTTCTGTTTTTCCTTCTTCAACTCGGAACTCCCAATGGATTTAGTTCTTGGCTTTTAGCCCAGGAGATATGATTGTCAGCAAAAGTTGGGGTAAGCAGTTAAGAGCTTGGGTTTGGAGCCAAAGAAAGCCAGGTTCGAATATAAATCTTTCCATCTATCAGCTGTGTGACTTGAGGGAAATGATCTTTACTAAACCT
Organism: Suncus etruscus; assembly: GCF_024139225.1. NCBI lineage: Eukaryota > Metazoa > Chordata > Mammalia > Eulipotyphla > Soricidae > Suncus > Suncus etruscus. The sequence goes on from NC_064849.1 coordinate 95,770,899, forward strand.
GAGAATGAACTGTGTGTGATTGAAGCAGCCTGACACATAACCATTAGTAAGTGGGAGCTCATATTATCAGCGCTGAATATGGTTGAAAGAAATGATGCAATGGCCTTTGCAAAGGCAATCCCTTTCCACCCACATGCCCTCTACATTGCTCTAGATAAAATTATTGGGGGGGGGAACCCTTTCTGATTTCAATTTAAAATACACAAGAAGTTTTAATATACTTCACATTTGTCCTTCAATAAAATACCTTGGAAAGTCCAAATAAAAGCAAATTCTTGGCATTGGTAACATCTTTGTGCTTTGTATATTCCTCTTGGAAAGGGTGTGGAAACTAGAGGTACCTTATGCCTAATTCAAGGTACAGTGCCAACAATTGGGGCAAGGTCACTAGTGCAAAGGGAAAACAGAAAAATGCAAAATCTGTGAGTTTGGCTGATGGAGGTCAAGGCAGAGAATCTGAGAGAGCAGATAGAAAGTGGGTCGGAGCACAATGCAGGCAGGTGGAGGAGGCATCTTCTTTTGTTCACTCACAGAGACCATAGCCCTTCTAGAGACAGGAGATGAAGAAGAGAAATTAGGGTTCTGGGTCCAACCTTTCTGCCAAGACTAGCTCCAACTGCTCAACTCTTATCCCTGATCTGATGCCTGCTGTGTTTCTTGGGTGCTTCTATATCCTGCTTCCCCCTGCTCCTTTCTTCTGATTTCTTCTGGGAGTCCTGGCTTCAAAAGTGTAAGCTCTGCATTTACACTTGGATCATCAAGATAAGTGTATGGCTCTGAGGCAGTGCTTGGGGGTGGGGATCATATTCAGTTCCAGTGGAACAAACAGTGGATCAAACACCAATCAGCCACATTATTGGCAAGCCCTTTATTTCCTGTGCTGTCTCTCTCATGACATAGGTTCCCTTTATTTTTTTTATTATTTTTTATTTATTTATTTATTTATTTATTTATTTATTTATTTATTTATTTTTTGGTTTTTGGGCCACACCCATGGTGCTCAGGGGTGACTCCTGGCTATCTGCTCAGAAATAGCTCCTGGCAGGCACGGGGGACCATATGGGACACCGGGATTTGAACCAACCACCTTTGGTCCTGGATCGGCTGCTTGCAAGGCAAAGGCAGCTGTGCTATCTCTCCGGGCCCCCTTTATTTTTTTTAAATCTTAGGAAAGAGTTCTGATTGGCCATCTAGGTCACACATACTTTCTCAAGCTTTTGATTGCCCAAATTTCTTTTCTTTTTTTTTTTTTTTGGTTTTTGGGCCACACCCATTTGACGCTCAGGGGTTACTCCTGGCTATGCGCTCAGAAATCGCCCCTGGCTTGGGGGGACCATATGGGACGCCGGGGGATCGAACCGCGGTCCTTCCTTGGCTAGCGCTTGCAAGGCAGACACCTTACCTCCAGCGCCACCTACCCGGCCCCCAACATCCACGGACCTCTAAATCTTGTACCCTGAAATTGCACCCCCAAGATGCTATCTGAAAGCTCCCTACTAGCTTCCAAAATAGATTAGAAACCACAAAAGGTGGTCAATGAATTATTCCCTGCTCTAAAACATTAAATATTTTTATTTGCACCAAAAACCTGGACTCCAGAGTGTTTTTCCCTCCAGGTTCCCTCCTTCCCTCAAGAGCTGGCCTTGTCTGCACTGCAGCTCAGCTCATTAGATGTGCCAGGCAGCAAGGGTGCGGTAATGTTTATTGCGCTTATCATCAGGTCGGATCACACAGGCCATGAAATGATTTTTGCACACATTTATTTACAAAGCAGGGCAATTTTAGGAAGGGGAAGAGAGGTGCAGGAACAGGGAGTGGTACCTTGGAGGGATGGGCTGCCACCTGGGTTGCATAAGGGGCAAAGAGCGAAAGCAGGGCAGGGAGCAAAGGAGGGAACAGAAGAGGAGTGATCAGAGTGTGGCCCTTGGGGTTGGAAGGAAATCGGAAAAGTGCAGGGTGGCTCTGAGGACACAGCTTGTTGTGTGCCACAGCCACCAAGCCTGTGCCAGTGCCCTAGGGTAAAAGAAACAGAAAACAAGAAAGTGGCTTTGGAACTGCTGCCTTAAGAGACATTAAGGAGGGGCAGGAGAGATAGCATGGAGGTAAGGCGTTTGCCTTGCATGCAGAAGGATGGTGTTTCGAATCTCGGCATCCCATATGGTCCCCGGAACCTGCCAGGAGCGATTTCTGAGTGTAGAGCCAGGAGTAACCCCCTGAGCGCTGCCAGGTGTGACCCAAAAACCAAAGAGAGAGAGAGAGAGAGAGAGAGAGAGAGAGAGAGAGAGAGAGAGAGAGAGAGAGAGAGAGAGAGAGAGAGAGAGAGAGAGAGAGAGAGAGAGAGAGAGAGAGAGAGAGAGAGAGAGAGAGATTAAGGAGAGGAAAGGAAATTGAGAGGCGCCTTCTAATCTAAAATATATATCTTAATCCTTACGCTAACCCTTCCTTTATTATTTAATTTCAACAAATGTGTCTATCAGTTGTTTGGAACTTTTAATTGAGAAGAAATAGTTGTTTTTTTTTTTTTTTTTAAATAAATCTCATCGGGTGGCATTTCCCTGCATTTCTGTAATCTTGATTCATTTGGGAGAGGGAATCGGGCTATATTTAGAGGATAAACTGATAAATGAATTTGATCTCTTGATGATCCTGTAATGAAAGAGGCTGTTTTTATGAGTCATTTTCATGAAATTATTTACAGATGAAGAAAAGAGAGCCACGAAATAGAAACCCTTTCACTTACAAACTGTTGTGCGGAGATCCAATTATTTGTGGTGCCTGAATCTCTACCCTAAAGTGTAGAGATTCTGCACCCCGCCCTGATCCCCAGATCACAGGAGGAGCTCCACTCTATGCTCGGAACCGAGGGGTAAACTCAAACCAAAGGACTTCCTCTGGTGGCGGGAGTGGGTTGGTCGGGATAGTCAAAGCTCCTGGAACCCTCCTGTTTCCAAGCAGAGCTGGAGCTGGAGCGGGGGAACTCCCGGGTGACCCTAGTCCAGCTTTCGCTGTTTGTGGAGAAGAGGGCGCTCAGCTGGCAGAACCAGGCTGGTGGGAGCACTCACTGTTCACACGTTCCCTTTAGCGCTTCAGTAAGTTTTAAAAACAAATATGTAAAACGACAATAGCATACAAAAGGCTGTCCTATGTATTTTGTCTTACATATTTTAATTTTGTCTCTGGATAGAAACCATCAGTACTCACCACCCTTTGCAGTTTTTTTTTAATTAAAAAAAAATCTTTATTTAAGCACCATGGTTACAAACACGTTTATAGTTGGGTTTTAGTTATAAAAAAGAACACCCCCCCCTTCACCAGTGCAACTTTCCCTTTGCAGTTTTAGTTCTTTCCAGACACTTTACCTTTCCCTGCAACCCTGTGCCTTTTACAAAACCTTTTCTGTTGCTGCTGACTTCCCCCCCTCCCCTCTTCTAGTCTCTTTCTTTTGGGAGTGTCAAGAATCAAACCTAGGGTCTCACCTTCCATGTGTGAGGTTCATTTTCATGTGTGCGGTAGTGGTCGTTTCACCCTGTGTTCTTGCCCTCCTTCATTCTTTTATTCTGATTTTATGCCCTGTAGTTTAATTTGCTACAATGCAGAAGTTGCGCTCTCGGTACTGAGAGAAACTCTCATTGCTTTTTTTGTGGCAAGAGCTGCTTCTGTTCTGACTTAGAAGATGACGTTTCCCAATAATTCATTGCAGAAAGTGACTGCTATGATCCAGATAATGCTACCAGTTAAAAGAACCCTCTTAAGGCCGACAAGTCTTACCAGTCATTATGGTGTATTGGAAGGTAAAACTGATTTGGCAGCCTCATTAGTTTATAGTCAGCTCAAATCTTCCCTTCTGGCTTCTTAAACCATAACATGTGTCCCTGGAGCTGCAGAGGGGAGAAAACCAGTTTCACCCAACTCTCTGGAGTCCAGGTACTTGGTGCAAATAAAAATATTTAATTTTATAGGGCCGGAAATAATTCATTGATCACCATGCCTATCACCTTCTGTGGTTTCTAATCTACTTTGGGAGCAAGGAGGGAGGGCAATCTCGGATGGCATCTTGGGGGTGCAATTTCAGGGTATAAGATTTAGAGGTCAATGGATGCTGACTATTAGTGCTGGATATTTGTTAAGTATCAAACCCTTTTCTATATTAATTCACTTAATTCTTTTTTTGGGGGGGGGGTTGGGTCACACCCAGCAGTGCTCAGGGTTTATTCCTGGCTCCAGGCTCAGAAATTGCTCCTGGCAGGCACAGGGGACCATATGGAGTGTCAGGATTCGAACGGATGACCTCCTGCATGAAAGGCAAACGCCTTACCTCCATGCTATCTCTCCGGCCCCAATTCACTTAATTCTTAACTCGAGGTAGAAAACATGACCTGGCATGTAAAAAGTCCCGAGATAAATTCCTGCCATCATGTGGCTCTCCTCTGCTCCTCAGCTGGGAGTGACCTTGCCCCTCACACCTAGCACCAGTGGGTGTGGTCCCTGTTGAAAAAAAAAATCACAAAATTAAGGGCCAGGAATGTGCCTCAGCAACAAAGTAAAGTGCATGCTTTGCATGCAAGAGACCTGAGTTCAATCTCTAACAGTAGAAAAAATTAAATGAAGAAGATTAGGTATTCATTTTTGCCAACTCTAATATTGTTTTGTCTTTTGTCTAATGAGACTTAAACTCCTCTCTCTACTTCTTTAGCATCCTTACCTTCATATGTTTCCCATTTCAGTAAAACACTCAATGGTAATATTCTTTAACTGCTGGGCACACAGCTATAAAGGGCCAATAAAAATACTCCTCCAATACTATAAAGCATTGTGTTTGATGAAATAATATCTGAAACCTGATTTAAAAAACTTTTTTATTGTTAATAAGCAAATAAAAACCCAAAGGCCGTGTGAATGTTAATAAGTGGGAGATATAGGCAGAGGAATCAATAATCTTGACTAACTCATGTTCACACTTTATCATTTTAATTAACAAAGTTATTTTTCTTGTGATTTCAGCAGGAGGTAACCCAGGGTAAGAGAATAAGACTTAAATTTATGTGAGTAGGAATTTTTTTTTTAAATTTCATCACTGAATCCAAATAGTGTTTTCTTAGTGTGAAAACAGATGGCAGAAACTTTGTGGTCAAAGGCATTATGTATGAGAATGAACTTTTCTTCAACAGGCAGATTTGAATAAGACAGATTTGAATAAATTCAGGAAGTGATTTAAGATGTGTTATGTTGCCTAAAACCTGATCCACAGCAGGTACTTTTATTAACAAAATGTATACACGCAAATCCAGGGAATCAAAAGAGCTAATTTTCATTTTGGCAAATCTTGCTTTTTTTCTTGCCATTAATTATACTTAGAGATAAGGATTTTATTGAAAAACTTGATCTTTATGTCAGAGTTTGCTTGCTTTTAGCAAGAAATCCAAGCTGAGAAATGCTCTTTTTTTCAGAGTGTCAAAAATACTTATTTGGAAGAGAACCAAATTCTGGCTTTCTGCTAAATCTTATTAGTGTATGTATATATTATAATTATTTTGGTATTTCCATCAATCTCCATATAATTTTAAATGAAATATTGTCCACAAGTGTTGTCTTAAAAAAAAATCACTTTACAAATGTCATGTGATATTGCTATTAGAATTCACAGCTTCAGAAAACCAAATTTCTTCATTCCCACTGGAAAATACACAATTGGATGGATTCTTTCCTGTTCCCAGAGTACACATTAAATTACTATGGTTTTGGAATCGAAATGGAAAACTGAGAAGGAATAAATTGAAGATTTTTACACAAAGGTGGATAGTTGAAAGATGTGTATATTTGCATAATATATTTTTTTTGTAGCTGTACCCCATGATGCTCAGAGGTGACACCTGTCTCTGCACTCAAAAATTATTCCTGGGGGTCGAAGAGATAGCACAGTGTTAGAGCTTGCATTGCAGCTGATCCAGAATGGATGGTGGTTCAAATTCCAGCATCCCATATGGTCCCCCATGCCTACTAGGAGCGATTTCTGAGCGCAGAGCCAGGAAGGAATAACTCCTGGTGCCTCAGGGTGTGACCCAAGTCCCCCAAAAAATAAATTCCTCCTGGAGGTGCCTGGGGGGACCATATGGGATGCTGGGGATCAAACATGGGTCGGCCCTGTGGAAGGCAAATGCCCTACCCACTGTGCTATTGCTCCAATTCACATAATTTAATTATTACAATTTACCTATGAGTCAATTTCCTCTTTAGAATTCATCAATAAACTTTCGGGTTTAAAAAACAAATTTTTTTTTGGTTTTTGGGTCACATCTGGCAGCGCTCAGGGGTTACTCCTGGCTCTACACTCAAAAATCGCTCCTGGCAGGTGCAGGGGACCATAAGAGATGCTGGGATTCGCACCACGATCCTTCTGTATGCAAACAAGGCAAACACCCTACCTCCATGCTATCTCTCTGGCCCCTGGATTAAAATTTTGTTATTAAAAATTTATTATATTTTTACCTCTACCAGCACATTGACTCAAACTCATCTAGTGAATAATTATGTGGTCCAGTGCCAGAACTGAACAGAAATCACTCAGTCAAACGAGATGGGGTTGATGTGCAGCAATGCTGCACAAGCTTTGCTTGGTGATTCAGAGCCAAGTAGGTCTTCAGATTTATAGAGCTTCAGCCTTCAGTGGGATGAGAATTATCTGGCTAATGATGATCTGTTTTTGTTTGTTTGTTTGTTTGTTTTTAAACAAGCAAACAACAATAAAACCCTGATGCTTTGTCTGAGTTAGAATTCAGGAATAGATTTAAAATATATTTCATGGAATTCTACTGTAGCTGGTTGGAGGAGCACAAAAAATTTTCAGTCTTTTTGGGGGGATGATCACTAACTACTCAAGGGCTACTGGAGTTGCCATGCTAGAATAAAGGGAGGAGGTGTAAAAATCAATCAGCATTTTACTATTTACAAAAGCCATTGGAAATGTCCCATAATTGTTTCTTTTTATCATCCATTGGGTATCCTCACTCTTTTGCGGTTTCCCAAACACTCATTAAATACAGTTTGAGCAACTCAGTTCTTAATAATCTGCTGTCTTCCTGTCCTTTAGGCTCTTTGCATGTGCCCTTCCCACCTAGAGATGCTAATCTCCTGGGATAGCTGGGGATGGTGTTTGAATCCTGTCAACACTTAACTGGGCTCAGTAGAAACCTGTTGACTTGAATTCACTTGATAATAAATCCTTTTTTCCAAAAGCACAATGATCTTTCCAGAGACCTGTGAAATTTTCCTACTCCCTGACTGTTTTTGAGACCCTCACCAGTGAATGGGGCTTGGGTAGAAGCATCTTTAACAGAGCTTGAGAGCTGGTTGCTTGTGTGCCAATGCCTTGGGTAATGTAAGCTTTTCATCAGCAATTCATTATGAATTCTTCCTACTTTGTTTCATTCCAGCTGCTTAATGGCTAGATGGTTAAGAGGGGATATATATATATATATATGTATATATATACATGTATATATATATATATACATGTATATATATATAAGACTTTAGGCCACTGGTTGAAGCTTTCTCTATATTAAGAAACAAATATGCTGTTTATTCACTTTCCTCCTTGCTGCACTCTTTCCTCATTGTTGATATTATAAAGATATTAGCAATGATTAGGATTTGGATACTCATACTTGTTGAATTTTTATTCTTGTTATTTAAAATATTTTGTTTGGAGACCTACATCTGGAAGTGCTTACAGCTTACTCCTGACTCTGAGATCAGAGATCACTCTTGGTGCATCTTTGGAGACTATGGGGGGTGCCAGAGATTGAACTCATGTTGCTGTGTAAGACAAGAGCCTTACCCACTGTACTCAGGATGTATCGAGTTATTTCATATGGAAAAAGAGACACATATCCATTTTCAGAATTTTTTCAGAATTTCAGAATTTCTTAGGGTGAACTTGGGGTCACTTATGTGAGCATTATTCATTATTTGTGGTTGCTCTATGTAGTTGGGCAGGTGAGGCAATTTATAGCTTCTAGAAGACTCTTACATCCTATCCTGGCCAATAGGAAGGTGTCCCTAGAAACAACTGTGAATTACCTGGTGGTCACTGATAATGGTCCATTTGGGGCACTGCTCCAGTCTTATTGAAGGGAGTGTACAGTTGGAAAAACTTAACAGTTTCCTACTAACACTAAAGTTAGAAATCACAACTTTAGTTTGTAGGTGTTTTCCTTTATTTGGGTCTTCCCCATTGGTGCTGGGGGTTCAAAGTTACTCTGGTGATTCGGTTTAATTGCTTATTTATGGTGATAATATACTTGTGGGCCACCACGGGCACATTCAACAATTCTCATGGGGCCATGGACTGCTGGTACAGAAACTAAAAGTGGTTTCAAGCACTAATACTTGACCTAAGCACAACTGTATGTGTGTGTGTGTGTGTGTGTGTGTGTGTGTGTGTGTGCATATGCATGCACGTGTGCTTGGGATCAAACCCAGAGCCTCATGCATGAAAAACATGTCTCTTTCTCTGAGCAACAGATGCAGCCCTTGCTTAGGATCTATGTTAAAAAATTTTTGTGTGTGAAGGGTTTGTTAGGTCACCCATAACGTGCTTGACTCTGCTTGGGGACCATTTCCATCAGTGTGTGAGTCACATGCATGGCAAGCACCTTAATCCCTGTATTATCTCTCTGGCCCATCAGATCTAATTTTTAAGATAAGTAAAGAAATGTGATGAGTTAGCACAGTGCCCATATAATCATTGAATCTTCTGCTGCCCAGGCTTAAATTGCTCATCTGGCTTCATGGATAATTCAGTGAATCACCATCATTAGTAATATGATAGAATATGATCATTCTGTTAGTCATCTTTTCATTTCCTTCCAAGCAGATCTCTATTAGTTTCTTTTCTGCTTGCTTTAGCTTTTACATCCCAACTCAGAACAGTTCTGAGCAGAATAGGTTGTTAGTATACTATCTAGAGGTAGCAGCATAAGGAAAGCTATTTCCTTGGCAACAAAAATGTTTTAATCATGTTCATCTTTTTTTTTGGTTTTTGGGACACACCCAGCGGTGCTTAGGGGTTAATCCTGGCTGTCTGCTCAGAAATAGCTCCTGGCAGGCACAGGGGACCATATGGGACACCAGATTCGAACCAACCACCTTTGGTCCTGGATCGGCTGCTTGCAAGGCAAACGCCGCTGTGCTATCTCTCCAGGCCCATGTTCATCTTACATAAACATAATCTCTCTTGGTCTGGGCACTCACCTTTGGTTCAGGGTAATATAAAAATCAGTTATAGAATCTCAAGAAAGAAAGGATAACCTACAACCACTTTCCTCTAATGGGATTGATGGATATAACTGGCACCAAATGTTTCATAGTTAACAGAAATGGAACATAACTACTCAATACACCATCCAAATATCACATCCAGTAGAAGAGCTAATATACATTAGTAACACCTTATGTCAAACATGTTTTCTAAGCACTTCATTAGCACTGAACAGTTATCAAAACTTCAAAAACAACTTTGTGGTTTTTTGAGTGGAGGGCAGTATATGTGCCTATCATCATTTTACAGATGAGAAAATTGAGGCCTAAAACTTGCCTTACAGTTTGGATATGGTGATGCCACAACTGGAATTCACACAACTTAGCACTGAAGACATATCTCTTTATGACTATTTTGTGATCATGACTGAAAATGTGTGTGTGTGTGTGTGTGTGTGTGTGTGTGTGTGTGTGTGTGTATTGGGGACAGGACACATGGGGATGGAATGATAGTATCACAGGCAGGACATTGCCTTGTATGCATCCTATTTGGACTCAATCTCCAGCACCCTATATGATTCCTCAAGTGTGCTGGCAGCACTGTCAGGTGTGAACTCCTCAAATGAAAACAAAACAAAACAACACAACAAAAGGGACAAGATACAAATTAGATCAGAAAGGAAAACATGCAGAAACTTCTACTGGTGCAAGATGGGAAGGGAATTGAAAAAGAATGTCACAAAGCAACAAGATATAACTACTTTTTCCTTGAAGACTGGAAATAATTTATCTTCATTCTTCCCTGACTTCTTCTTCTTCTTCTTCTTCTTCTTCTTCTTCTTCTTCTTCTTCTTCTTCTTCTTCTTCTTCTTCTTCTTCTTCTTCTTCTTCTTCTTCTTCTTCTTCTTCTTCTTCTTTTTTTTTTTGTTTTTTTTTTTTTTGTTTTTTGGGCCACACCCGTTTGATGCTTAGGGGTTACTCCTGGCTATGCACTCAGAAATCGCCTCTGGCTTGGGGGGACCATATGGGACGCCGGGGGATCGAACCATGGTCCCTCCTACGCACTAGTGCTTGCAAGGCAGACACCTTACCTCTAGTGCTACCTTCCCGGCCCCCTTCCCTGACTTCTTAAAATGAAGTAGAAATAGCATTTGATTATTCATGGCTTCTTTAAAAAATAATACCATGTTAAGTGCCTGCCTTTGCAGCCATAAGTCTCCAATCTACTAAATACCATGAAGTGGTGCTATCTGAGAGACAAGTCTTGAGAATTTAGGCTGGACAGCAAAAATTGAATTTGAATGGGCTTAAGGATAGAAGTTAAGAGGGGGTTGTACAGATATTGTCAAGGACCCTTGAGCTTAGAATAAGAAAATGGGAATGTTAGCTACCTCTTCATTCTGAAGAATAACTACTCTTTGTGGTAGAGCAGTCACTTAACTACAACTTCATCCTGAATTCAGGAGGACAGGTAGCTAGTGAATTATAGGACTATCTCCATTATTTCTTTTCTTATTTGCACAAAGAGATCTGATCTGTTCACATGACTTTTGTGGCATGGAAGCCGATTGTCCAAAATCATTAACTTTTTTTCATAAATATTTTTGAATAAATTTAACTTTCTGAGTAAATAGTTGAAATAAATTTGTGGGTGTCGTTTCCTTGGTGCTTCTGAAATAGAAAACTTTCACCTTTCATTAGCTACTTCTCTCTTTCAATCAGTGTTATAATAAGTAGACTTATTATTAGACTTAACTAGAGAAGGAAGTAGCTCCTTAGATTCACTTCCAAATCACCATCAATTTCTATGGTGCAGGTGGGATTTTTATGGAGTTCAGAGACTGAGGGCAAGAGATGAACAGTTTGATCCATGTGCACTCCCAGATTCTGAGCAGGCCACATGAGGTATGTTGTGGCCAATATTTGACACTTTGTGTGAACTGGAGATTTAAACACTTCAATTAAGAGGTTTTAGTACTGAGGGCAGAATAGGAAGGTTGACTCTTTTTCTTTGCATGAGTTGTTCCTCTGAGATGTGCACAGAGAAGTGTTCTGTTTGGGGCAAATGCTTAGGAACTTCAAGATGACTTGGAGCAGGATAAGAAAGAGGGTACATAGTGTTGAGGTAGGGCATTTGCCTTGCATGCAGATGGACGTCCGGTGGTTTGAATCCTGGCATTTCATATGGTCCCCCGAGCCTGCCAGGAGTGATTTCTGAGTGGAGAGCCAGGATTAACCCCTGAGCGCTGCCGGGTGTGACCAAAAAAAAAAAAAAAAAAAAAAAAAAAAAGAGGGTACATTGGAAGAGAGAGTATTGTTCATTCCTTTTGGGACTCTTCCATACAGCTAATGGTTGACTTTGAGGCAAGAAACCACTAAAGTGTGCCTTTTCTTTAGTTGAAAGCTGTCTGTAAATTTTTCTAATCTAAAATGAATGGATCAAAAGGGAGGAGTGTTTTAGTTCCCCATATCAGTTCTAGAAATGAGTGTATTGTGCAACATACTTTAATTTACAAGGCTAACAAATAGAATTGACTGTTACTTGAATGATTCAGAAGACTCACTGGGATTTCACCAAGATAAACAGCAATCATTTTATGTACTGTATAGAAAAGTCCTTTCTCAGTGACTTCCTAACAATTATCAAGAAAAATAAGAATAAATGCCATTCTCTATTGCAACATTTATTCAAAACCACTTAATCAGTTGATATTTTTAGTTTATCTTAAACTGTCAATGAATTACATAAAACATGTAAAATGCAATAAACTTATTGGTTGTAAACACAATTATGTCTTTTGGGGAGGGCATTACTGGAAGTGCTCATGGCTTAGTCTGTGCATGCACTTCAGGGATCACTTCTGGAAATATTCAGAGGACCATATGGGAGGCAGGGGATCAAACTCAGGTAGCCACATGTAAGGCAAGAGTCTTATCACTGTACTATCTCTCCAACCCTAAACAGATTTGCTTCTAGTTAGGTTCTTTGTTAGTGCTTAAGGCTAGAGTTTAGGATTTGGGGTTTGTAGTGGGTTGATAAAACTTCCCCAATGCCAATTTTTCCTGTTCCTAATATAACTTCTTGTAGTATAGAGGTGGGAGGGCTAGACATCACATTTTTCAGAGTTCTATCCCATCCAGGTCTTTATACTTTGTTTCAGTTTTGGAGCCATATCCAGTGGTGCTTATGGGCTATGTCTAGTTTGTGCTCAGGGGAGGCTTCTGAAGGTGTTTGGGAGACCATGCAATGTGGGAGACTGACGCCAGGCTTCTTGCAATCAAAGCATGCACTCACTCATTGAGTATCTCCTGCAACTCATCCAGGGTTCTGGAGGTAATTTAAGTCCAGCCGTTGTATTGCAGAGTGTAACGTTTGGAAGGCAGAAATAATGCAGAGGCATGTCTTTGTTGCTTCTGCTTTCTCTTTTAGTAGTTGGGCCAGGCATTTTTCTATGGCAGCATTGCAGAAGTTTGTTCCTGTCGAGAAGCAGGGCAGATAGTTATCCAGTTATGCAGAACCGGTGCTAAGCTGATCTCTGAAGGGTTAATTCTTCACATGGTTTATAGGCAATACTAGAGGGCTGGACTAACAGAATTCTTTTTCATATCCTTAATCAAAACTACTGTTGATATGAAAAATATGGTTTCAACTTGAATTACAATGATGGAAATCAAAGACTTCATTAATTGTCAAATCAGTTTATGAACCTAGAGGAATGAAAAGGGAGGTTGTAATTTTTCCTTCTAATAAACCTGTAGGTATTTAAAAACAATTTACCAGATAAAGAGAATCACCCAGACTATTGAGGGTGTTTTGGAGTATAGTTTATTTTTTAATTTAATTGTCTAAGGACATGAGGAAATAGAAACATTCCCTGCTCAAGAATTAGAATTAATACCAAGAGCCAAAACAACTGTACAGTGGATAGGGTGCTTGCCTTGCACACAGCCAGCATACAGTTAAATCCCTGATACCCATATGGTTCCCTGAGCACCAACAGGCGTGATACCTGAAGGGTCAGAAGCAAGCTTTGAATAATTCTGTATGTGGCCCCATAATAAAAAAACAAAACCCAAGAATTAACATAATCAGAATGTAATACTCTCCCGAAGCATTGTATAGATCCAGTACAATTTCTTTAAGAATAGCCACATATTTCTCTTTTTTAATTAATGTATTTATTTATACAATTTGATTACAAACATGATTGTAGTTGGGTTTTATTCATATAAAGAACACCCCCCTTCACCAGTGCGACATTCCCATCACCAGTGCCCCAAATCTTCCACCTCCCTATTCCCACCCTGCCTGTATTTGAGACAGGCTTTCTACTTCTCTCATTCAAGGAATAGCCACATATTTTTTAAATAAATAGATTAGAGGGGCTGGAGCGATAGCACAGTGAGTAGGGCATTTGCCTTGTATGCAGCCAACCTAGGATCAATCCAGGTTCGATTCTGGGCACCCACATGGTCCCCTGAGCCTTCCGGAAGGGATTTCTGAGCACAGAGCCAGTAACCCCTGAACACTGACAGGTATGGCCCCCAAACAAACAAACAAACAAACAAAAAAGAAATAGATCAGATACTTCTTAAATTCATATGGTATAATACTTCCCCCACCCCAAATACCTAGAATAACCCTTTGGAAAAGAAGATGGCAGGCACCACCTTCCCCAATTTCAAGCTGTACTACAAAATGATAATTAAAACAGCATGGTACTGGAATAAAGACATATGCTCAGATTAGTAGAATAAAGTTGAATATCCTGAGACAGATCTTCAGATATATGATCAGTTTATTATTGATAAGGAGCAAAAAAAATGAAGTAGAGCAAAGAGAGCCTCTTTACAAGTGGTGATGGAAAAATGGTTGTTTACATGCAAAAAATGAACTCAGAACTCTTTGTAATGCCATATACAAAAGTTAAATTAAAATGAGTACAAAGACCTTGATATTATACATTAATCCATAAGGTATCCAGATAAAAATGTGTGCAGAACTCTCCATGATATTGAAGCTAAAGGCATCTTCAAGAATAAAATACGTTGGGGCCGGAGAGATGGCATGGAGGTAGGGCATTTACCTTGCATGCAGAAGGATGGTGGTTCGAATCTCGGCATCCCATATGGTCCCCTGAGCATGCCAGGAGCGATTTCTGAACATAGAGCCAGAAATAACCCCTGAGTGCTGCTGGGTGTGATCCAAAACAAAACAAAAAATAATGAAACACCTTTCCGTTTGTTTATCTTTGTTTCTGCAAATATAAATAAATGGACATACATTAAGTTAAGTAACTTCTGCTCCTCAAAGAAACAAATGACCAGGATACAAAGATCACCCACTGAAGGGAAGAAACTATTCTAACACCCATCTGATTAGAGATTAATTTCAAAGATATATAAAGCACTGGCAAAATTATACAAGAAAAGCAAACCCAACCCTGTCAAAAAATGGGAAAAGAGATGAGCAGAGACTTCCTCAAAGAAGAAATGGCCAAAATGGCCAAAAGGCACATAAAATTGCTCTGAATCACTAATCATCAGGGAGATGCAAATCAAAACAAAAAATGTTATCTTACACCACAGAGACTACACACATCAAAAAGAATGAAAACAACAGTGCTGACATGAATGTGGAGAGAAAGGGACTCTTGTTCACTGATGGTGGAAATCTCAATTGGTCCAACTTTTCTGGAAAGCAGTATGGACATTGCTAAAAAATAGAATTTTCATTTGACCCAGCAACATACTTGAAACATACCAGAAGGACTCAAAAAGAAAATGGAGGAAAGATATTCATATTCCTATGTTCCCTTTAGCAATATCCACAGTAGCTTAAAATTCAGAAACAACCAAAGTGTTCAAGGACAGATGATTGAGTAAAGGAACTATGGTGCATATACAAATGGAATATTATTTGACCATAAGAAAAGATAGTCATAAAATTTGCTGCTACATGGAGGATATCATGCTGAGTGAAATTAGTCAGAGGAAGAAAGACAATACAGAATGATTTCTTCTGTATGTGGATATAAAGAAACATAGGTAGAACAATAAATATGCAAACAAATGAAAACACAAATCATGGAAACTGATATTTGGTAGAATACTTACCATTTGGAGAAGTTGGGGAAAAGACAGGATAGGGCAACATCTATGGGGGAGTGTTTCATTTAACTGGGAGATGCAGGTGGAGCTGAAAGGTGATAATGGGGGTTATTTATGAAGCCCTATCAGGAACAGTACTGTAAACCACAGTGTAAAAACCTATTAAAACATTCCTTTCATAGAAATAGAATGGTGGCGGAAGGCAAATGGGAGCAGGGGAACATTGGTGGAGAGAAGTGGACACTGCTGAAAGAGGATTGGTGTTGAAGCACTGTATGCCCCAAACCCAGTCATGAGTAATTATGTAAATTCATGTGAATAAATTAAAAAATTAATTCTCTAAGACTCAAAAAAATTTTGAGCACCTAGAGTTTGCATTTAAATATATCTCCAGTAGTTCTAGTGACTTGTGAAATCTTCTTGTAATTACTTCCCTTTCTATTAAATATGTAGCTGGTGTAGATGTTTCAGCAACTAGGAAATTACAACATTGATTTTACAAAGATTTAAAAATAAAGGGTCAAATGAAAGCTGGAATTATCTCTACCTATCAAAACACTAAATATCAAACAATATGCAACAGAAATTAGTTGTATCAGAGAAGGTGTTTTAGGGCCAGGGAGATAATACCAGGACAAATGTATATGATTTGTGTACAGCCAGCCCCAGTTTGATTACTGGTACCATATGGCCTCCAAGCACTGCTAGTATGACCCTGGAGGTTCCTAAACCATAGAGTCTGAATGGCACCATTTGCTCTGACCTTTGGGTTTAACTACTGGCCTTGTTGGCTAATGATCAAAAGGAGTGAACTCAGAACACTTGAGAACTGCAGAGGCCACACTCTCCTAAAGTGCAGAGCTGGTGATTCAGTTTATGTATACACCAATTTGCTTATACAGATACACATAGGGTATTAAAGGACAGTGGATTACTGTAAACTTGATCAGGTTATGGTTCCAACTGTATTTGTTAAATCAATAAAGATTTTAGCACAGGGAATGGACCCATACACTGGGCAACTATGTTTTTCTGTCCAATTTGGTGCCAAGATCTCCCAAGCAGGCCACACCCCACAACTCCACCAAAAAAAAAAAATAAAGAAAAAGGAAGATAACTTTGATTAGGAGATTGATGCTCAACACTACTAAAACTCCCTTTTGTAAAATCAATCCCCATGTTGTGAAATCACCCCCATATTTCCAACCCCAAGAGGATGGGTCTGAAGCAGGTAGAGTAGCTGCAAAGAATTAATAAACTAAGCCAGTCAGGAGAGAGTCATGGAGTCAGTGGTTTCTCACCTCATAGCATCTCTATGCACCAAGCCAGACTGGTCTTTATTAAACCAATACCAATTCACCAAGAACAGGAAGGTTGAATGATCCAGGTGGGCTTTTATATCAAAGGGATATCATATCAAAGGGATAGGTTTGAAGAAAAAATGAAGTTTGGGGAACACCTTTGTTTTGGGTTAATAGCTGGGTGTCAAATTAAACTCTTCTGTGAATTTTCATGATCCACACAAGGTAGAAAGTCAAAAACTTTCCTCCAATACTTGTTTACAGCTAAGGTTTGGATGCAATTTGTATGTAATTTTGGCCAACCCAGTCAAATGCATGAATGCAATATATGGGAAATGTAGAGAGCTGTGTTGAGGCTGTATTTCTGCTGTACTTGCATTTTTCTAGAAAGTATAGTCACAGAAGGATCTTTTTCTTCTTTTTTTAGGTTTTTGGGCCACACCTGGCGGTGCTCAGGGGTTACTCCTGGCTGTCTGCCCAGAAATAGCCCCCTGGAAGGCATGGGGGACCATATGGGACACCGGGATTTGAACCAACCACCTTTGGTCCTGGATTGGCTGCTTGCAAGGCAAACGCCGCTGTGCTATCTCTCCAGGCCCAGAAGGATCTTTCTAATGCAACAGTACCATTAATGTAGATACCAGCATCTAGTAACCCAGTTGGTAATTCTGAGAATCAGAGCACAGGCATCCCTTCTGCTTGGATGCAGCAGAGCAGGCATGACACAGCCTCATGGCATGGCAGCTTCTCATGAAGCAGCTCCAGATCACGCAGGTGTGATTCTGGAACCATCTGCTTTCCAATCAGAGAAGAGACAGAAAATCCACTGGTGATCCATTTCTGCATTTTGTTTTTGATCCAAAGCTTTTAAGCTTGACTTGGAGGCTATTTCTTCAGCTTCCCCCCAATGATTCAATAAGCTTGCTATCTATAATGAAGTCTGTTCTTCGTAATTACATCCTGATCAATATTAGGATTTAGGAGGCCAATGTCCTGTGCCAATATATCACATGTGGAATAAGCAAGGCTTACATGCAGCTTACCTTGCTGCTTGTTATGTTCTCTACTCTGCTAGAAATAAAATCTGTTGAAAATGACATGTCAGTTTTTGTCTTTGATATTCCATCAACATTTGATTTTGACAGAAAACAGGAATAGTCTCGAGACCTAACACTGTCAATATACTTGGGAGCAACTGAAGACGTACATTATACCATTATGCTCTCTATGACAATGATCCTTAGTCACCTTCTCATTAGCCTCATCTGGCAAGTTAAAAAAAATTCTTGATTCTTGAGATTTCCTCAGAACAACTAAATAAGAATCTTTGGGTTCCAGGATTCAAAATTCTGATTTTTAGGGTGATTTTAGCACCCCTAGCAATGTTCAGGGATTTACATTTAGGGATCACTCTGGCTAGCTCGGGGTATCATATATGGTGACAGGAATAAAACCTATTCTATACTATTTATTACTCTAGCTCCAGAATTCAGAATTCTGAAAGATTCCAGGTGATACCAATGTGTATTTGAACTTGGAGAATCACTGCAGTCTGGAGGATGGAGAGGAAGGGTAGGGAGAGAAAGTGAGAGTGAAAGTAAAATGTTTAAGTCATCTATGAGTTATAATTGTGGAAAAAAATATTAGTAAGGAGCAAACTTCCAATCTTCTGATCAGACTTGATATCTCACTGTGTGAAAATCAAGGTATTATGCTCTTTATTCTTTGGTTCTTAGCTCTCCTCCAATCTCAGATCAATGAAAGCTGCTTGGGTTTTTCTCATGATGCCATTTCCTTAGTTCTGATAATTCCTTTTCCCTCTTCTATATTTATGGGCTTTATAATTATATCTACTTTATATGATTATAAGTATATTATTTTATTTTATAATCATAACATTATTTTATATAATTAATAATATGTTATAATTATAATTATATTGAGCCATCCAGGGTAATTCAGGTGTCTCTTCCAACCTCAAGGCTAGTGAATTATCAAATTAAGATTACCATTCAATATTAATCCCCCTTGTGATGGAATGTAACATCCATAGATTCTAGGTATTAGGAAATGGACATCATTGGGGAGACATAATTCTGCATATCTGCGTGAGGAAATAGGGAAAAGGGCCTTGGGAAGGCACTCAGAAAACTCCTTTTTCACACTTTAATTTTGGGGCTACACCTGGTAACATTCAGGGATTACTCTGGTCTATGAACACAGAGGTCACTCCTGAGGATGCTTGGGACCATACGCAGTTCTGGGAATTGAATTGGGGTTAATTAAGTTCAAGGTAAATGCCTTAATACCTATGCTATCTCTTTAACTCATTTCTTGTTTTTGAGTCTGAAAGGCATTTGGGAGTGAGGTTGTTGGGAAGAATCTAAAAAAAACAAAAAACCCTGCTATAGTACTCACCAAAGAGAATGGTAGTTTGATTATTGATATTCAGACTTCCATAAGAAGGATTAGCAAAAGGGATGGCTAAGAAATTAGATAATTGGAGGTTTCTTTCTTTTCTTTTCTTTTCTTTTTTTTTTGGCTTTTTGGGCCTTACCTGGTGGCGCTTAGGGGCTACTCCTGGCTCTGTGCTCAGAAATTGTTCCTGGCATGCTTGGGGGATATATGGGATGGTGGGAATCAAACCCAGGTCCATCTGGGGTCGGCCAAGTGCAAGGCAAACTCCCTACTGCTATGCTATCTCTCCGACCCCTACTTTGAGGTTTCTTAGTCTTGCCACTTTTCACATTGTTTCATAATCATATTTCTATGGTTGAAATTTCCTTGCAATCACCTATATGCTCAGCTGAAGAATAGAGGGAAAATGTAATCATACAATTCTTCCAGTTTGCTGATCTGTTCCTTCTTATTTTTAAGGAGCTGGCCACACCCAGCTATGTTCAGGAATCATCCTGGTGATGCTCTGGGCCCACATACATTATTGGGGATTGAATCAGGGCCAGTGGTGTTCAAAGCAAATGTCCTATCCACTATACTATATCTCTGGCTCCTCTTTTCTCCTTTTATGAGTAATTAGAAATGAAACATTCTAAAAAAAAACTTTTGAAAGATGTCCTCCAAAATCATTGCTTCTTATCTAATAACTGGCTGTAGTTAGTTCTAGTTAGTTCTGGTTTCTCTAGAGGCACATTGTGCAGCTGATTCAGTTTGAAGGTGTTGCTCAAAGGCTTTTTTTTCTTAGTTTTATTTTTACCTTGATGAATGACTGATAACACTTGCTTTACGTATAGTCTATGCCTTGAATGCTATGAGTAGTGTTTATTTTATGCTGCAAGATACCTTGTATCTCAAGATCTCTTCTTTCAAAGGTACCTGAAGATGCTTGCTTTATCATTTGCTCACCTGGTCTTCAAAGCATTTGGATCCACCTTTAACTAGTGTCTCTATCAAGGAACTGATTCTTGACAGGAAACTGGTGCTCTGTGTTTGCCAGAAGCCACATTCAATGGGTGTGGGAGTACAGTTAGTTTGCAGTCATTGGCTAACTGGGATTTCTCTGTTTGTTTGGTTGCTACCAGGCCTCTTCCCTGGCTCCTCGGGATTCGCCCTTTTGTGTACTCATACTCTAGATTCATTCTTTTGATTCCAGCGACTCCTACAGTTCCTTCCTCTCTGGGCCTGAGATTGGCCTCCTGGGTCTTGCTGCCTCCTAGGCAGCAGCTCTGGCTGCCTGGAAACTTCTGTCTCTAGATAAAATTGTGGTACAATTATAGACTCTATATAAACCAGCATGACCTTTCCCCAGTCTTGACTATTTTTATTTTTATTTTCTCATTCTTTAAATTTTTCTTGGACTAACAGAGGACATAGATAAATAAAATGTATAGTAATATTGATATTCCTCTTTCTATGACTATCAGAAGATAGCTATGAATGCTAGCTGTGTACTTCCACAACATGGAAAGGGAGGGAAGACAGAATAGATTTCATTTATTTCACGATTCTGAAGGAAGAAAGTCTTGGTGGCCCTGTGTGCTCGGTTTATCCAATCAGGCACATTTTTAATGTTTTCCAGACAGGCAAATTATCCATGAACTCTAAAACACCAGAACTTAATCTCAGACAGCAAAAATGGTCATCTGAATCTTATATTTTTATTTAAAAAATAAATACAGCTAACTGACTTTCTTATTGAAAGATGTTTCCAGAATTTATAAAAGACATAGTAATTTTAATTAATTAATTTTTATTAAATCACAATGAGATACAGAATTAAAAAGTTGTTGCTAGTTGAGGTTCAGATTATACAATGTTCCAATACCTAATCCTTTATTAGTGTTCATTTCTGGCCACCACTGAACCTCTCTCTCTCTCTCTCTCTCTCTCTCTCTCTCTCTCTCTCTCTCTCTCTCTCTCCTCTCTCATCTTTCTCCTTTTTTCATTTTAAGCATCATGGTTTGCAGTACTGTTACTGAAGGAGTATCACAAGGCACCGTAATTTTAGTTCAATTGGCTGCATCTAAAGACCAGTCAGAAATTGTTTGTACATCTAAAGCGCAAGTTACCTGGGGAGAGACTTGTAAAACTTGTCTGATTCTTGGTGCTCTTTTCTCTTCCTCATCCTTCCCCACCCACCTCATACTGTGCATTCCTCATTTCTTCTCCCTTTGCCTAATACTGGATGGGGCTTCCACACGGGCCTCAGAGTTGTGCTAATAATAGTCATAGCTGCTATTTATCAAGCCTGTACCACTTGCCAGGTGCTGTGCCAAGCACCTTAGATACATTACCTCACTCAGTCCTCCCAACAGCCCTCCAGGAGGATGGGCAGATTTGTGTAATGAGCCTGGCAGCCACGGTGTTTAATAGCTCCATTATGTCCTTTGTCAGCACTCCAAACACCAAAGTTATTGGTCTTTGTGACTTTTTCATGCTTGATTTAACATATATTGATAAATAGAATGTTGGCTTCAGAGAGGAACTAGCAGGCGGGCTATGGAGAATTCGAGTTATGCTTTATATATATACACATCTATATGTATATATATTTCAATCCTTTTCCTGAACAGTAATTACTGGTGCTAAATGAAAGTACTGGGAGCAGTTGTTTTATATTAAATTTTAACTGCCTCTTTCCTGGCAGTAAAACAAATACCCAGCAAGGATGAGTGAACACCTAAGCTATAGGAAAGGTCTTTGTTTGGAACTCAGCTTCTTCCCATGGGTTCAACATTTTATTTATGTTTCATCATAAGAGGAAACAAAAGTCTTCTTTTTGTGTTGACCATGTGTTCCAGGTTGATTCAGAAAAGTATGGCCTTTTGGGGTGGAGCACATAAATTAGGAGAGGATAGCAGGTGTTTGGGGGCAAGTACAGGTGTTTTTCTCCTGTACTGCATGTCATTGTCTACTCTCCTTCCTGACCCAAGGAACCACCTCTGTGCAGAGTTCTGCTTCACAGGTAAAACCCAAAGATTGTTTTCAGAGTCAGAACCTGGGGCCCCCAGGGCCGCAGACACAGGTAAAACCCAAAGATTGTTTTCAGAGTCAGAACCTGGGGCCCCCAGGGCCGGCAGCTGTTCCCCAGTCAGGTAGCCCAGTTTTCACACGGAGGCACAGAGCCAGCTTGTTGTGGCATGAGGGCACAGAGGGAGCACGGTCTTGCATCATATGCTAAAGCTCTTTCATCATGTTTCTCTGACAATGAGGTTGAACAACCACAGTTAAAAACTGATGCAATAGGATGGAAGGGGCTGGGAGCGCTGGGAGTTAAGTTACTCTTGTGAAAGGGAAAATTAAAAGGAAAATTAAAAACAATATCTTGAGGCACAGAATTAAAATTACCAGCTGCATGTTACCTGCGACCATTCCACCTGCATCTCTTAAAATAACTGTAAAGACTGATTACAACAACAGCGATGGAACAGAACTTCTAGAACTGTAAAGACTAGACTTCGTTCTATGATCTGTGCAAATACCAAGATTTCTAGTTACAGAAGCCTGATTTTATCATCCATAACTGAGCAGAAAGTTTCCTGGCACCATAAAAAGACTTTGGGGTGTGAAAATGAGCTTGTACCTCTGAGCCTGCAGTTGTTCCCATGATGGTATGCTTCAAGGGCAGAGAAACCTGTATCTTGAGGCCAAGGGAATTCCCTTTCTAATTTCCCTAATACTTACTGTGCCTATGCCAAAAAAAAAAAAAAAAAGGGTGGGGGGCTGGAGAGATAGCATGGAGGTAAGGTGTTTGCCTTGCATGCAGAAGATCAGTGGTTTGAATTCCGGTGTCTCATATGGTTCTTTGAGCCTGCCAGGAGTGATTTCTGAGCTTAGAGCCAGGAGTAACCCCTGAGCGCTGCCGAGTGTGACCCAAAAACAAACAAACAAACAAACAAAAAAGAGAAAAGAAACACAAAACCTTGCCACATCAGCCCTCCTTCCTTTTTTTAATCTTTTTTTATTCTTGTGGTTATTATTTAGTTTTTTTTTTTTGTTGCTGTTGTGCTTTTGTGTAGTTGCTGATTTTGTTTTTTTGTTTCGTTATTTTCTATTTTTCTTTTCTTCTTTTTTTTTTTTTTTTTTTTTTTTTTGATTTTTGGGTCACACCCAGCAGCACTCAGGGTTTACTCCTGGCTCTCCACTCAGAAATCGCTCCTGGCAGACTCTGGGGACCATATGGGATGCTGGGATTTGAACCACCATCCTATTGCATGCAAGGCAAACGCCTTACCTCTATGCTATCTCTCCGGCTCCTGTTTTTTTTTTTTTTTTTTAAATATGGAACGCTTCACAAATTTGCGCAGGGGCCATGCTAATCTTCTCTGTTTCTTTCCAATTTTAGTATATGTGCTGCCATAGTGAGCACTGTTTTTTTTTTTAATAAAATCAAAGTTTGTGATTGTCATTTATATAATACCTTTGTTTATATAATGCATTAATTTTTTAAATAAATTTTAAAAAATCATATTTGTTGCTAATTGGTAACTAGATAGATGAACTTTCATATATCCTCATTTTTTAAATATTTTTTATTTAAACACCTGGGTTACAAACATGATTGTGGTTGAGTTTCAGTCATATCAGTTGACACCCCCACATCACCAGTGCATAGTTTTTTTTTAATAATAATTTTTATTTTGACCAAAAAAACACCAAAGTGGTGTTTTTTGTTTTGTTTTGTTTGGTATATTTTTCTTCTTTTTCCCTTCTTTTGAATTGATGTCTAGACAAATTCCTTCCAGTTTTTCTTTTCTTTTCTTTTCTTTTTCTTTTTCTTTTTCCAAACGAAACCACATAACTTGAATCATCTTGTCCTGCCTCATAAATTGAGGGGAGAAAAAATGGATGGTACCAGGATCAAACATTCGTATGAACATTGAGTAGAAATAATAAATGATCAGACTTAAACACCAAACCCAAAGTCAACGACAACAATATTGATACCCAATCTACAACAAGCTAGACACAGAGGGGACCAGTTATACTAGCAGTCTGGGGGTAAAGGAGGGAGATATGGGATACATGCTGGGAACAAGGGTGGAGTAGGACAACACTGGTGGTGGGTATGGCCCTGTTTCATTGTCACTATGTACCTTAAATATCACGGTGAAAGATTCTTAATCCACTTTGTTCACAATAAAAATTAAAAAAAAAAAGAACTGAAGGGGCCAGAGAGATAGCATGGAGGTAGGACATTTGTCTTGCCTGCAGAAGGATGGTGGTTCGAATCCCGGCATCCCATATGGTCTCCCGAGCGATTTCTGAGTGTAAAGCCAGGAGTAACTCCTGAACGCTGCCAGGTGTGACCCCCCCAAACAACAACAACAACAACAATAAAATAAAAAATGTAAAGAAAATATAATTAAATCACCTGGAGGTAAAGTATGAAGGATTATGAAGGATCATCAGAATATCTATTAACATGTGATTAACATGAATTAGGTCTAGATAAGAGTTTTTTTGGCGAAAAAATTACTCCTGGCAGGCTTGGGGGACCATATGGAATGCCAGGATTCGAACTGCTGTCCATCCTGAATCAGTTGCATGCAAGGAAAACGCCCCTACTGCTTTTCTATCTCTCTGGCCCCAAGATAACAGTTCTTATTGCCATTATTTGTGAAGAAAAACTTGAATGTTAAATAACAACAAAATAACTTTTTGTGGTGGAGTTAGATTAAAAATTCCAGAAAATAACAGATATTAATCTCTGAACCTATGACCATTTTCTTGTTGAAAAGATTTGTCTTCAAAACTGTGTGATTGGATTAATGTTCTTAAAATGGAGAGATTATCATTTTAAGAGGAAGATTTGAGATACAGAAGGTGAGGTGATGGCAATAGACCTCTAAGGCATAGAGGTTGCAGGGATGTGGCCATGAGCCAAGATCTTGGCAGCCCCAGTAACTGGAAGAGAAGCAAGGACCAGAATTCCCTGCTCTGGTCTCTCAAGAGAGTGTGACTCTGTTGACACATTTGATTTTGGCCCAGTGGTACTTACTGATTTCAGACTTCTTGCCTTTAGAACTGTATGAGAATACAGTTTAAACTGGTTTAAGGCCCCAGTTGTTAGCTTTTATAAGTAGAGGAAAGTAACATATTTAACTTACTTGAACCAGTGAGTTAGAAACTTTTTTTTGTGGAAGTGGACAATGCCCAGAGCTTACTATTGACTCTGTGTACAGTGGTCACTTCAGGCTAGCTCAGAGATCGAAGTAGGGTCAGCCACATGGTCAAGCAAGTGCCTTACTTGCTGTACTCTTTCTGAGTTAGATTCTTAGAGACTAAGTTCTTAGGGCTGAGTTAGATTCTTAGAGACAAAGGCCTATCTGCGAAAATACTAGGAAATTCCCTATAAAACTCGAATGTGGCTCCAGTACATTTTCTCTTGCTCCAGTTTAAATTGGAAAATAACTAAACTAGTCACAAATGGATTGAGACTAATTTGCTTGTATAGAAGTAAAGTTCTTAATTTAATAAAACCATCTAGGCTGCTGTTGCTTTAAGTTAGGGTATGTAAAAATATTTACCTTCCTTATTGTAATGAGTTGTCCATCAAATTCTTACTTTAGTGTCAACTATAGCTGAAAGTCTGTGTGACACAATTATGCAATGAATAGTGTTTCTTTATAACCAAAGGGTCAGGAACAAATGACTTATAGTGGGTAGGAAAGAACATTCCTGGCAGCTGGGGCAATTTTAAAATATAAATGGCTAGAATTTTTAACTTTTAAAATAGATTGTATATTTTTAATTAATTATTTTTTTTTAATTTTCAGTCATATTCATTGGTGCTCAGAAGCTATTGACTCTGTGCCCAGAGGTTTTTCCTGGCAGCACTCAGGATACCATGTGGTGCCAGGAGTCCAACCTGCTGAGCTATATCTCTGATATAAGGCTAGGAATTTTAGATATTATCTTTCTTTGAGATAATTATATAATTACTAAGATATTAAAAGTATACTAAAATTGAAATTATAGATGGGTAGAAGGAAAAACTACTTGAACAATTTTAGTTTGACAAAATTCCAGTGTTTTACCTGAATTTTGAACATTGGTGAGATTATGTATCCACCTAACACCTACTTGTCAAACTACTTCTCGAAACAGTATCTTAAGTCATTTCATAATATTTCCTTGTGCTAATAGGGAGCAGATTTGGCTGTTATGAAACCATAGTGCCCTGAACCAAAGAGAACTTTGTTTTGTGGGACCCACTGAGCCAGGCTGTGAGATTCTGGTGGAGCTGCAGAAGTTTCTGCTTCTCTGCTGCATCTCTCTCTCTCCCCCAGATGTGGCCCTCAGCTGCATAATCCAAGATCTTTCACCTCCAGAATTCTGAAAGCAAGCTTCCTTTCTGATTTTCACATTATTATAATAGGGAAAGAGATGAGGGTAGGACTTTAACTTTTAAAGGAATACATTTCTGCTTAAATTTTCATAGCTACAAGGAAGAAGAGACAAGTAGATAGGAAATTAGTAGTATTTATTTATTATTTATTAATAATAGTATTTATTCTAAATCATTTTACTTTAAACTAAAAACAAGAGTTTCTAGTACTTTAATAAGAAAAGAAAGTCCTCTAGGGGCCAGAGCAATAGCACAGTGGTAAGGTATTTGCCTTGCATGTGACCAACACAGGACAGACCATGGTTTGAATTCTGACATCCCATATGGTCCCCCGAGCCTGCCAGGAGGACTTCTGAGTGGAGAGCCAGGAGTAACTCCTGAGCCCTGACAGGTGTGACCCCAAAACATAACAAAACAAAACAGTAAAGAAAGTCCTCATCACAAGCCTTTCTTTTAGTCAGATATTACAAAGAACAGAAGTAATTTATCCACTTTCCCATCTACCCTCCCACATTTCTTACTATCTACCTTTAATTCTAAAACCCTTTCCAATATATGTCCAAAGGAGAGTTTATTAAATCTGTATGTTAGTATCAAGAAAAGGCACCATTAGATACTTAATCTACTATGATATTCCCCTATTCCAAAATCTATTCCTGATATTTGTCAGACAAATGAGTATATCTAATGGTTCTTCCTTAGTAATAAAATTATAAAATCTTTGATCTAGAAGGAATCCAGAAACCCAAATATGGAACAGCCATAAACAGAAATTTCTTGAAGGAAACATACAAATAGTAAATAAGATTGTCAGCAGAAAGAGTGAAATAAGGTGAATTCAACCTCTGTGGTTCACTATGTACTCTGTCATGCAAATCTTTAATGAAGATAAATTAGTTTTTTTCAAATAATATTTTTATTTAAACACCTTGGTTACAAATATGATTGTGGTTGTGTTTCAGTCACATAAGAGGACCTGCCACCATCACCAGTGCAACATTTCCACCACCAAAGTCCCATATATCCCTCCTCCCCACCCCACCCCCACCTGTACTCTAGATAGGCTTTTTATTTCCCTCATACATTCTCATTTTTAGGATAGTTTGCAATGTAGTTATTTCTCTAACCAAACTCATCACTCTTTGTGGTGAGCTTCATGAAGCGGGCTGTAACTTCCAGCCCTCCTCTCTTTTGTCTCTGAAAATTATTGCAAGAATGTCTTTCATTTTTCTTAAAACCCATAGATGAGTGAGATCATTCTGTGTCTTTCTCTCTCTCTCTCTAACTTATTTCACTCAGCATAATAGATTCCATGTACATCCATGTATAGGAAAATATCATGACTTCATCTCTCCTGATGGCTGCATAATATTCCATTGTATATATGTATCACAGTTTCTTTAGCCACTCATCTGTTGATGGGCATCTTGGTTGTTTCCAGAGTCTTGCTATGGTAAATATTGCTGCAATGAATATAGGTGTAAGGAAGGGATTTTTGTATAGTATTTTTGTGTTCCTAGGGTATATTCCTAGGAGTGGTATAGCTGGATCGTATGGGAGCTCAATTTCCAGTTCTTGGAAGAATCTCCATGTAGCTTTCCACCA
The DNA here is from genome assembly GCF_024139225.1 of Suncus etruscus. NCBI lineage: Eukaryota > Metazoa > Chordata > Mammalia > Eulipotyphla > Soricidae > Suncus > Suncus etruscus. The sequence goes on from NC_064849.1 coordinate 95,798,982, forward strand.
GCAGTGGATAAGAGTTCCTTTCTCTCCGCATCCCCACCAACATTGCTTGTTCTCATTCTTTGTGATGTGTGCCAATCTCTGGGGTGTGAGGTGGTACCTCATAGTTGTTTTGATTTGCATCTCCCTGATGATAAGTGATGTGGAGCATTATTTCATGTGCCTTTTGGCCATTTGTATTTCTTCTTTGTCAAAGTGTCTGTCCATTTCTTCTCCCCATTTTTTGATGGGATTAGATGTTTTTTTCTTGTAAGATTCTGTCAGTGCCTTGTATATTTTGGAGATTAGCCCCTTATCTGATGGATATTGGGCGAATAGTTTCTCCCACTCAGTGGGTGGCTCTTGTATGCTGGGTACTATTTCCTTTGAGGTGCAGAAGCTTCTCAGCTTAATATATATTCCCATCCGTTAATCTCTGTTTTTACTTGTTTGGAGAGTGTAGTTTCCTCCTTGAAGATGCCTTTAGTCTCAATGTCATGGAGTGTTTTACCTATCTGTTGTCCTACATACCTTATGGTATCAGATATGATATCGAGGTCTTTAATTTATTTGGATTTTACCTTCGTACATAATGTTAGCTGGGGGTCTAAGTTGGCTTTTTTGCAAGTGGTTAGCCAGTTGTGCCAACACCACTTGTTGAAGAAGCTTTCTTTGCTCCATTTAGGATTACTTGCTCCTTTATCAAAGATTAGGTGATTGTATATCTGGGGAATATTCTCTGAGTACTCAAGCCTATTCCACTGATCTGAGGGTCTGTTTTTATTCCAATACCATGCTGTTTTTGATAACTTTGTAATACAGTTTAAAGTTGGGGAAAGTAATGCCTTTCATATTCTTTTCCCCAATGATTGCTTTAGCTATTCGAGGGTGTTTATTGTTCCAAATGAATTTCAAAAGTGCTTGATCCACTTCTTTGAAGAATGTCATGGGTGTCTTTAGAGGGATCACATTAAATATGTACAATGTTTGGGGAGTATTGCCATTTTAATGATGTTAATCCTGCAATCCATGAGCAGGGTATGTGTTTCCATTTCCGTGCGTCCTCTCTTATTTCTTGGAGCAGAGTTTTATAGTTTTCTTTGTATAGGTTCTTCATATCTTTAGGCAAGTTGACTCCAAGATATTTGAGTTTGTGTGGCACTAATGTGAATGGTTTTTGTTTTTTTTTTTGGTTTTTGGGCCACACCTGGCAGTGCTCAGGGATTACTCCTGGCTGTCTGCTCAGAAATAGCTCCTGGCAGGCACGGGGGACCGTATGGGACACCGGGATTTGAACCAACCACCTTTGGTCCTGGATCGACTGCTTGCAAGGCAAATGCCGCTGTGCTATCTCTTCGGGCCTGGGGTTGTTTTCTTAATGTCCATTTCTTCCCTATTATTATTGGTGTATAAAGAGGCCATTGATTTTTGTGTGTTAATTTTGTAGCCTGCCACCTTGATATATGAGTCTATTGTTTCTAGAAGATTTTTGGTAGAATCTTTAGAGTTTTCTAAGTAGAGTATCATGTCATCTGCAAACAGTGAGAACTTGACTTCTTCCTTTCTTATCTGGATTCCCTTGATATCTTTTTCTTGCTTAATTGCTATAGCAAGTACTTCCAGTGCTATGTTGAATAGGAGTAGTGAGAGAGGACAGCCTTGCTTTGTGCCAGAATTAAGAGGGAAGGCTTTTAGTTTTTCTCCATTGAGGATAATATTTGCCACTGGCTTGTGGTAGATGGCCTTAACTATATTGAGAAAGGTTCCTTTTAGTCCCATCTTGCTGAGAGTTTTGATCAAGAATGGGTGTTGGACCTTATCAAATGCTTTCTCTGCATCTATTGATATGATCATGTGATTTCTATTTTTCTTGTTGTTGATGTTGTGTATTATGTTGATAGATTTATGAATGTTAAACCATCCTTGCATTCCTGGGATGAAACCTACTTGATCATAATAATGATCTAGTTGATGAGGCATTGAATCCTATTTTCCAGGATTTTGTTGAGATCTTTGCATCTGTATTCATCAGGGATTTTGGTCTGTAATTTTCATTTTTGGTAGCATCTCTGTCTGGTTTAGGTATCAAGGTGATGTTGGCTTCATAAAAGCTATTTGGAAGTATTCCCTTTTTTTTTTTTTTTCATTAAAGAGTCTTGCCAGGATTGGTAGTAGTTCCTCTTGGAAAGGTTTGAAAGAATTCATTAGTGAACCTATCTGGCCTGGGCTTTTGTTTTTGGGAAGACATTTGATTACCATTTTAATTTCATCAATAGTGATGAGGGTGTTTAGATATGATACATCCTCTTTATTCAACTGTGGAAGGTTATAAGAGTCCAAGAATTTATTCATTTCTTCCAGGTTTTCATTTTTAGTGACATAGAGTTTCTCAAAGTAGTTTCTGATTGCCCTTTGAATCTCTACCATCTCGGTAGTGATCTCCCCTTTTTCATTTCTAATACAAGTTATCAAGTTTCTCTCTCTTTTTCTTTGTTAGTTTTGCTAATGGTCTATCAATCTTGTTTATTTTTTTGAAGAACCAACTTCTGCTTTCGTTGATCTTTTGGATTATTTTTTGGGTTTCCACTTTATTGATTTCTGCTGTAAGCTTTGTTAGTTTCTTCTGTCTCCCTATTTTTGGTTCCTTTTGTTGAGCACTTTCTAATTCTATGAGCTGCATCATTAAGCTATTCAGGTAAGTCCCTTCTTCCTTCCTGATGTGTGCTTGCAAAGCTATAAATTATCCTCTCAGGACCGCTTTTGCTGTCTCCCATAGATTCTGGCAGTTTGTTTTTTATTGTCATTTGTTTCCAGGAAAGTTTTGATTTCATCTCGGACCCACTGGTTATTCAGTATAAGGCTGTTTAATTTCCAAGTGTTAAAGTTTTTCTTCCGTGTTACTTTGGAAACCACATATAATTTCAGAGCCTTGTGGTCAGCGAAGGTAGCCTGCAAAATTTCTATCCTCTTGATATTATGGAGGTATGTTTTATGTGCAAACATGTAGTCTATCCTGGAGAATGTCTCATGTACATTGGAGAAAATTGTGTATCCAGGTTTCTGGGGGTGGAGTGTCCTATATCTATCTACTGGGCCTCTTTTTCCATTTCTCTTTTCAGGTCTGGTGTATTCTTGTTGGATTTCAGTCTGGTTGACCTATCAAGTGTTGACAAAGCCATGTTGAGGTCCCCCACAATTATTGTGTTGTTATTGATATTTTTTTTCAGATTTGTCAACAATTGTATTAAATATTTTGCTGGCCCCTCATTCGGTGCATATATGTTTAGGAGAGTGATTTACTCCTTGATTAATACAAAATGTCCATCTTTGTCCCTTACAACTTTCCTGAGTATAAAGTTTGCATCATCTGATATTAGTATGGCCACTGCAGCTTTTTTATGGGTGTTGTTTGCTTGGGTAATTTTCCTCCAGCATTTTATTTTGAGTCTGTGTTTGTTCTGACTATTCAGGTGCATTTCTTGTAGGCAGCAGAAGGTTGGATTGAATTTTTTGATCCATTTAGCCACTCTGTGTCTCTTTTTTTTTTTTTTTGGTTTTTGGGCCACACCCGGTAACGCTCAGGGGTTACTCCTGGCTATGCGCTCAGAAGTCGCTCCTGGCTTGGGGGACCATATGGGACGCCGGGGGATCGAACCACGGTCCGTCTCCTAGGCTAGCGCAGGTAAGGCAGGCACCTTACCTCCAGCGCCACCGCCCAGCCCCTAGTAATGGAATAAACTTTTTTTTTTTTTTTTTGGTTTTTGGGCCACACCCGGTAACGCTCAGGGGTTACTCCTGGCTATGTGCTCAGAAGTTGCTCCTGGCTTGGGGGACCATATGGGACACCGGGGGATCGAACCGCGGTCCGTCCAGGCTAGCGCAGGCAAGGCAGGCACCTTACCTTTAGCGCCACCACCCGGCCCCTACACTCTGTGTCTCTTAACTGGTACATTTAGACCATTGACATTGAGAGAAAGAATTGTTATGGGATTTAGTGCCATCTATGTGTCGAAGTTTGGTGTGTCTGTTGGTCAGTCTTGGTTTTAAGGTTTTTTTTTTTAAATTTTTTTTAAATTTTTTTATTTTTAATTATGAGAACAAGGATGCAAAGAAAGAGGACAAGGTAAAGTTACAGTGGAAGGACAATCACCCATAACATAATTCTCAGAAGTCCCCTTGCTGATATCTTAACTTTGAAATTTCAGCCAAAGAACATTAAGATAAATAAGACAGAATCCATGTACAATTACTTTGTTCCTCAAGTTCCCAGATTGTAACACATTATAATATTTCTTTCTTTTTTTTTTTTTTTTTGGTTTTTGGGTCACACCTGGCAGTGCTCAGGGGTTATTCCTGGCTCCAGGCTCAGAAATTGCTCCTGGCAGGCACGGGGGACCATATGGGGCGCCGGGATTCGAACCGATGACCTCCTGCATGAAAGGCAAACGCCTTACCTCCATGCTATCTCTCCGGCCCCACATTATAATATTTCTTAACAGCACACAAGGCAATCTAAAGCCATAAAACATACGCAACTCCTTAAACATTACAGGCATAGTATTTTTTTACATTTCCATATACATGCATATTAGCTTAAGTTAACCTCAAATTTTAAGTGGGTTCTTTTTAAGGATTAGAGTCAAAGGAGCACAGTAAAAAATGGTGTTAGAGTGGCAATTGTTGTTTGCATAGGCCCACCAAAATATGAGGGACATGGAAAGAAATAACCTTGGCCTAAATACAAAGAGACCCGACCCCTGAATTTTCCTGGCACAAGACCAACTCTAGGCTCCAGGCAAGCTAGATCGTCCAATCCAAGACACTGTTTGTAGTCTTAAAGTAGTTCTTTCAGTTTTTCTTTTAAGACTGGTTTTGTGTCTGTAAAGTTTTGAGCTGTTGTTTACCTGTGAAGCCATGTATTCTTCCTTTAAACCTGAAAGTGAGTTTTTCTGGGTGCAGTATTCTAGGTGAAGTATTTATTTCATTGAGTTTTGTAACTATGTCCCACCACTGCTTTCTGGCCTTGAGTGTTTCTTGTGACAGGTCTGCAGTAAATCTCAAGGATGCTCCCTTAAATGTAATTTCCCTTTTTGATCTTGCTGCTTTCAGAATTACAGAATTCTCAATTCCCACTCTATCTGTGGGATTCATCATTGTGACTAGGATGTGTCTTGGGGTGTTTTTTATGGGGTCTCTTTTAGTTGGTACTTTTCGGGCACGCAAGATTTGATTACATGTATTCTTTAACTCTGGTAGTTTCTCTTTAATGATGTTCTTGACCATTGATTCTTCCTGTCTTCCTGGGATTCTGGAACTCCAGTGATTCTTAAGTTGTTTCTGTTGAGCTTATTATAGGCTTCTATTTTCATCTGTTCATATTCTTTGACTAATTTTTCCATTGTCTGTTCATTTGCTTTAAGGCTTTTTTCCAATCTCTTCTGCTGTATGGAATTGTTATGTATCTCACCTTCCAGAGCACTAATTCTATCTGCAACTTCTGTTATCCTGATGGAGAGGTTATCCATTTTGTCATTCAATTCATTTACTGAGTTTTTCAAACCTGTTATTTCAGTTTGGAGTTTTCTGATTTCTGTCTTCATATTTTCTTAGTTCTTAGTAGTTTTCTATTCAACTTGATCCATGTTTTCTTTGAGTTCCTTGAGCATCCTCCATATTTCTTCTCTAAACTCCATATCTGAGAGACTGACTAGTTGGTTGGCCGTTTTCTGGTCACCAGAGTTGCCATCTTAATTTTCTATGCCTGGTGCTGGCCTGCATTGTTTCCCCATTGTCACACTTGTATTGTGGGGTTTTTTTGTACGTGTTGTGGTCGTATTCATTGGCTAAATGATGTGCGCGACCACGCTCCTCTGGCCCCGCCCTTCTTGGGTGGGTAGAGTCACCTCCAAGGATGGGGAGCCCTCTGTGGATGAAGCCACAAACAGGATCAAATCTTAGGCCTGAGCACACAGCAGAGAAGACTGTCCAGAGAAATATGCTAGGCTTCAGGGTTCCATCACAGTTCTTAGCATGATTTTTTCCTGCATGTTGTAGTGGTGTTCTTTCATTAGAAAGAGCGCACAGCCGGGAAGTGAAGTCGAGTGGCCATCCCTTCTGGAACCTCTAGGAGAGTGATTTTGCTGGGCCCTTTTTGGCCCAGAGGTTTTTTTTGGCCAGAGAGGTTCAGGAGACAGGACAGTAGAAAAACACGCCCAGGCAACACCCACAGTTTCTCGGAGTTGGGAATCACTGGGCAGGCGCCGATAAATTAACTTTTAAATTATTAATTAATCAGTTTATTTGTGTCCTCCCAAGTGGTGATCAGGGGGCCTGAAATTCAGTGCTGATAGTACTTTGCTAACTGGGTCTGGAATTCAGTGGTAGGGTCTGATGATGTGCTCAGCTTGGGCCCTGTGGTGCCACTAGCGCCACACCTGGCAGTGGTCAGGGGCATTGAGGTGGTGAGAATAGAACAAAGGTTCTAACATATGCAAGTATGTGAATCTGACCACTAGTATAACTTATACCTCATTTCAAAAATTTTAGTGAATGACTCCCTGAGCAACTCCACAGGTCTGTCATAGGGACGTCCCTCTGATATATAACTTATGTGAAAGAAGTGTTAAGCATATTTGCTTCTTTTGTCCTCTCCAGGTTGCCAGAGAACCAGTAGCCTAGCTCTTTCTTTTTTTGGGGGGTGTGAGATACTCAGGGCTTAATTCTGGCTCTATGCTCAGGGATAACTGATGGCGGTCAAGGGACCATATTGGATGTCAGAGATTGAATCTGGGTCAGTAACAGGCAAGGCAAGCATCCTACTCAATATACTAGTTCTCTGGTCCCCCCCCCATTTTTTTTTGTTTTTTTTTGGGTCACACCTGGCAGCACTCAGGGGTTACTTCTGGCTCTATGCTCAGAAATCGCTCCTGGCAGGCTCAGGGAACCATATGGGATGCTGGAATTTGAACCACCGTCTGGTCCCCTGCAGGTGCCTGAAGCCCCCCAAAGGGGCCCGGCCAGCAGGATTCAGCTGGGGAGACTTCTGGACAACTGCACTCCTATTTTGCTGAGTAGAATCACAACCACACCTATAAAAAATCTGAGAGAGGTTAATAATAAATGGCCTAAGACAATATCTCACTGTTCAAAGGCAAGTTTATTGGGCTACAGTTTCTTTTTATATAGTGAAGGAGAAAAGGGGCAGTACAAGGTGATGTCAATTATACTTCTGGCGCGAAAGCCAATACATTGCTCCATATAAGGCAAGAATATATTTCCGGGTACAAGAAACAAAGAAATTAAATCATTCTCTAAAATAAGGAAGTGGACAGTGGGCTAGGTGGCAGGAGGGCTTACAAGTCGTGTTGGACGTGTCGTTTCTATGGGAACGTCTTATGACCTTCTAGCTGCATTCCTAACTGCCTAATTAACAGGAGATGGGCAAAGATGTGCTAGCCTCAGTGTTTTTTGAACAGACAAGGTAACATATACTTATTAATAACAGCCTTGTTAGCTTGGGAAGATTTTAAGAAGTGAGGCTTAGTTTCTGATAAGGTACCAGGCAGCTTTTGCTCTTCTCAGGCTGGAACTAAATTTTTATCTTGCAGCTGCATTCATATCTTTTCTCTTTAGTTCAAGGACTTAACAGCAAAAACTACTTGCAGCCTTTTAAGTAAAAGACTGGGTTAATGGCAGAGAAAACAGCAAAGATGGCCTCAAACTGGTCACAGTCCCCAACAGTCCCCTTCTTTTTAAAATTAGATTGTGACTCTATATAGTTTGTTTTTCTCATTTATCTTTGTTTTTGTGAGGTTAGTTCTCATGAAGTAAGCTACCAGCGATTATTTCCTGACTTGAAACCCTTTTGATTGCTCATAGAAATCACTGCAACTGTTTCTCTTCAACTCTTTGTCTGTTATACCACCTCTTCCCACTTCCTATCCTTCCCTATTATCTCCATTGTTCAGAATTGAGAGAACTCAATGAATGAATCTTTCTGTCATGACAACCATATCTTACATCTGTATACTCCAACACACAGCAGCCATTAGCCATATGTGGCCATTGAATATTTGAAATGTGACAGTGTAACTGAAGATATAAATTTTAAATTTCACTTTATTTTGATAAAAATCAATAAATTAATTGAACAGAGTGCTAGCACAGCGGTAGGGCATTTGCCTTGCACATGGCTACTCAGGATGAACCTGGGTTCGATCCCCAGTATCCCATATGGTCCCTCGAGCCATGAGCAACCCCTGAGTGTCACCTGGTGTGGTGACCAAAAACCAAAAACCAAAAAAAAATTGAGTAGTTTTCATAGATAACTTACTTAAATTAATTTAGAATTAAAGGGCTCCACCATAGTAGATAGTATAGTTCCAAATATGGGGGGGGGGGTGCTGAACTGATAGCATGGAAGTAGGGCATTTGCCTTGCATGCAGAAAGACGGTGGTTGGAATCCCGGAATCCCATATGGTCCCCTGAGCCTGCCAGGAGCAATTTCTGAGCGTAGAGCCAGGAGTAACCCCTGAGCACCTCCGGGTGTGTCCTAAAAAACAAAACAAACACAACAAATAACAACAAAAAACAACAAAAACAAATATGGGACAAACAGGTTCTTCAGGCTGATCCTCAGAGAGTAGGCATTTGGAGGATTTTCACGAAATTTTACCTTTAAGTGCAGAAATGAGTTGTGATAGAAAGCCATACAATTCATTTTCAGACAGGTTGTTTCTTACATTTGTTCTCAAGTTGTCCTCAGCAACTCATAATACAATCAATTCATGAACTAAATGTGTGATAACACCTATTGTCTATATAAATGCAGCTCAGTTAACATAAAGTTCATGTCTATGGAGTAAGATAGGGTATGTATAAATGGTCTTTATTGAATTGCCCTCAAATTTCTTCAAACACATTGAAATGCTAACTGGGAAAAAATTCCTTCTTTTCTCTTTATCATTTCTGTCAAATTTAATTTTCTTGTTTTCTTTTCCTGGAACTCTAGTAACTGTCAAGAATGTATTGCTGGGAACCAAATTTGTCATTTTATCTGCAGTAGTTGAAGAACTTTGATTTTTCTTTTTGAGGTAATGCATCTCCATTTAGAAGATAGCTAAGTGAAAATGCACTTCTGAAACAAGATTTCTTCTCCTGGTTTCCTTCAATTTGTCAAAAAGACAAAAGTCTCCCTAGCCTCACTTTGTAATAATGCCTTAAAATTACTTGAAATCATCTTCCACCTACTTCTCTTGTCTCTTTTATCTAATATGTGTAGAAATGAAAAAGAAATGAACACATTTACAATTCAAGGTAGTGCTTCTCCACGTGTTGTCAAAACTAATTGTTCTAAGCTAGGTTTCTTATTCTTATCTTGAATAAACTGATCAGAACCTTATGAGAATATAAGAAGAAAAATGGCAGAATTTTCAAGATTCTTTCATAACAGTTTTATACTGTTGATGGTGGCAAGGGAGGGTGGCAAGGGGGACACTGCAGATAGTGAGAACAAGAACATGGGAAGTAATAATTATTCTTCAAAATAGAAATGTGAAGGACACAATTATTAATGCATTTTTATTTGATTCTTTCTTGCTCTATGCAGTTACAGACATTTTTTTGGGGGAAAAGTGGCATTTAAAAATTTCTATTTGTAGGTCACCATGTTTCACTAAGCCAGCTTCATAGACTCACTCTTTTCTAGAAAGAGATGTACACAAAGCTGTGAAAAATCATGGGTACATTGGCCATGTAACAGAAAGCTGATGATATTGGGAGGAGTGGGTGGGCTAAGCCCAGGTCTGCTGAAGCCATGTCTGCTGCACCTGTCAGCCAGAATCACCATTTTGTTTATGGCCCTGTCTCACCAATCCTCTATAATTCTCTTCGAAGACACCAATCTGACCAACCTTCAGATATGCCAGTATTTGGGCTGATATCACTGGGGCTTTTTTTGAGTGAGTGCAGACACCCTCCCCACAAATCCTCCTTCTTCCAGGAGGTCTGGTAGCTGAGTAGAATCAGTAATAGTACTTTGAATTTTGGACAACTTCATTTGTTTGATGCTGTCATCTATAAAGGAACACCCCAATTAAAAAGAATGGATAGCTAACAACAAGAGCTTACTCAACCTTCTGCCATTGTATTAATGACTTCATTGGAGATACAGTAATTACACAAATTAGCTTTCCATTGTACTTTTCTTTTTAGAGTTTTTGTTTGTTTGTTTTTCTGCCACATCTGGTGTCGCTCAGGGGTTACTCCTGGCTATGCACTCAGAAATCGCTCCTGGCTTGGGGGACCATATGGAACACCGGGGAATTGAACTCGCTGTCCATCCTAGGCTAGCGCGGGCAAGGCCAAACCACGACGGCAAACCACGACTTTGGCCCCTCTTTTTTTCTTTTTAATTTTCTCCTCTTTGTTTTTTTGGAGTGGGGCTCACACCCGGCAGCGCTAAGGGGTTACTCTTGGCTCTGCCCTCGGATGGACTGTGGTTTGATCCCCTGACGTCCCATATGGTCCCCCAAGCCAGGAGCGATTTCTGAGCGTATAGCCAGGAGTAACCCCTGAGCATCATGGGTGTAGCTCAAAAACCATAAAAAAAAAAAAAAAAAAAAAAGAAAAAGAAAAAAAAAAAGAAAGAAAAAGAAAAGAAAAGAAATTGCTTTTGGCAGTCTCAGGGGTCCATATGAAATGCCAGAATTGAACCAGGGTCCGTCCTGCGTTGGCCGAGTGCAAGGCAAACTCCCTAACACTGTGCTATCACTCTGGACCCTTCCTTTTTTTTTTATTTTTAAAAATAACTTTGCTTTCACTTATCTGGAAACAAATATATTATGGTCAACTATGTCAACTATGTGAAACATTTTCTTTATATAAAGTAAAAGAAAACCCAACTGTGTTATACAAAGACTTGCAATCAATGTGTTTACATAAAATAATTAACTTTAAAAATTCCTTTTCGTAGAGAAGAGAACTGAGGCCACCAGTCAAAGAATGATTTTTACTTCCCATCCAATTAAATGGTAGCAGTATTGAATATTCAACTTAACTTTATATTCTCCTAAACTCAGAGGCACCTTTATACACACCTTTTTTTATAATTTTTATTTTGATCATAGTAGTTTACATATTGTTGACAATAATATTACAGGTTCACATTTACATAAAATCAGGGGGGTTCCCATCACCGATTTGTCCTCCCTACACCTCTGTGTTCGTCCTACCTTCCATATCCTCCTCCCTCACCCCTGGGGCTGTGAGAAATTGTGGTCCCCTCTGTATCTAGCTTACTACTTAGTAGTCTTGGTCTTGGTGCTCCCTTATTTCCCCCTCTAACTGGGAAGAAGGACTACATAGTTCAAGTTATGTGGTTTTATTTGAAGAAGAGAAAAGTAATAAACTGGGGTAAAAGTCTAATATGTCAAAAATGAGGGGAATCCTTCTAGAGGCTCTCATCATCGGTTTGAGAGATGAAGGAGAAAAAGAAGGTGAAACACCCCAACAGTTCAAAAAGAAGAGTCAAATATCCAGTGAGCACTCCAGTGATAACGATAGGCACCACACACACACACACACACACACACACACACACACACACACACACACACACACACACACAAAAGCCATGGTCTTGAGTTAAAAAACATGGCAGAGCACCTAAAGAAAGAAAAGAAAAGAAGAAAAAAAAATATAAATGGGGACAACAGCTTCAATAACCACACCAAAACAAAGCAATCGACAAAAAGTAGATAGGTAAATAAAAATAAAATAATAATAATAATAATAAATAAAGAAAAAAATAATATATAAAAGATAAAAATGTTTTGTGCTTTTTGCCTTATTTTTTCCCTCCTTCATTGGCACAGTAAATATTGGGGTCATTCGAAAAGGAATTCACTTGGCCTTAGTACTATGGGGTTTCTCCACCCTTGGGGTATATTGTCACGGGATTAACTATAGACTCCGTTCAGGTTCATTTACTCTACCGGTGGTGCTTTCGTGGTGTTTGGAAAACTTCTGTTCCATCCTGGGTGATGAAATAAGACCTCTGTATCTATAGATCTCAGTATCTGCACAGTTCCAGGGGTAGGACTTATGATGAAGTCTTTCTTTGTGGTTCTAGAAGTTTGTTCCTTCAGTGTCATTTTAATCCATCTTCTGTGGTTGGTGGTCTTGGTCTTTGCACTGATCCTAGGATGGAACCTAGGATAGCGTCTTTCATTGTGTTTCCCGAAGCCCCATTCCGTTGCGATTGTCTCTGCCGGACCTTTGGAAATGTGGATCATGGTTATTGTGCGGGTCATAGTTCAAATCCTAGACTAGGGCTTTTTTATTGGTCTCAAGATATATTCAGTCCAGTCATGGTGGTTATAGCAGCCAGTCATCTGTAAATCGCGATCTTGGCTTTTGGACCGACCAAAGGGTGACAAGTTTTTTGATTTTGTCTTATCATTAGCTGGTGAGGTAGGATAACCTGTTCTTAGGTCAAGTTGTTCCCATTTTCTTTGTTGTCAGGATATCATATTAGAGCTGGCATTTGTTGGTGGCCCAGCGGTATTAAGGATGTCCCAGATGGGATTTGTTTCCTGTAGCTGTTGTGAAGAACTGTGTCGATTCTATGTCTGGGATTCAGGGTTCAAGGCTGGATGGATGGTGTCTAATCACCTGAGGTCTAAGCTGGGTCTGCGTGACATATTTTCAAGGTAGGAGATATCCCTGTATTGTAAACAAGTATGAGTTCTTATCTTTAGTAGATAAGAGCTCTTTTTTATATGTAAGATTTCCCCTTTTTTTAGTGTGCCTTTGCAGGGAGAAATGGTGCTACTTTATATTGTCAGTGCATTTGGGGCTTGACAGAGAAGAAAACAGAAACAGGTCACACATCCAAACAAGATAAAATTAGGAATAAAAGTATATGTGCTCACATATGCATACATAGAACAAACATTTAAAAAATAAATTAACAAAATAATTAAAGGAACCATGTATACACACCTTTTAAAAAATCTCCTCATACTAATTATTTGTTTCTGACTCAGAGTTTATGTCTACAATTTAAGAGTCATCAATGATAAAACAGACAGAAATTTATATCTTTTTCACAAATTTTAAGTAGAGAAAGATTACCACTTCATCCTGCCATGGTGATGTGAACATTTTCTTTTTTGTGTTCTTCACCCCTCCTCACTCTTCATTCCTATCATGGGCAGATTCATCATGACAGGGCTATTGCTGGAAGTGCAAGTTCATTGTCATCCAAGAAGACCCTCCCCAGAGCTCCTCCTATATCTGACCTTCTCAGAGCTGATCTTCAGTTCTAAGACCTACGGAAAGCCAGAGACAGTATTTAGTTCACAAGCAAAAACAAAACAAAACAAAAAAACATGATTAGTGAGATTCAATGAGCTGCCCAGAATCTGTTTGATAAAAGGTGACAATTGTTCAGAAGTCCTATCCCTTTAAAGAATCATACCATGTACTTTACTGCAGAGAATAAAGGTTCAATTTATGAATGTGGAACCTCAGGCCTCAGGAAGCTTCCAAGTACCATCTAATTAGCAGACCAGAGCTGAACTTGGAAAAAACCTTGTGGGAAGAAACATTTCCTATGCTTATATGCTAAACTGAATCATGTCTACCCAATAGTATCAATGTCTAACCTTAGAATTGTGATATGTGAACATGTCACCCTATATGATAACAAGGACTTTGTTAAAGATCTTGAGTGGGGAGTTATACTGAATTTTCTGAGTGAACATGACCTAATCACATGACCTAATCTTTAAAAATAGTCCCATACGCCACCATATCATTCCTCCCACCTCCCCCAAACCCCATCTGCCACCTTGACAGGCACATTACAAAGTTTCGTGGTTAAAGCTTAGATTTCATGTTTTCAATATTTTTTAGGTTGCAGTCACAACATTAATGCAAGAGGAACAAAGGGAAGTTGGAACTAGTTGTAGGAGGTCTAACAATGGAACTAAGAAGACAGAGTGATTTGAGGAAGGGACCACTAGCTAAGGAATATAGGAAGCTCCTAATAATAGAAAAGCACAGAAATGGGGCCAGAGAGATAGCTTAGCAGTAGGACATTTGCCTTGCAAGCAGCCGATCCAGGACGGATGGTGCTTTGAATCCCGGCATCCCATATGATCCCCAGAGCCTGCCAGGAGTGATTTCTGAGCACAGAGCCAGGAGTAACCCCTGAACCAACCAAAACAAACAAAAACCCAAACAACAACAACAACAACAGCAGCAGCAGCAGCAGCAGCAGCAGCAGCAGCAGCAGCAGCAGCAGCAGCAGCAGCAGCAGCAGCAGCAGCAGCAGCAGCAGCAGCAAAAAGAACAACACAAAGTTAGTTTCTTTCCAGACCCCTCATGAAGAAATGTACTTTGGCCAACATCTTGATTTTATACTTTTTTTTAAATTTTAATTTTTGGTTTTCAGGTCATACCTGGCAATGCTCAGGGATTACTACTGGCTCTACACTCAGAAATCGCTCCTGGCAGGCACTGGGGACCATATGGAATGCCGGGATTCGAACCACCGTTGGTCTTGGATTGACTGCTTGCAAGGCAAATGCTCTACTGCTGTGCTATCTCTCCAGCCTCTTGATTTTATACTTCTGACTTCCAGAGTTGTAAAAAAAAAGTGTGTGTGTGTGTGTGTGTAGGAGGTGGTGAAGGGCTGGAGAGATAAACCAATAGTTTGAGTACGTGTTAGGATGCAGGAGGATGAGGCTTGATCTCCAATAGCTTGTGGTCCCCTGAATGCCCTGAGGAGTGACTCAAGCACTGAACTGGAAGTAGCCCCAGTCACTGTGTATGTAGCCCCAAATTAAACAAAAATGTGTTGTTTGAGGCCACTACATTTGTTGTAATTTTTTGCAACAGGAATAGGAAATAAATGTTATTTATTTATTTATTTATTTATTTATTTATTTATTTATTTATTTATTTTGGTTTTTGGGCACACCGTTTGACACTCAGGGGTTACTCCTGGCTATGCGCTCAGAAATCGCTCCTGGCTTGGGGGGACCATATGGGACGCCGGGGAATCAAACTGCAGTTCGTCCTACGCTAGTGCTTGCAAGGCAGACACCTTACCTCTAGCACCACCTTCCCGGCCCCAATAATTGTAATTTATTAATAAAATAAATTCATAAAATAATTTCTCAGAGTTTGAGTTGGTTGATTGTTATTCCCATTATTTGAAAGCAAATAATTCCTGAGGTCCCCTTTTTTCTTTTTACTTCAAAATGTTTGTTTATTATAGTTTAGGTCACTTTTTTGTTTTGTTTTGTTTTTTGGGTCACACTCAGGGGTTACTCCTGGCTCTATGCTCAGAAATCACTCCTGACAGGCTCGGGGGACCATATGGGATGCTGGGATTCGAACCACCGTCCTTCTGCATGCAAGGCAAACATCCTACCTCCATGCTATCTCTCCGGCCCCAAGGTCACATTTTTGATAGTATTAGTGTTTGTAATTTGATGTATACCATTACTATATTTTAGCATCCCCAAGCTCTTTCACCAATGCTCTTATGTTGATTTTTTATCCACTACTGCCCTTTTGTGGTATACCAAGAAGTATCCTTCTAATACTTATATATACACACACACATATATATCTCAGTTTTTAAAAAATGGTTGAGGGCCCGGAGAGATAGCACAGCGGCGTTTGCCTTGCAAGCAGTCGATCCAGGACCAAAGGTGGTTGGTTCAAATCCCGGTGTCCCATATGGTCCCCCGTGCCTGCCAGGAGCTATTTCTGAGCAGACAACCAGGAGTAACCCCTGAGCACCGCCGGGTGTGGCCCAAAAACCAAAAAAAAAAAAAAAAAAAAAAAAAAAAAGGTTGAATTGCTCATATATGTATATGTATTTATATCTTGGTTTTTGGGCCACACCTGGTGATGATTAGGGATTACTCCTGGCTATGTACTCAGAAATTGTTCCTGGCTTGGGGGATCATATGGGACACTGGGGGATCGAACCCCAGCCCATCCTAGGTTAGCACGTGCAAAGCAAGCACCCTACTGCCTGCACCACTGCTCTGACCCTGAATTGCTCTTATATTAAAAGTTTATGCTGCATATGAACAGGTATGTGTATATGGTTTATGGATATATTAAACACTATATTAACTATATGCTGACAGGCCTAGAAAGTAGTACAACAGTAAGAAGATTTGGTTTCTGTAACTTCATAAGTTAAAACAAGAGCTTGTATAAAATAGCACATGTCTTTGAAACCAGAACACAGTAGCACTCAGTAGATACTCAATAAAAAAGAATGCCAATATCTTCTGCAAGTTTTTTTTAGTATCTGGCACTTCCTATGAAAATATCAAAGGTTTTTTAAGAGTTAAATGAAGTGAGTTACCCTCATGTCACTATAGGCTGCCTGTATTGTTCTTGTCCACATTGCAGCTGAATCTTAAGCAGAGTTTAAGTAGATTACTTAGATTTAAGTAGATTTAGGTTTAAATAGATTACTTAGGGTCATAAGCCCCAGCTAGGTTTGAATTAAGGTCCTTGCCTCCCACTTCCCGCTGAGTCCACTTATAAGGAATGTGGGGCTCAAGGAAGCAGTTTGGCTTTGTACTTGCTGCCTGGATTCTAGGTTGAGTGCCGGCCTTTCGATGACCACCAGATGTCAGTGCTAACAAGGAATTCCTCCCCTTCATAAAGTTTCCAAAGGTGAGTGTCAGGGAGCATTTTATTATTTGTGGGCTGCAGCACCGCCAGGCCTGTCTATGGAAGAGAAGTCTCAGCTGGCCCTGGAGCTTATTTCAAATTCATCCAAATGAGAGTAACTCTGGAGCGCTGAAGCTGAAGGGAACATAGGTTAGCAGAGCTAGCTAGATTCTAACAGTGATATGGTGGTGGCCCACTTACCTTTCAGAAAAAAATGTACTAACAATCACTAATTGTTTTTGTTTCACAGCACTAAAGATTGAACCTGGGACCACACACATGTAGGGAAAGTGCTCATTCTCCTTGGCCCTAGGAACTATTGGTATTTGGAAGATAAAGTTCTGAGGGCAGTTGTTATGGAATCAGGAAGACTATGACTTTATGGTGTGAAAAGTTATTTAACATTTTTTCCATCTTTTTATAAAAATAATTTTTTTTGTTTTACTTTTGTTTTTGGGTCACACCCGGCAGTGCTCAGGGGTTACTCCTGGCTGTCTGCTCAGAAATAGCTCCTGGCAGGCACGGGGGACCATATGGGACACCAGGATTTGCACCAACCACCTTTGGTCCTGGATTGGCTGCTTGCAAGGCAAACACCGCTGTGCTATCTCTCCGGGCCCATAAAAATAATTTTTATTGTGATCAAAAGTGAATAACAAATCTTTTACAGTAATATTTAAGGTACATATTGACAATGAATCAGGGCCATTCCCACCACCAGGGTTGTCCTCCCTCCACTCCTTTTCCCATCTTTTTTATCATTGGTTTACCATATTACAGCATTGTAGCTTTATATTGTCATATGCATTTAATTCTTACCTCTTCTACCATTTACCACCAGACCCTTACACCCTTTTGGAACCTTCTCCTCTAGCACCCACCAGTTTTCATTGAATCTAGGAGTCAGTTTCGTGTTGTTTGTTTGTTTGTTTTTTGCTAGTTTGTGTGCTTTAGTAATTTATGGTTCACATATTAATGATAATTGTCTTTTACTGATTTACTTATTTCACTTACCATAACATAATCACTTCAAAATCCACCCATTTTATCACAAGGGGCATGATTTTATCTTTTTCTGTTTGTTTTTGTTTTTGGGCCAAACCCGGTGATACTCAGGGGTTACTCCTGGCTACGTGTTCAGAAATTACTTCTGGCTTGGGGGATGATATAGGATGCTGAGGGATCGAACCTTGGTCCTAGGTTAGTGTGTGCAAAGGAAATGCCCTACTGCTTGTGCCACTGCTCTGGGCTCATGATTTTTATCTTTTTGATTGATAGAGTAGGATGGCATTATCTATGCCTAGCTTCTTTATCTATTCATCTGTAAGTGGGCATTTAAATCAGTCTGAATGTTGATGGATATTTTGGCAGTTATGAATGATAATGTTATAAACATAGGGATGCAAATATCCTTTCTAATTATCATTTTCAGATCCTTCAATAAAAACTTCTGAACATATTTTTGATGGATTATGTGGGATTTAAAATTTTATGTCTCCATACAATGTACAATTTATTGATTAATTTTGGTTATTAACCAACAAAGTCTTAGAGCTATAGCTTCAAAATTGGGGGGGGGGAGGTGCTAATTGGGCCACAGGTATTGGTGCTCAATTCTTAGTCTTGACTGTGCTCAGGAACCACTCCTGGTGAAGCTAGGGCAGGGAGGGGCGCATATGCGATGCCAGGGATCAAATTGGGGTCTGTTACATATAAAACACTTTCTTCTGTACAATTTTCCTGTGCAGCTTTAAACTTTTTAATTATAGATGCAAGAGCAATAGTACTATGAGTAGGGTGTTTGCCTTGCACATGGCTGACTGAGATTCAATCTTTGGCATCCCATATGGTCCCCTGAGCCTTCCAGGAGTAATTTCTGAATGCAGATTCAGAAGTAAACCCTGAGCACTGCCAAGTGTGGTTCAAAAGCAAAATTTTTTTAATTTATTAAGAATGCATCTGACTGGGAATATATTAAACTGAGAAGCTTCTGCACCTCAAAAGAAAGCGCCTAGGATACAAGAGCCCCCCACTGAGTGGGAGAAATTATTCACCCAATACCCATCAGACAAGGGGTTAATCTCCAAAATATACAAGGCACTGACAGAAATTTACAAAAAAAAACCCAAAAACATCTAATCCCATCAAAAAATGAGGAGAAGAAATGGACAGACACTTTGACAAAGAAGAAATACAAATGGCCAAAAGGCACATGAAATAATGCTCCACATCACTTATCATCAGGGAGATGCAAATCAAAACAACTATGAGGTACCACCTCACACCCCAGAGATTGGCACACATCACAAAGAATGAGAACAAGCAGTGTTGGCGGGGATGTGGAGAGAAAGGAACTCTAATCCACTGCTGGTGGGAATGCCGTCTAGTTCAACCTTTATGGAAAGCAATATGGAGATTCCTTCAAAAACTGAAAATTGAGCTCCCATACAACCCAGCTATACCACTCCTAGGAATATACCCTAGGAACACAAAAATCCCTTCCTTACACCTATATTCATTGCAGCACTATTTACCATAGCAAGACTCTGGAAACAGCCAAGATACCCTTCAACAGATGAATGGTTAAAGAAACTGTGATATATATACACAATGGAATATTATGCAGCTGTCATGAGAGATAAAGTCATGAAATTTTCCTATACATGGATGTACATGGAATCTATTATGCTGAGTGAAATAAGTCAGAGAGAGAGAGAGAGAGAGAGAGAGAGAGAGAGAGAGAGAGAGAGAGAGAGAGACGCAGAATGGTCTCACTCATCTATGGGTTTTAAGAAAAATGAAAGACATTCTTGCAATAATAACTTTCAGACACAAAAGAGAAAAGAGCTGAAAGTTACAGCTCACCTCATGAAGCTCACCACAAACAGGGATGAGTTTAGTTAGAGAAATAACTACGTTTTGAACTATCCTAATAATGAGAATGTACGAGGGAAATAGAAAGCCTGTCTAGAGTACAGGCTGGGGTTGGGTGGAGAGGAGGGAGATTTGGGACATTGGTGATGGGAATGTTGCACTGGTGATGGGTGCTGTTCTTTACATGACTGAAACCCAAACACAATCATGTATGTAATAAAGTTGTTTAAAAAAAAAAGGAAAGATGACTGAAAGGAGTTAAGACGCAGGGCTAACTAAGAATGGCTGAATGCTTAATTGGTTATGATATAGGCCACATATGTGGTGGATAGGATATGAATAAAGCTGATACTTCCTGAAAAAAAAAAAAGAATGCATCTGACACATTAAAATAAAAGTTTTCCTAAAACAATGGTTAATCTCATTTGAAGTGCTCTAACATTTTATATTTTATTCTGCTCTATTATTTAATTAGAAAATGTTATTTAGAGTTCGTCTGGAGCAGTGACACAAGCGGTAATGCGTCTGCCTTGCCCAAGCTAGCCTAGGATGGACCTCTGTTCCATCCCCTGGCGTCCCATATGTTGCCCCAAGCCAGGAGCCATTTCTGAGTGCATAGCTAGGAGTAACCTCTGAGTGCCACCAGGTATGGCCCGTAAACCAAAAAAAAAAAGCTATTTAGGGACCAGAGAGATAGCACAGTGGTAGGGCTTTTGCCTTGCACTGTTCAATGCATGCATTGAACAATATTATTACCTATTTACTGATTTTTTAAATATAATTTTTATTTTAATTATAGTGGCTTACATATCGTTCACAGTAATATTCCAGGTACATATTTACATTGAATCAGGGGATTTCCCACCACCGAATTGTCCTCCCACAACCACTCCCTGCTAAGATCTGGTTTGGCTGGTGAATGGTAGGTGGTCAACTCAGGACGAACCTAGGTTCAATTCCCGACATCCCATATGGTCCCTTGAGCCTGCCAGGAGCGATTTCTAAGTGCAGAGCCAGGAGTATCTCTTGAGCGCCACCTGGTGTGGCCCCCAAACAAACAAAACCCAAGAAAAGAAAACTCAAGAAAATGCTATTCAGATCCACCAAATTATGATCTAGTTTGAAAAATACTGACCAAAGACATTATTTAGTAGAATAAGTCTTGGGTTTTTCTTTTTCTTTCTTTCTTTCTTTCTTTCTTTCTTTCTTTCTTTCTTTCTTTCTTTCTTTCTTTCTTTCTTTCTTTCTTTCTTTCTTTCTTTCTTTCTTTCTTTCTTTCTTTCTTTCTTTCTTTCTTTCTTTCTTTCTTTCTTTCTTTCTTTCTTTCTTTCTTTCTCTTTCTTTCTTTTCTTTCTTTCTTTCTTCTTTTCTTTTCTTTCTTTCTTTCTTTCTTTCTTTCTTCTTTCTTTCTTTCTTCTTTCTTTCTTTCTTTTCTTTCTTTCTTCTTCTTTACTTCTTTCTTTCTTTCTTCTTTCTTTCTTTCTCTCTCTCTTTCTCTCTGTCTCTCTTTCTTCTTTCTTCTTTCTTTCTTCTTTCTTTTCTTTCTTTCTTTCTTCTTTCTTTCTTTCTTTCTTTCTTCTTTCTTTCTTTCTCTTTCTTTCTTTTTCTTCTTTCTTTTCTCTCTCGCACTCTCTCGCTCTTGTCTTTCTTGCTTTCTTTCTTTCTTTCTTTCTTTCATTCTTTCTTTTCTTTCTTTCTTTCTTTCTTTCTGATCTTTCTTTCTTTCTTTCTCTCTCTTTCTCTCTTTCTTTCTCACTCTTTCGTTCTCATCTTTTCTTCTCTCTTTCTTTCTTTCTTCTTTCTTTCTTATCTTTCTTTCTTTCTTTCTTCTTCTTTCTTTCTTCTTTCTTTCTTTTCTTTCTTTCGTTCTTTCTTTCTTTCTTTCTTCTTTCTTTCTTTCTTTCTTTCTTTCTTTCTTTCTTTCTTTCTTACTTCTTTCTTTCTTTCTTTCTTTCTTTTCTTCTGTCTGTCTGTCTGTCTGTCTGTCTTTCTTTCTTCTTTCTTTCTTTCTTCTTTCTTTCTTTCTTTCTTTCTTTCTTTCTTTCTTTTCTTTCTTCTTTCTTTCTTTCTTTTCTTTTCCTTTCTTTCTCCTTCTTCCTTCCTTCCTTCCTTCCTTCCTTCCTTCCTTCCTTCCTTCCTTCCTTTCTTTCTTTCTTTCTTTCTTTCTTTCTTTCTTTCTTTCTTTCTTTCTTTCTTTCTTTCTTTCTTTCTTTCTTTCTTTCTTTCTTTCTTTCTTTCTTTCTTTCTTTCTTATTTCTTCCTTTCTTCCTTTCCTTTCCTTTCCTTTCCCTTCCTTCCTTCCTTCCTTCCTTCCTTCCTTCCTTCCTTCCTTCCTTCCTTCCTTCCTTCCTTCCTTCCTTCCTTCCTTTCCTTCCTTCCTTCCTTCCTTTCCTTCCTTCCTTCCTTCTTTCTTCCTTCTTTCTTTCTTTTTTGGTCTGGGATTTTTTTTAAGTACAAGGTTTAAGATTTTTAAAATAAGGTTAGTTTCTAGTGTTAAAGAAATCTAAAGAGGAAATTAGCTACTTTGGGTATCATGTGGACTTTGTTGTAACTTTGCTTTGAACCTCAACTTCTTAAGTACAAACTGGATATAATAATATATTTTCACAGGACTTCTGTGCTTGGTATAAAGCCAGCTTTCAACATGTATTCTCTTTCATGACTTAAAGGTTTTCTTATTAGGTGTAGTAGGAGAAATCTAAAATGTATATAAGAAAGAACATTGTGAAATGAAAAGGAGATCAATAAAGCCAGGCATTGAAAATCATGAAAACAGCATAATTCTCTTTCCTTCTCTCTCTCTCTCTCTCTCTCTCTCTCTCTCTCTCTCTCTCTCTCTCTCTCTTTCTTTCTCTCTGTCTCTCTTGGTATTTCATTCATAATTGTGCTCAGAGAAGAATGCTGGAGTTACATGTCTTTGGGACTGGTAATGATGATCTCAGTGGAGTTGCCTGCTGTGATCTCCTCATACTACGCATTGAACAATATTTTTACCTATTTACTGATTTTTACTGCTAATATCTGGTTTGGCTGGTGAATGGTAGGTGTTCAAATGATTTTAAAATTGATGCACAATTAGCAAAGAGAACAGAATTGTTGGGTCAGGCAGTCTACTTGGAGAATTTCATCCAAGGAGTCATGTGAAGTGCTGAGATCACTCACCTTTTAATTCTCAAGGTTATAAATCCTCATTCCTAGGGTGCTGTAACATGTTCCAGAATGGAACTACTTGTATTTATAAAACATTGTATAATTTATTTGTTTATTGTTAGGGTGTGAATGCTCCCTGTTACCTGAGGAAGTGGTTAGCCCTTTAGCTTCTCTGACTCTGGCATAATAATATCATATGACCAGTAGATTCTTTTCCTGTGATGTATTTTATCTCTTTCTCCCATTAGAGGTAAAAAATTCCTTGAGCCTGTTATAACATTGAAATATCATAATAGTAATGTTTGCAAGATTACCTACCCTTTATAGCTCCAACAACAAGGTTGTTACAGCTCTAATTTTGAGATGAGGGAGGGAGGGAGGGAGGGCTTAGGCACAGAGAAGGTATGACATTTCCTCAAGGTCATGTAGTTGACAAACAGCAGAACCAAGATTCAAACTGCTTGATTCAGAACCAAGATTCTGCTCAAAAGGCAGAGCTGGGGTATATACCCACAGCACACAGAGCATTCTTCCTAACCCACATAGCTGCCACTCATCTCATTTGTAACATTAAAAAAAAGTGTGTCGAAGAAGACAAAGGATAGGAGTAAGGACTTGTCTTTCATGTGACTGGCCTTGTCTGATCCCTAGCACCACAAATTTCTCCAGTCATTGTCAGTCCTAGAAGCTCTGAATGCCCCCAGGGTGGCCCTGATAATCCCTAGTATTGCAGGGCGGGAGTAGCATTGCATCCTTGAGATTTCACATTGAACCACTGGTTCAGTTGGCAGAAATTCACTAGGAGGGACTCCAGGGACTCTCTGAGAAATACCCCATCTTCAAATATACATGGTTGGTTGCTTGATATATAAGTAATCTGTGGTCTGATTCCCTTGAGACAAGTAGGGTTCTGAATTACCATGTCCAGGGTGGAACAAAGTGTTCAAGGATCAGGACTTAAACATGTAAAGTTTGACTTCAGAGCATAGAGTCAGCAGGGGTAACTACAAGACATGATGCCTTAGCAGTGGTCCTCAAACTATGGTTCGTGGGCCACAAATTGTATTTGTTCCCATCTTGTTTCTTCATTTCAAAATAAGATGTATACAGTGTGCTTAGGAATTTGGTCATCATTTTTGTTTTTATTATAGTCTGGCCCCCCAACAATCTGAGGGACAGTGCACTAGTTTGAGGACCACTGCTAGGGGAATACAATCAGAAATAAGATAGAGACAGAGAGACAGAGAGAGATACTGAGAAAGAGAGAGAGAAGGTGAAGTGCTCTGAGTATAGGACCAACCCTTCTATACGTCATAGCAAAGGAATCGTACATATGACTTTTAGTGGGCAAGGAGATGTCAAGTGTTTCGCTTGAGTCTGACAATTGGTGTGTGTCTCAAATCTGTTCTCATGGCCTGACTTGATTCCAACTATATACCATGTTCTTAGTCTCATGGCACTTTGGATTTGAGTTTGGGAGGTGTTTTTACTGCTGTCCTATAGTAAGGACAGGGCTTCTTTCTCTCCAGATAGAGATACTCTGGATCAGTATGAAACCAAAAGTAATAATAACAGTAGGAATAGTAGCAACACTATCAATAAGCTCACCCATAAAAAATAAAACCAATAGTTGCAAGGGCCAGAGATGAGAATAACAATAATCAGATAGGTCTCATAAACTCACTGCTGGAATAAGGTGGGACCAAAAGAGCATTTTCTTGGAATATGAAGAGTTGAGACTTGTGGTTGAAGGAGTCATATCCATTCCACTTATCTGGATTCTTGATTTCTTCTAATAAGTATCTATGAGGAAAGATATTGCCACCAAGGTCTCATTCAGGCAGAAAATGAAGAGTGAATGGTGACCTCTTTACTCTGTCAAAGTTTCTTGCTCTTCCGGAGAGTGGATTTGAAGCACATCTCCATTATTTTTACTTAAAATCCCCTCTTTGTTCAGGATGGCTCTTACCCATGGGAAATGCCAGGCTTGGTCTAGGTATGAGTCTGGAGGCTCCAAGTTTCAGTGTGGCTTCCTGCACAGGGTCTGAGCTCACAATTCTGATTCCTGTATGGGTTCTTGATCTTTTCTCTCAAGTGATTATATATCTAAATAAGTGAAGCTGATTTTTAAATGTAGGAGTCTTCTAAACACTGTCAGAGGTCCTGAACTTCAGTTTAGGCAATCATTGAAAAACTGCGCCTGATGGCTCAAATCTAAGCCTAGGGCAATGCTCCTTTTCAGGATCCCAGTAGTGTTGTGGGCCACAGGACACACTGGATAAAGCTTGGGGCCTTTACAGGGCTACTGTAAGTATTGGTGGTTGAACTTGGAACCTTGGCATGACAGCCTGTCTTCAGACCCTATATCCCTGGCCCTTTTGTAGGGACTCAGAGGACAATGAAAAGGTTTAGGGTGATCTTGGAACATGTCACACCTCCCTGCAGGTGTGAGAGAGAGGAATAAGAGAGGCAGGGGCTGTGATGATAACTTAGCCTGAACATAAAAGCCTGAAACAATTAGAATTTTATAACTAAATAAAGAGAAACATACACACAGAGAGTGAGATCAAGAGAGAGCGAGAGCAAGAGAGCAAGAGAGAGAGAGAAAGAGAGCGAGGGTTTAAGTGGAAGTAAAAGTCAGTCTATGAGAATCTAGAAAAACTCATTGAGTGAAGAACCACAGTGATGAGTTTCCTGCTACTAGGCCTCTTTTGTCTTTAATAATACTTCTCATTATAATAATTATATAATATCTTGGCAGAAAAAGTCAACATGATTTTTCTCTTCTGCTTTTCTGAATATACTTTCTGCCAATCTAGCCAAGGAGCACACTTGTGCCTTGAGAGATTGGGATAATTGTAATTGAGGAAATCGATAGTATTCAGATTTGGATTCTCCAAATAGGATCTTATTTCAAGGCTCTAGACTTGAGAATAGGCATTGTGAAGAGAGATTTTCTAAATTCCCTCATTTTCTTCCTTCACTTACCAGCCACCAGTCATGACAAACTAGACAAACTAGACCATAGAATTTTTTTACAGGGCAATTCAAGCAAGAAAAGAAGTGTATAACACAGATGCATCTCTTTCATCTGGAGGAAATGATAACAGAGTCCAGGAGAGATGACCTTTGTTCAAGAGAACAGGTGTTACCTAAGTTGAGGAGAATTCTGTGGGCAGAGAATTCTTACCCCACTCCTTCACTATGCTGGGTTGCCCTGTGAAACCCAGGTCATGGCTTGTGTAGCTGCCACTTTTCCCATTTCCTGGTTAGTATAGCCCTTAGGTCTAATAGGAAACTTGTTTTGGTAAGAACAAGTTCCAGGGCTAAACGTTATTTTTTTCTATTTCCCCCAACTTTTGCGGTGCCTATGCAAAAAAACTTGCCATACTTTTTTTTTTTTTTAAAAATCTTTTTTTTTTTTTTTGGGGGGGGGCCACACCGGCATTGCTCAGGGGTTACTCCTGGCTGTCTGCTCAGAAATAGCTCCTGGCAGGCACGGGGGACCATATGGGACACCGGGATTTGAACCAACCACCTTTGGTCCTGGATTGGCTGCTTGCAAGGCAAACGCCGCTGTGCTATCTCTCCGGGCCCTAAAAAATCTTTTAGATAGGGGCTTCTGCCTTTTTCATAGAACCCTGGGACACAAATTACTTAGTTTTACCTTACATTTCTGCATTTTTTTAAAAATAAAATTAAGAAAGGAAAAAAAGATAAAGGGATGGGGGCCAGGATCCAAGTGGTCTCAGATGCATTGATGGAGATAAAAAAGGACAGAACTAAATATCCAAGCTAAAGTCAGCAACAATAGAATCAAGAGACCCTAACTATAATAATATAAACTTAAAATTGGCCAGTTATACTGGCAGGCCAGGGGGTGGTGGTATAGGATCCATTCTGGGAACATTGGTGAAGGGAAGTCGACACTGGTGGTGGGAATGGCTCTGATTCATTGTATATCTGAAGTCCAACTATGAAGGACTTTGTAAATCACAATGGTTTCTATAAAATAAAATTAAAAAGTAAGTTCCAGGGCTAGATAAAGAATATGGAGAAAAAGAAAGATTAGAATGTCTAAGGAATTGAATGACATTAAGGGTTTAAATAAAAAGTTACCCAAAGAGACTCTATAAATGAGAACAGACTAGAATTGTTGACCCAGAAGGTGAAGTTAGACAAGAAATACAATTCTTTCCTCCTATCTCTCTAGAGCTCAGTGACACCCTATCACACCTAGAGTTAAATCCACATTTTTTAGTCTTGATTTGTAAGATTTTTCCAGGCAGGCTTCTGGCCCTCTCTGAATCCCTTTTCTCTAGCTACCCTGTATTCCTGTGTTCATCCTGCACAACTTCATTTGCACATAGAAGGTCTGGGCATTGGTGTTTGCTTCACTCTGAGTTCTTTTTCCATTTCTTACTTCATTTAGGTCTCTCACATAAAGTCTTCCCAGGAAGCTTTTCTTAACCACTCTATACAATCAGGACTTTATCCTGCTCTAAGTCCTTAATGGTTTTATTATTCTTTCTAACAATGATTATGGCTCGATCGATCTATGTGTTAGTTCAGGCTGCCATAACAAAATGAAAGAGTGGCTTCAACCACAGGAATTTATTTTATCACAGTTCTGGAGGTTGGAAGAAGCTCAGGGTGTTATGTGGTTGAATTTGGGTGAGGGCTTTTTTCCTGGTTTGGAGATGGCAGCCTTCTCCCTGTGTCCTCACATGGCCTTCCTCACTGTGTGTGTGTGAGGAAAGAGAGGTCTGTTTTCTATTGATGTGTTATATTCTCTAGGAGATTGATTAAGGTTTGATTCCCACTGAGCTCCCAGAAAAGGCAGTTCACAAGTAGAAATTTGCAGAAAATAATTCACACAGTGAAAAGATACAAGACTAGATTCAGGAAATCCAGTGCTCAAGCAAGAAACTCAAACCACAAAAGCTTTCTGCTCCTAAGATGGAGTGCAGCTCAGTGGAAGAAGACTGAAGAATGAGCCCCAGCCTTCCTCAGATCCTTGCTTTTATTGACAAGAATCAGGTACCATCCTAGGGTGGAAGCAGAATACCAAGTAAGGAATAATCCAATATACTATTATCAAGTCACATCCTAGGGTGGGGTAAAATTATTGATTAGTGTAAGATCAGTAACCCAACATCTCACCCTGTTTGACTTATAAAATAAAAAAAAATTATATCCCAAGATTCTAAGATTATGGCATATACTTCTAAAGATAAAGATTGGCAATATTTTGCTTAGGCACAGCAAGTTTGGAAAAACATAATAAAATAAATCTTTTGGCCTAATAACAGGGTATTCCTACTCACAAAGCATCCTGCCTTAGAGCCAACTGCAGGCTCCAGGGACAGTAATTTGTCCAACCATACAGTCTTTCTTCAAATTCCTTGGAAATTTTCTCCTCAAACACAGTTTGAGCCATAAGTGATCTTGAACCTCTTGTCCTCTGTAGGAATGTCCTGTTAGAAGGGGGCCTGTCCCAACCCTCTTCAGGATTGGGATAGACTCTGATTTCCAGAACTTTTATAGGTATAGAGAGGGAAGACCAGACTGTGGCTAGTTGGTGCCGATCCAGGGTCTTGTACTGGTAGAGTAGGTGCAGAGAATAATGCTGGTCCCAAAGTTCAGGAGTAAATGACTGATGTTCAAGTTAAGTCACCAAGGCAAATGTTCAGAATGGAATGCCCCCTGTAGTAAGAAATTATTAAGTTTTCATCCCTAATGAATAATAACTCCTCTTAGTTTCTAATATTTTCCCATTTTAATGCACCTATGCAAAAGAAACACTGCCATAGCATACTATTTTAGCCTATGAGAAAATAATAAACCAACATATCCTATCCTGGCTCTATCAAAAGTACAAAAAGACTTCATGAGTACTATTTGTACTATTTGTATTTGTAGCATGTGAGGAGGTGTGCATGGTGGAAGGAACTATGAAATAAAGCCAGCTGACTCCTGAAACTTCATCTGACTGCTTTATGAATCTCTCTGCCTTCACCCTGCAACATTCAGACCTGCCAGACCATAGGGGCTTCGGGAGCCAGTTTGAGCCCAGAAAAGTCTCACCATCCTCGCACCAACTTTAGGACTCTTTAATTTATATTAAGACAACATCCTATGACCTCATCTAACCTTTAAAAAAAAATCTCTGTAAAGCATTGCATAGGAGGCTGGAGAGCACCTGGCCAACCCAGGTTCAATCCCTGACACTCCATAAGGTCCTCTGAATCCAACCAAAAGTAAGTCCTGAGCACAGTCAGGAGTAATCCCTGAGCATAAATAGGTGTCAAAAACCCTAAAACAATAAAAATAAAAGCATTGAATTGGAGATTAGGGTTTCAACATATGAATTTGTAGGGGACATGATTTATTTAATAGGTTATTTACATAATACGTTTATTAGGATGTAGCTTCATTCTATTATAGGGAGGGACTGTGTTGGTGTTAGGCCCAAGCAATAGAAGTGGTGGCTAGGGGCCGGCGAGGTGGCGCTAGAGGTAAGGTGTCTGCCTTGCAAGTGCTAGCTAAGAAAGAACCTCGGTTCGATCCCCCTGTATCCCATGTGGTCCCCCCAAGCCAGGGGCAATTTCTGAGTGCTTAGCCAGGAGTAACCTCTGAACATCAAACGGGTGTGGCCCAAAAAACCAATAAATAAATAAATAAATAAATAAATAAATAAATAAATAAATAAATAAAGAAGTGGTGGCTAAAAGGTGGCA
The DNA here is from genome assembly GCF_024139225.1 of Suncus etruscus. Taxonomy (NCBI): domain Eukaryota; kingdom Metazoa; phylum Chordata; class Mammalia; order Eulipotyphla; family Soricidae; genus Suncus; species Suncus etruscus. Next base: position 95,828,433 of record NC_064849.1, read on the forward strand.
GGAGACTGGAGTCAGGCAAATAGTTTCTCCAGCAGTCAGGTAGTGACTGACTATCCAGCAGGAGCAGGAGCAGCAGAGTATCCTTACCCCCTAGCAAGGGGCTTTATATACCTTGGGGCCAACTTTCATTCTGTTACAGTTACAAAGGGCAGGTTTAGTAACTTACACTTCATTCAATTTTGTTTTGTTTTGTTTTGTTTTTGGGTCACACTAGACGGTGCTCAGGGGCTACTCTTGGCTCTGCACTCAGAAATAATTCTTGGGGGGGCTCCAGAGGACCAGGTCCTACCCAAGTTGCTGCCTGCAAGACAATGGCCCTACTGCTAAGCTATTGCTCCAGTTCCTAACACTTTATTTTCAAAGGGACAGTAGCAATCTTATGGATGATCAGGGGCATGAGTGTCTCTGTTTCCTTACAGGTCTGTACCTGTATTAGAGTATATCTACATTAACAATCCTCTGCCTTATCTAGAGTGGGCACTTTATAAATATCTGTTAAATAAATGGAGGAAGAAGCTGTATTTTCTCTGTATACCCTAGTAGCTATGTGAAAAAATTATTATAACACCAAACAAGCACCATTTATCAGGTATGTATATGTGCCAGTACTTTACCATTGTTTGTGATCTAATCCTCAACCATCCTAAAAGACAGAAACGATAATCAATCACCATTATAGGGATGAACAAACTGGGGCATTTTAATAGAAGCAACTTGCGCAAGGTCATACAGCTCAATAGCAAAGTCAAGATTAGGACTTATTCTAATCTACTTCGAAATCCAATTCTTTTTCAGATCCTACGTCAATGGTTTTCAAACCCAGCTGTAGATCAGAATCGCTGGAGGGTTCGTTAAGAAAGATGACTGAGTTTTGACCTCAGTGGTTCTGGGTGAGATCTGAAAGTTTGTATTTCTAGTAAGTTGGGGAGAATACTGACACTCCTGGTTCTACACTTTGCGAATCTTTGCTGCAGACACAAAATATTTCATGTTCATTTCTCTTGAACTGTTTTGTGTCTCCATAGCCTTTTATTTTTCTGCTCTTGGCAATGAGTTTCCCATCAAGGCGGATCTGGTCTGGCCATCAGGGGCCAGGGTTGAGACCTTTGCCACAGGGTGGCAGCAGTATCCCAGGTACAAAGTGCCTGGCCACTGGTGGGTCACACTTCAGTACACCGTCCCTGGGTTCCCACAGAGCTGGGGCCTGACTGCCTCTTTTTCCCCATGGGAGGAGGGTGGGAGAAAGCCTGGCAGAGGGGAAAGTCATTGGCATGCAGAGGATCAGTTTTATTTTCGGGGAGACAAGGGAGGAGGAAACTGGGTGGTCTGGAGTGTGGAATTGTGCCCCTTCACAAAAGCACCATGTGGTGCGGGGCTGCTGGGAGAGTCCAGCCTGACAAAGGCCTCAAGCAGACTGGCAGGGTCTGCCTGGCAGCCGGGGCAGAGGCCCCAGGTCCCTCCTAAAGGGGCCTGGCAGTTTCTCATTATGTGGTTTCCAGGGGTGACTGGCCTCTGCAAAACTGCTCTCCCAGAAGCTGTAGTCTGCTATGGTCTCCTCAGGGAGTTTCAGCCTGCTTAGGGTGGGCCAGACGATGGGGGAAGCCACTTTCCACTTTTCCCCTTTTCTATAGCCCCCACGTCTCTTCCTTTTAGCAAAACTGGTTTGGTTCTCAATATCTTCAGAATTTTTTTTAAGTGCTAGGAACTAGACTGAAAGTTTTATCGAACCACCTCTGTGACTCTTGTGGAAACAAAACAACTAACCTTAAAGTTGATATTGTCCTTGTCAAGCTTACTGGACCCTGGACTTCCTCCTTCAATTTATGGCACCTGATGCATAAGTTAGTTTGGAGATCGCAGGTTTCATCAGTCTCCTAACATACAAAGGAAGACACTGGTGTTCAGGGAGACTGAGTAATTAAGTTAAGGCACAAAAAGTTGGTTAGAAACAAGTCAGAGAATTCATGTTTTCTTGTCTAAGTTAAAATAACTTAGACATCCATTCTAGATGCCCAGTGATGTTAATTTGAAACTGCTTTTACCATGAAATTTGTTGATCATGTGTATTACTTAGGAAAGTCCAAGGACCCACAAACTACTGTTCAAGAATTTAGGTGTGGGTCTGGGTAGGTGATCCAGTGGGTTAGAGCATATACTTTGCATGCAGAAACTCTGGGTTTGAACACTGGTATTGCATGGTGACCAGAGCACCTCCATTCTGCATGGTGCTTAGAAGACCACTGACAGCCTTCCTAAGCACAATGCTGGCTTCAGAGCACCACCAGGGGAGGCCTCCAAACAAAACAAACTAAATAAGTATTAAGATGTAACTTGGGATATTGGTGATGGGAATGTTGCACTGGTGAAGGGTTTCATATATATAAAATCAAAAAAGAATAGAAAAGAAAAGAAAAGATAAGGCCTCCCAATGCTTACCATAGGCTGTGTTCTTTACACTGACTGTACAGAAAGAGGAGGTACAGTAAATGCTCCCCATATACACCTCAAACCAGGCCCCTTGCTTGGTCTGTATTGTGAATGGGGGGACAAAAAAAAAAAAAAAGATTCAACAGGTGTGGATTCTGTCCAGACTCTACATGTTTGATGAATCACGACTCTGAGACTTTAGGTTTTAGGAAGCCCACATCTCTTTCACTCCAGCTATCTTAGTTTCCTTACATGCATGAGGAATTTCTCTAGTTTGCTTTCTTCTTTGACTAATAGCTTGTTGGTTTAAATGCAACAGTGCCTCATGGAGACATTATAGTGCCAAGGCCATGAAATTTGGTGATAACTTTCAGTTTTGTGCTGCTGACAGAATCTCTGAGTGCTAAGTTCTCCCCAGGGCAGACCCATCATCAGATCCTTTCAGAACTGAGCTGATTCTCCTTGGACAGTCTTTATTTCTCCTGCTAGGATCTCCAAGCTTCTGGCTAGCAACTTCCAGGACATTTTATGTTCCCCTGAACCTAGATTTGGAAAAGAAAACACAAAATTGCTATCATCTCCAGGACTGATTGCCATGAGTAACTTGGTTATGTCTGTTGATTGTTGGGAGAGTTTGTCATTGTGAGGCCATGTTTTGTTCTTCTCCTGCAATGCTAATTGGGCCTTGCTTTATAGATCCTTAAGGACTGGAAGTGGAACTTTTGTGGGAATGTTGTCCATCCATGGAGGCAGGTGTCCTCTCAAGAGACTTTGAAAAATGGTTTCATTTCCAATTGTATGATGATTAGAAAATGATGATATTTGAAGAATGCAATATGAAAAAAATATGAGCACTTTTCTAAAAGGAGCATCCCAAAGGAAAAAAATGTGCTAATCATTAGAAACAATATGTGAATGCCAAAAATTTCAGTCCTGGAACTTATTACAGAAAATATTTTATGTTTGGGGGTGGGGAAAGGAGTATGGAGGGAGAGAAGAAAAAAAAGAAAAACAGATGTCTTAAAATATTTCAAGCATGGATAACTGAAATGCTGTGTAATTTATTTAAGACCTTCTGTGAAGTTTTAAATATGCTTGATCAGTCTTTTTAAATGCAATCATAAGATTTATAAGCACATAATGAATGATAATGTCTCTGGAACAAATAAATAGTAGGAAATGTCCCAGGTCTGGATTGATTTTTACAGCTTGTTTTTGTTTGCAGTCAGCAATTAAAAAATTAGGATGATTATTTTTATTACTCACATGAAACCTTTACCTAACATATGTACTTCATTGATGCAAACTTAGATGGTCTTACATGCCTCATTTCACTTGTATGTACAGTTACCAGATTAACAAATAAAATTCAGGTGGTCCCAAGGCAATTTATTTGGACATACTTCCACTAAAGCATTATTATTAAATGCTTATACTAAAATCTTTTTTTTTACTTTTCTGCAATTCAAAGTTATTTGGCCCAATTTCTATTTTTACCTGCCAATCCAATCTTGCATCCTTGTGCTTTTCCAAATGGAAGGTTCAGATAAAGAGTTTGGGGTGAAGATGCAGAAAGAAGTCACTTCCTGAGTATTTGTCTATTTTAGAATGGCAGGATGTGATTCCAGAACAGGATAGAAAAAAAAAAAAGCAAGCAAAACTAAAAACAAAACAAGAGGTGGTGGGAGAGAGCAGCAGACCATACAAAGAAGGGACTCCGGGGAGACTATTATAGAAGCAGAACTAGAGAAAATGGGCAGTTATTGGGCACTTAAAATTTTTTTAAGCCACTTGATAGCTTTCATGTATTGAGCTGCCTTCTGCACTGCGGAACTTGGAACCTGGCCCAGGTGCTTATGGAGTGTTTTAAGGACGTTCAATGCTCCCCGCTAAGAGTTCTGGGTTGCCCCCTGGTGGCGAGTGCGGGTATCGCTCCCCCAGACAAGGCTCTTTTATCCCAGAGGGTTCTCATGTCTCACTTTCTCTTAGGACACTGTCCATCAGCTTCCTTCGCTCTTGCTTCCTTGTTCTTTTTCTGTCAGCTTATTCATCCGACAAGCCGGGAGTTGACACCTCCCAACTGCTCTGGCCCCGGGGAACAGGCCACACAGAGCTGCGCTTTGTTGCTTCAGTTCTGGGACCACCCGGGTCGGAGAGCGGGAGGCCAGATGACTGACAGCGACCGTGGTCAAGTGCCCAGCGGGCCTCCAGGAAACAGGGGGGGGGGTGCCCCGGCCTCTAGCACGACCCTCCTCACCCCACTTTCCTCCAACAGGCTAGGAAAGCTTTTCAAGTGCCCTTCAGGCCCATGCAAAGGACTAAACAGCTGAAACCTGTTTTCAATGTGGTGCACGTGAACGTAGACTTGCACAATCGATGTTAAAGGGAAATGGGGACTTTTCGGTTGGGGGAGAAATTTAATACGGGAAGGGAACATTCCCCACCTTCGCCCGCATTCCCCAATTTTTCAAGGGCAGGATTTTTATCCACGTGTAGGGAATGTGTTTGCTTACAGTGAAAAACCGTTAACTGGAGAAATTTTCTTTTAGATCAGATCTGTGGCTGTCATACATGGACACCCCATCACCTCAGTCCCACCTCACTGAAAAGAAAGAGCTGCCATGTCCTTGCATTGCCCAAGGTTTTCTTCAGACTGATTAACAATTAGATTCTGTGACTTGTGTTGTGTCTCCTTAGGGAGCAGAAAGGAAGGAGAGTAAGGACCACAGAAGGTGTGTGTGTATGTGTGTGTGTGTGTGTGTGTGTGTAAAGAGAGTAAGGACCACAGAAGGTGTGTGTGTGTGTGTGTGTGTGTGTGTGTGTGTGTGTGTCCGCCCTAGGCTATCTGACAGGTATGCAGACAATGACCCACCAGAGCTGGTATTTCAAATTGTGTGTGACTTCCTTCCCTTTTCCCAATGCTCCCATTCAAGTCATAAATGCCTTGAAGAAGAGTAGACTATATTGATTAAGTAGAATAATTTATAATTAAAGAGCTTGTCCTCTGGCTGGGGATGTGCTCCACAGTAGAACCCTTGCTTTGTATATATGAAGCTCTGGGTTAGGTCCCTGGTCAGGTTGTAGGGGTAGGGTATGAGATGAGGTGAAGGAGCTTCTCCTCTATATGGCTGTAGGGAGAGGGGCAGATAAAAGCAGCTCCAAACACAGTCTCAATCTGAGCATTGATGATAAAACATGATGGAAAAAACAATTCATAGATTCTTCATGATTATGGTGGTTCATTTGTATAATGGCTGTCTCTAAAATATTCCCTGGGATCTTGTTCAGCTCTATTCATAAGTGGCAATAGTTACCACAGAGCTATGTCTACTCAACTTGAAGGTCAGACAGGAAGTTACTTCTTTGGAAGAACCAGTAGTGGCATATTACATTTTTTTCATCCAAACCTGAAAATTATTCATTTGATCTGAGATATTTGAATCTGATATAGAAAACAAAAGCAAGTGCAAGTAAGCTCTTAGGCAACCTGATAAATAAAAATGCTTCTCATGTGTCTGAGAGTTTCCCACTCTGGTTTTAGGAGCTGAAGAAGACAGTTTGTGCCCTGCCTTCTTTCTTTGTGATTGACACTGTCCACTGGCCCTTCCAAGATTTTATCTTGCTGCAGGACAGAATTCCTGGCATTTCCCTAGTTCATAAAAGAAATTTGAAGAATGAAAAAAAATGTTTCTTTCAGAAGGAAAAAAAATCACAACTACACACAAAGATAATGTAAAACTATTTTTTCATTTATTGAAAATACTTCTACAAAGTAATGCTTTTCAGTCCACACCAGCTGCATAGAGATGCAGAACCTATGAGAGGCTGATGAGGATCATGCTAGAGGACCTGCTTTCTGTAAGAAATGGTTAGCATAAAAGCAGATCATACTATGTAACAGGATTAATTTGAAATGATTAATTTTGCTCTAGTGGTTTCATAAGATGAAGCCATGTACATTAACCTCTGTAGTGCACTTCCCATGTAGAGCTTCAACTTTAAGTGGTTTTTTTTTCCAGCACAGCCTAATGTTAACTTTTGTACATACATAATGCTTGGGATCTATAGAAAAATAATCTCTAACTGGACATGAGAGGATGCATTTCTTGCTTTTCAGTATGGTGGCATAATGAATTCCATTCACCCCTTTTCAGTCAGCTCAACATGACTGGTATTCTCTAATAGTTTTTACTCTGAAGGGCTGACTGGATATTCCTTAGGGGCTAGAAAATTAATCTTCTCTAAGCCCCATCACTTGGAATCAATGCTCCCAAAGCTCTCTTCTGCAACCATACCAACAACCAAGTACGCTACTTCATTTTTCTATCATTTCTCTTTAGAGACACCAACCAAACCAAACTCCACTTGAGGTGAAGGTTTGGAATGACATGGTAATTCAACATGGAATTCCAACATTAAAATATATCTTATTTCATTTTACAAACTTCTGATTACAGTAAAATAAAAAATAGAAGATATCCTCACAACCCGTTCAAATAAAATAATACCATCCAGCTCACGGAGCTCTATTGAGAGACAAAGATAATTTGTTGGACTTCTTTATAAAGTCAGATGACTTTATATTTTGTTATCTATACTTCCTTGTGGATGGTTTTAAATTCAAAAAAAAAAAAAGAATTTCAGGTCATAAAAAAATTCTTTGTTAGAGGTGACCTCAATTACTGGTGTTTTAAAATCCTCGATGATGTCAAATGCGCTCATTCTGGTCCTGGATACCTCTAGAGTGTTTTTTAGTAAGACTAGGAACTACTTGCTAGTTACTAGTCTTACATTTATTTTTCTAAAAGTCTAGTGTCATTTGAAGAGTAGAGGGAGACATCTTTTCAAGAACACTCCCTTCAATTTGGGAAGAATAGGAGAGCTGGGAACACATCCCTGTTGAGAAAACTGCAAAGAGTTTCATGAACAATGCCACTCTTGTGATGGATTCCTACCTGGTGTTTTGCACAACTGACATTCTGACACAGGACCTGGTGAATTAACCAGGTACCTTGTTGTACTTGGAAATGTACATTTCCAATAAATGTCCTTTCTGAAAGTCCAATGCTCCTGGAATGATACTTGCTCAGAATGTTGAGGAAGAAATAGAGCATAGGTCTTTACATGATGCCACAGGATGATCAGACTACAAGAGTTCACAGAGGCATCTTGGAAGACTCACTCATTTTACAGATGAGGATACTAAGGGTCTAGTAATGGGACATAGCTTTACTCTGAACCCAAAGAAAAATTTCACTTTATATGCCTCTTCATAGCTACACTATGTGTGTATGCCTTTGTCCTCTTGTTCATAAAATAAGGACACAAGTTAGAAGAGAAAGGGGAAAAAGCCTGTTATTGTCCAGCTAATAACCAATTGTAGTTTAGCATATTGTTTCATTTGGATACTAAAATTGAATTGTATTTAGAAATACAATATTTAAAGGTTGATTTAAAAGCATTCTTTGCCTATCATTAGACTTTTAGAATTATTTTTTAAAAATCATATTTACAGGATTGTGTGTCATATGACAAACTTGCAAGATATGACCAAGACTATTTTTGATCTCAGTACCTTCTTTTGTAAGACCAAACATTTCAAATATGAATGAAATATAGACATTTTGGCCAACCCCAAATCCTCCCTTATATTTGGATGACTCCTTCCCAAACCTCGAAGTGAAGCTAAAAGGGAGATAAGGGGCTTACTGGAGAGAATGAGTTTGTAAAGGGACAGAAACATTTCACAATGGTTTTCAAACATCTGGTGCTCAAGAGAGCATTTCATTTATGTTAGTCTACATCTTGGTTTCACTGTCAATAGATTTTTCAGTTTCATTTTCCTGAGCAACCAGCTGATATGGTTTCTTCATTTCATTCTCTTCAATCACTGAGTTACCCATTTCAACATCCTGATTCTTCAGTTCATGTCGAGATAAGTGCTCCACAATCCCAGCTCCAAGGGAGTCTCCAAGCACATTGGTAGTGGTTCGGAGGCGGTCCCTGAAGAAGAAGGGGGAGCTTTTGTGAATAATTGTACAATTTCAGCTTATATTAGGACCGGACTAGTTAAATCCTTAGGGGCATTAAAATGCAGTGTAGAACATTCACCAACTGTATGGTTACATAATATATGCAGTTTTCAAGATAGTAGTTAGTAAAAGGTATAAGATTATAGGAATTTGGTTGGGGAGATAACAGAGCAAATGTTTTGCATGTAGGAGCCCTAAGTTTAGTCCCTAACCACTGATTGGCCCCCTGAGCATGGCTGGGCCTATGTTTCCTTTACCCCCAAAGAATCAGAGATAATTGGTGTGTGTGTGTGTGTGTGTGTGTGTGTGTGTGTGTGCATTTGGATCACACATGGCAATGCTCAGGGGTACTCCTGGCTCTGCTCTCAGAAATTACTCCTGGTTCTGCTCCGGGAGACCATATAGGATGCTAAAAATTGAATCCAAGTTGGCTGCATGCAAAGCAAGCACTCCACCTGTTGTATAATCTCTCCAGCTCCAAAATCATTGATTTTTTTTAAAGGTTTTATAAACAGTAGTGCTGATTATAATCAGAGATTACATTTGGTTCTGCACTCAGGGATCACTCCTGGAGGAAGCCAGGGTATCACACAGGGTGTTAAGGATTGAACCTGGGTTGACTGACTGCAAGACAAGTTCCTTACTCACTGAACTATTTCACATACCTCGAGATCATTGATTTTCAATTACTAGCTGACTTAGTTCTAGTGCCTACAGTAAGGGATCACCCTTCTCTCTTTTTTCTATTTAAAATTTTTATGGATTTTATTTTTTATAATTCAGATTTATTTATTTATTTATTTATTTATTTATTTATTTATTTACACTAGTATTTTCTAAAGTGTGGTCCAGAAATCTCCCTGATGTTCCTAAAGTCCAGACAATGTTCATAACAATTAGAGACTACATTTCCTCTCACTCTCATTTTCTTATCTTTTGGGGGGGTTAGGGGAAATTCAACCAGCAATGCTAGGGGTTGCTTTGACTCCTGACTCAGGAATTACTCTTGGAAAACTTGGGGGACTATATGGAGTGCTGGGGATCAAACCTGTGTGGACTGCATGCAAGGCAAGTTTCTTACCTGTTGTACTGTCTGCCTGGTCCCTCACTGTCATTTTCTTTACTTTCTTTTTTTTTAGTTTTTTGTTTTTTGGTCACACCTGGCAGCGCTCAGGGGTTCCTCCTGGCTCTACATTCAGAAATTACTCCTCACAGGCTTGGTGGACCATATGGGATGCCGGGATTCAAACCACCAACCTTCTGCATGGAAGGCAAAAGCCTTACCTCCATGCTATCTCTCCGGCCACCCCTGTCATTTTCTTATGCATGTCTGTCTAGCTGGGTATTTCAAAGACTACCTCACAAAATGAGATATCATACCAGATTAAATGCAGAAGCACATAGGAGACTCCAGCTGTCTTAGATTAAGCCAGACATTATAGAGATTTGTGAAAACATAAAATGATACCACTTTTAAGATTTTTTAACAAAAAATTATTTATGTTACTCTAATGAATTTATTATTGCAATTTTCCAATGAATTTCAAATGCAAAAATGCCCCTAAGATTCTTTAATATGATGCCTATTGACAGCTAGAACCCACAAAGAGAAAAGCTTTTGGGTCCAAAAAATTTTGTGTGTGTGAAAGGGGACCTGAGACTAAAACTTAGGACTGCAGCTTTCTCCTACAATGATGTAGGAGATGTCCTAAGGCCAGGCTGTGTGCTGAATGCTTCCCTGATCTCAGCTGCATTTAATCTTCACAGCTAAATCCAAGTTAGATTGCATGAGCATCCTGATTTTGCCAAGGAGGTGTTTGGGGAGCCTGCTGACACACATGATCAGGACACAAGACCCAGTTGTTTGCCCAGCTCCTGTTCTCAGAGGATTCCCTCTCCCATTTGTAGTGTCTGGAGAATTTTTTTGCACTCTTCTTGGCCTTTAGGTCTAGAGAAGCCAGTACGTGTCAACTGCAGCACATACAGTGTCCTTTAAAAGGGGGGCATCCTGAGGATGTCGTTTTTGAAGCAGAAGGAAGAGACAGAGAACGTTGGCAGGAAGAGGTAAGGGTTGGACAGTCTGGAAGGTACTTCTCCCCACACTTTCTCTGCATGACGCTGGCTATCTGCACACCACCGCCTGCGGGTGGGGGCAGACAGGAACATCTGCGCCACATTATGCCATTGGCATGGGACGCACAAGAGGAGTTGGAGCCAGCGTGTGAGGCCTGTAGCTCAGCGCTGGGGGCATGCGTTGTGCAATTCAGGACAGGGCCTGGCTGATTTATGCTGGCTTTGCAGACATCAGTTGCCCAATCCCTGAATGGCTTTATGGAGTGCGAAGTGTAGCAGCCAGATGTGCCCGTGGGTTGATGATAAAGGAGTGAATGTGCCTGAATTCCGGGGCTGGTCTTCCTTACAGGCAGGGTGTGGGCCAGGTGGACAATTTTACTATGGGCTGAGCTGCCCACTCTGGATCCAAGACTGCTCCTTTAGGCAGGCATGCTGAACTGCCCGACATTCTGAAGATTCAGGGGGACCCTGAAGCATACTCACAGGAACCAGTCCACTGCGATGATGAGAGTGATGTCGTCGGTGGGCAGGCCCACGGATGTCAGCACTATGACCATGGTAACCAGGCCCGCCTGAGGGATTCCAGCTGCCCCAATACTGGCTGCTGTGGCTGTGATGCTGTTTAAACAAAGGCACAGACAGAAGAGTTTGACAAATCGCTTCCAACAGAGAGGATATCCTGCAAAATCTGCTGTCGGCAATGCCTGCTCAGCCAAGTTCACAGAAAATATTGTGGAAAAATAAATGATGTAAAATGACAATGTCTAAATAAAGAAAAAACCAACACCAACAAAATGAGATGGCAAAAATGCATTGCATGATTAATTATATTCACTAATATTTATCAAACTTTGATAAGCAGCATCTAATGCTAAGCATATATCACATTAGCTTTGCTTATTCGGTCTTCACAAGGATCCTTAAGAAACTGGTCCTGGGGCCAAAGAGATAGCACAGTGGTGTTTGCCTTGCAAGCAGCCGATCCAGGACCTAAGGTGGTTGGTTTGAATTCCGGTGTCCCATATGGTCCCCCGTGCCTGCCAGGAGCTATTTCTGAGCAGATAGCCAGGAGTAACCCTTGAGCACCGCTGGGTGTGGCCCAAAAACCAAAACCAAACCAAAACAAACAAACAAACAAAAGAAAGAAACTGGTCCTACTTCTATGAGAAGGAATTGATGTTCCTATTCTTTTTCATGAGCCTGAAAGTATTAAGCAAGGTCTAAAATGCAGTATAGGAGCTGGAACCATGGCTACAGTGTTGCATGTATGTGCCACATATTGTACCATGGCACATACTTTGCATGTACAAGACTTTGACTCTTGAATGCATTTTATGAGCCCATCTTCCCCTCCCATTCCTTCTGACCACAGGCACTGCTGGGCAGAGCACCACCAGGAATGGCCCAATAAAAAGTTACTAAAATGCTCTAGTTACAATAACAATTTGTTTCTAATCACTCCTGTTCAAAGTAGAACAAACAATTCTTGTATGATTGGTATGGATGGGGAAAATCAAACATTAATTTAAAAGGAAAATGAATTTTGAGCAACATCCTATAATAATAATATATACATATACCTTTACTTTGCTCCATCCAATGATACTCAGGGGTTGCTCCTAGCTCTGCACTCAGGAAATACTCCTGGCTGTGTTTAGAGAACCATAAGAGATGCTGGGATGGAACCTGGATTGGCCAGTCTCCATATAAGACAAGTAATGTACCCATTAAAACACCAGCCGCTATATTATTATTTTTAAAATGAAAGAAATTATGAACAGGGTTTGTGAGCACATATCCTATCTGGGATTCCACTTACTAAGCACATATTTAACAGTATGACATTAGTGTGAAAATGTTTTAGAGTCAAGCATGAGCTAGGTACAAAGTGGTATTAATAAAGTAATAAGTCTATGGCAGAGAAAACTTATGGTTTCCTCAGTCTCTTCTCCTCTATGGTGCTAGAGGTTTGATCTAGTTGGGATACCCCTCCTGGCAATTCTCCACTAACTGGGATACAGTTCAGTGCTAGGGCTCAAGGATGTGGTGCTGCTTGGGCCCTGATGTGCTGTGATCCTCAGGGACCATGTGCTGGGGGATCAAACCCAGAAGAAACCCATGTGAGGCAAGCACCTTAACCCCTGTCCTTATATTGTCTCTTCAGCCCTCCTCTTTTTTTTTGTTTTTGTTTTTGGACCACATCTGGTGGTTCCCAGGGCTTGCTCATGACTGCACTCAGAAATTACTCTTGGCAGGATCATATGGGATACTGGGGACTGGACCCAGGTCAGCTGTGTGTAAGGCAAGTGCCTTACCTGCTGTACTATCTCTCCAGCCTTCATCTCCTTTGTTTTAAATGTTTTAGGGAATAGAATGTTTTTTTTTTTTTTAGTAACTTAGGGCCTTTCAGTGAGGATGTTGATGCTGTCTAAAAATAGGTATCAGGAAGCCAAGAGCTACACTGGACTTGGGATTTCCAGAACTTCTAGGTCAATCACCTCTTACCACGATCAGTCTCATCTTTTAATTGCAATGCATCTAACAACTATTATTATTTTCCAACAGTGCAAAATATATGCACAGTGTCCATGATAATTATTTCTAAAATCTCATGGTCTGAGTTAATCTGGATACATGACATATTTCTTTTCTTTTTTTGTTTTGTTTTTGGGTCACACCCGGCAGTGCTCAGGGGTTATTCCTGGCTCCAGGCTCAAAAATTGCTCCTGGCAGGCACGGGGGACCATATGGGGCACCGGGATTCGAACCGATGACCTCCTGCATGAAAGGTAAACGCCTTACCTCCATGCTATCTCTCCGGCCCCACATGACATATTTCTTTTTTTTTTTTAATGACATATTTCTAAATAAGCATAAACACATATCCCAAGATTTGGAGGAACTAATTGAGATTAGAAAGGACTAAAGTGACATAAGAACCACATGTTAGCCACAAATCTGGATTTGATTTTTGTCAGTAGGATAAAAAAGCTATCAAAGATATTATGGGAACAATTGGTAAACTTTGAATTTAGTTGATATTCTGGACATATTTTTTAGATTTGTTCTATTGTGGTTATGTAGAAAAATATCCTTAAGAAGTGCTTGCTGAGTCACATGCAGAGAGTGTCATAAAGGAGAGGAAGTGAGATTTGCTGTAATATTATTCCAAATTTCTTATTTTACTGTGTAAAATTTTAATACAATTTTATAGTAAAAAGTTGTGTAAAGAGTTGCTTTGATTTTTTGGGGGGCCACACCCTGCGGGGCTCAGGGGGTTACTCCTGGCTCTGTGCTCAGAAAATGCTCCTGGCACAATGGGGGACTAGAGGGGATTCTGGTAATAGAACCCTTGTTGGTCCAGGGTCAGCCACCTGCAAGGCAAATGCCCTACTGCTGTGCTATTGCTCTGGCTCCCTTGTTTTAATATTTAAAATAAACTAATGCCACTAATTATCCCACACATACATACATGTGCATAGGCGCACACACACACTCAGGGTCTAGTTTGGTTTGTGAGGTCTAGAGTCTATATTGCACTTAATGTCCTATTGTGACTCCAGGAACTAAAAAAAAAAGGAGAGATTATATCTTCACACTTGAACTTCAATATGGAAAGACAATTTCCAGACGGCTTCATAGGAAACCAACTGTGGCTACCTCATGAGAAGAGACTAAGAAATTAGGGAGGGTATACAAAGAAAAATGACCATTTATGAGACACATTACATATTATAGTTAAAAAAATTTACAAAAATGAAACTCAACTTATTTGTCAATGTGGCTGCTATTCAATAGTCTTTTTTGTTTTGTTTTGTTTTTTGGGGTTACTCCTGGCTTTACACAGAAATTGCTCCTGGCAGGCTACGGTGACCATATGGGATGCCAGGATTTGAATCCGGTTGTCCTGGTTAGGCCATGTGCAAGGCAAATGGTAATTGCTCTGGCCCTTTAATAGTCTAAAACTTAACCCAAGAGAAAATGCTAATCCAAAATTTCAAGTTTATTTAGAAGACTGACAATAAAAATGAACCTATTAATAAAATTCAGAAATGAACTATAATTAGCGTAAAAAATAAACAATATTCATCCCATGTATTATACAGATTTAGAAAATAATGAGCAAATTTTAGTCCTAGAATAGTGATAAGTAAATAAACTCATCAAAATATACTCATAGTACAGTGATAAGTAAGTCAACCAAGTGTAAACAATTTGTGTAGTGTGACTTTATTATGAAAAAAAAGTGTGAGGATATTTATGCTTAGGAAAAATCTTTACATGCTAAATACCAACAGTGGTCACTTATAGAATGATAAGGAATTTATCTTTTTCCACTTTTTTATTCATGAAAATTGCATAAATTTTTTTCTTGGGGCCAGAGTGATAGCACAGAGGTAGGGCATTTGCCTTGCATGTGGCCTACCTGGGAGGGACCTGGTTCAATTCCTGGCATCCCATATGGTTCCCAAGTCTGTCAGTGGCAATTTTTGAGTGCAGAGCCAGGAGTGACCCCTGAGTGCTGCTGGGTGTGGCCTAAATACTAATAAATTACTAAATAAAGTTGAAAAAAAAAGAAAAATTGCTTTTATGTGGGAAAGGGGAACACACACCTAGTAGTCCTCAGAGTTAATCCTGGCTCTCTGCTCAGGGGTCACTCCTAGTGGTGCTCATGGGGACCATATGTAGTGTTGGCAACTGACCCTAGGTTGGCCACATACAAGGCAAGCACTCTACTCTTGGTGCTATCTTTCCAGCTCCTGTAATTTTTTTGTTTGCTGTTTGGGCCACATCTGGCTGTGTGCAGGAGATGATTCTGGCTCTGTGCTTAGAAATCACTCCTGGTAGGCTCAGGGGACCATATAGAATGCTGAGTGATTAAACCTGGGTTAGCTGCATGCAAGGCAAATGCCCTACTTGCTGTACTTATTGCTTGGGCCCCTAATTTTTTTTTATAGGGATCAGACCCTATAAATAAAGATGTGCTGAGGCAACCTGGTGATGCTCAGTCCAGTAGTGCAGGCTTGATGGTTGGTACTTGGGAGGCCAACAGAGTCACAGGTAGCAATGCTGAGGGCCACTTGTATTACAACAAATCAGAGGCGCTAGTAAGGGGGTGGGGCTATATTGTGCTGAGAATCAAACTCAGGGCAGAGGTGGGAGATGCTCTCCACAAGTCAAGATATCTGTCCTGCCTCACAGCTACATGTTTTTTAAAGTTAAAAATAAATCATCGGGGCCGGAGAGATAGCATGGAGGTAAGGCGTTTGACCTTCATGCAGGAGGTCATCGGTTCGAATCCCGGCGTCCCATATGGTCCCCCGTGCCTGCCAGGAGCAATTTCTGAGCCTGGAGCCAGGAATAACTCCTGAGCACTGCCGGGTGTGACCCAAAAAAACCACACACACATACACACACACACACACACACACACACACACACACACACACACAAAATAAAAACATCAAAGATAAAACAACTCCCCAAATCCTGCTTATATATGTGATCTCTACCCAATCAGTTTCTTCCTCATTCCCTGCTCACATAAAATCATTCTTCAGAAAATGTGTCATACTTTCCAAGTACCTGATGGTAATAATCTGTCCAAAATTCAGGTCAAAGTTGTTGACTTGAGCAATGAAAATGGCAGCCAAAGCCTCATAGAGGGCAGTCCCGTCCATGTTGATGGTGGCCCCCACCGGGAGCACAAATCTGGTGACACGCTTGTCCACGCCATTGTTCTCTTCCAGGCACTTGAAGGTAATGGGCAGGGTGGCAGAACTGGGAAGAAGGAAAAGGCTGGTCAGCGACTGTCCAAATGGTTCAGACAGTGTCTGGGTGTCGGGTATTTTGGACAGAGTTCCTTCCTCTCCCATGTACTATTTTAAAGGGAACTAAGTCAGCACTTGTATAAATAGGGGAGCAGGGTTAGGAAAAGTGTGGGTATCCATTTGGCAGCACCCTTGTTTCTGGGTTCCTGTGTGAACACCACGTGTAATCATTCCCCAACATCAACAGCTTGTGCTGAGTCAGTGTCATGGCTTCTTCAGGCAAAAGCCAACAAGAGGGAGTCCGGTGGGAAGGAAAGGGGAGACAATTTCTATTTTGTCTCCTCAAAGTACACAGTCAGCCATTCCCTGAAATAGACCAATTTTTTGTTTGTTTTGTTTCTGGGCCATACCCATTGGTGTTCAGCACCTTATGAGATGTCGGGGGTGGGGTGTTAATCCAGGTCATCTGCATGCAAAGCAAGCACCTTACCTGTCCCCTAAAATGGACTGAATTGACATCAGAAGTGAAAAAGCCAATGGAGATGCCTGGAAATGAAAGACTGCCCCATCTACCCCAGACTTCTGCTCCTCCACAGCTGAAGGTTCTGGGTTAAAGTAAAGCGTGAGATTGATTTTCTTCGAGTAGGAGGAGGTCGCACCCAGCTACAGACCTGGAGGAGGTTCCCAGAGCAGTGATGAGCGCCTGCAGCAAGCCTCCGATGAAAACCCAGGGGTTTTTCCGTGTTACCAGGAAGTAGAGGAGCGGGAGGACAATGACAGCGTGGATGAGCAAGCCCACGATGACAGTCACAGTGTACATGGCCAGCTGCCCCCCAATCACGCCCATGTCTTCCATCTCGACAATTTTCCCTGCAATCAGGAAGAGGATGCCCAGAGGGGCGTACCTATGCAGAAGCAACACACGCACAATTGGAAGTCTGATTTCCAGCAAGCAGGTCCCCAGAAATGACTAAGTGATAAGAACCTGCCAGAGAGTCGATTTAGCAAGCTTTGCTCAGGATTTATAGAAGTGGTTGATTTCTTTCTTTTAAATACAAATCAAATATATTCAAACCTTCCTCTTCTTGTGGGTCACTCTCATTTTCTCTAGGGAAGTTTATTTCTGGACCACATCCATTGGTGTCTGGGGCTAACTACTGACTCAATTCTTGGAGATTGCTCTGGGTGGTGCTTGGCGGGGGTGGACTTTGGGTTATAGAACCAGGTCTCCTGAATACAAAGCTGGTGCTCAGCCTGTTGAGCTATCTCTTTGGCCCTAGGTTTTGTGTGTGTGTGTGTGTGTGTGTGTGTGTGTGTGTGTGTGTGAGAGAGAGAGAGAGAGAGAGAGAGAGAGAGAGAGAGAGAGAGAGAGAGAGAGAGAGAGAGAGAGAGAGAGAGAGAGAGAGGGAGAGGGAGAGGGAGGGAGAGAGAGAGAGAGTTCTAAACCTATGGAAGAAAAGGCAGACATAGAAGTTTGGTGACAATCTCTTCCCTTTCCTTTCACCATGCCTGATCACTTCTACCCACTCTTCCTGTTTCCCATTGTTCTAGGTACCCTGAAGTGCCCAATTCACTGACAGGACACCCAAACTTTTACATCAGAGTCCAGCCTAGTGCGCAAGATGTGTCCATGCCCTTTCAAGGTTTTAGATCACTGTCAGTTCTCTCTCTCAAGTGCTTCTTTTGCTATTTCCCCCAATAATACAACCACTTAGATCATTACTCAACTTTTACTTAAACAAATGTACCACAAGGAAATCTTATGTCATAGTGCAAATGAAAAGCAAATCCCACTGGCATAATTGCAAGGGAATCACAAAATAAATTCAGGTGAATTGGAATTGGTCACCTCTGTCTCCATACTCCCATAGTTAGGTAACAACAGGTCATCTCAAAAGGTGATTCTTGCCCATTGGCTGCTACTGTCATTGGTGATCTGGAGACTTGGCAAGAATCAATGATAAAGACATAACATGAATTATACTTAGTGAACCACGCTGTGGCTTCATCTCCTTTTGTCTGATGCCTAAAGAAAGGATCACCAAACCCTCACTACTCAAAGCAGAGATCAATCACCCTGAAGGAAAAGGGTTTGCTGTGAATGGTGTATGGAGAATTTACTTCAAATAAAAAAAATACAATGCTGCTTTTCAAAGTCCCTGAAAAGCACAGGCCAGGAAATTATGAGTACCTGTTTTCAGAAATGCAATAACTCAATGTTGCACGTGCAGGCAAATGTACAGCTAGAAAAGTTACATGTGAGGTTCATTCAGTGCCTTGAATGGACTTCTTTCACACAAAAGGTGAAAGGTGGAGGCATTTTAATAATATGAAGATAAATGTTCGCTTTCAGCCCTGCCAGGATTTCAAAAGAGGGCCCAGGATTTCAACTGGGGCTCCTGTGGAGATCACATTCTGATCAGTCTTTGTACCCAAGTTCATATCCATCTTGGACAAACTTTTACAAAATGGATTTCTTTGGCTTTTGGAGGCTATAAAGACAAAGGATATTTTTAATAATATTGGTGAGTGCTTTCTTAGAAATGGATGCCTTCCTGCCCCAGGTGCCAAGAAGGAATCTGGATTAAAACTAAAGACTTAAAAGAAAAACACCCTTACAAAAATCTTAAACCAATCAAAGGAGTCTCTCCCTGTTGGAACAATCTTCTTTCCAAACTTAATGTTCCCCTTTGGATTTAGTCTTTTCCTTCCTACTTCTCAACTTCATTTAAAAAAGAGTTTTGTTATAAATTGTAGCTTGGCATTCTAGAATACTTCCCCCTGAGTCCTTCAGGCATGCAGAGTGGCTGTTTACATTTCTTTATTTGAGAACTGGGATAGAGGAGAGGGGAGCATAGCTCTCCTGATGATTTAGGGGGCTCTATGTTTGCTTTTTCTTCTACTTGGAATGTTCTCTTAGCACTCTGTATGGCTGGCTTCCCTGGTCATTCAGACAGCAACCAAAAAAGTTACCTCTTCAGAAATCTTTCTGCACTGTCCAAGGACATTTTATTTTGCTTTCTAAAATTTACAAAGTTGTATTACCCCATGGTACAAGGGATGAGTGGGCATAGATGCTTAGGAGTCAGTAGAATTACACCAAAAAGTGTTCTGGGACCTATGAAGTACTGTAGGCTGAACCCAGGGCCACAAATATGTGAGGCTTATGTTCTACCATTTGAACTAATTTCCCCTCTTCAGGAAAAATATGCCTTCTTCCAAGTCTTTTTTTTTTATTTTTTTTTATCTTATTTGATTTAATTTTTATAGCACCTGGAACTAATGCTTATTACTTGACTTGTTTGCTTGTTTTTCCTTTTACATAAAGTAATGTAGAATTCAGTAGCTCCATATCTATTTTCATCATATCTATCTTCTCTATCTATCTATCTATCTATCTATCTATCTATCTATCTATCTATCTATCTATCTATCTATCTATCTATCTATCATCAACTATCTCCATAATACCTGGTATTATATACTTGTTATACAGCAGATTTTCCAAAAACATTACTGAAAGACTATGTTAAGAGTTTTGTTGTTGTTTTTGTTTGTTTGTTTGTTTTGTATTTTTGGGTCACACCCAGCAATGCTCAGGAGTTACTCCTGGCTCTGTGCTCAGACGCTCTTGGCAGGCAAGGGGAACCATACAGGATGCTGGGATTTGAACCACCATTCGTCCTGAATTGGCTGTGTGCAAGGCAAATGCCCTACCACTGTGCTATCTCTCTAGCTCCTATCTTAAGAAGTTTTAAACAGAGAAAAGAAGAATATAATTCTATAAGCACTGAGGTCAGGAGTGATCATATTTTAAAAGCAAGGAATTAAACTTACTAAGAAACTTGAAAGTAGCATCAAGGCCACAATAAGCTCAGAAAATCATGAATTTCTGATCATTGGTCACCCTATTTGTCACATGTTCCCCAGTGACAAACACATGTTGCTGACAATAAGCATCTTATAAATTGTGTAGGGAGCACATGAAAATACCTACCACATTATTACAGCTACCAATCTCATGATGGCTTCATTCAGACAATCAAAAAAGTCTTTCAGGGCCTGTCCCTGCTCCTTCATGTTTCCAATAACAAAACCGAAGCACATGGAGAAGACAACTAGTCCCAGGGCATTGACCCCATTCACAGAACCTGCAACTGGCACCAACTCCTCTTTAATTTTTGTAAGTGTCTCCATGGCCTCTGACACATTGTTTATCACAGCACCCACCAATGTTTCATTGGGCTGAATGGGTACTCGAAAGCTTTTCTTCACATAGTTGGTTTTAAACTGTAAGAGAAAGAAAGAATGCAATAGTATTTAAAGATGTACCTATAGACTTGAATATAAGCTGAATTTTTTGGCACAAAATTTCGGCTTATATTCGGATCATACAGATTATTTGATTCAGTGCATTCACATTAAACTAAATGCACAGAGTCTCCAGTCATCTCCTGTTGTCTGCTGGAAAGGCAGTGCTTCAGCTCAGTCCACAAGTCGCAGCTGAGGTGTATGCCACTGAACTATTTAACCCACAATATTCTGTGCTTTGTATGAGAACAGCAGTGATGATATCTGCAAACTCAGTGATGATGACAATGTCTATGCTGATACCCTCACATCAGATACAGCTGAGCTCTGGACATAAAGATGATGATGAGGAGGAATCCAGGTTTGAATAATTTTTACCTTTGTGATTTAGCTTGATTATCTGTTAAGCTACAGTTCTCTGCACTTTATTTAAAGTTGTAAAGTTATTGTTGTAAATTTGGTTGTAAAGTTATAGTTTTTCTTTAGCAATAAATATTAAAAAATCATTTAACCTGCTGATTCCTCAATTATTATAATTGTTTTGGGTATATATTTTTATTTTTGAAATTTCCCAGTGGCTGCTGCATTTTCCACCTTGGCTTATACTCGAATCACTAAATTTTCCCAGTTTTTTAGGGTAAATAAGGTGGGTCGGCTTATACTTGAGTGGGCTTATACCCGAGTATATAGTATTTATTTTCTTTGTAGTTTCCTGTCATTCGGATGCATTAGAATGATACACATTTCTTTTGTATTGAGAAAAGTGTTATCTTTTTAATAGTCATTGAGTTATTTTTTGCCCATTACTTATCATATATTCTAATAAATCTTCACTACTTCTTTAGTACAAACAAGAATATACATAAATATGTGACAAATAGTAACACAAAAGTAGTATCTGGCTCAAGATGCTGAACCACACCTATGCTTTTACTTTTTTCTAAAACTCATAAAATGGGCTTAAAAATACAAATTTAAACTTCTTCCATAGTCCCTTTATTCTTGATGGCTGCATGCTAGAGGATCATGAAAAAAAATCACCTAACATTCTTTACATTCTTTTGCTAATATTTTACAGTGGTGAAACATGAATAAAGGTGCCAGTTCTACTCATAGGGTTATGATCATATAATGAAACAATATTAATGTATACCAATACTAGTCAATAACAAAGCTCAGAGGATATTAAAACTCAAAACAATAACCTTAACAGTATTCCTGAAAGAATTAATTCTATTTTTTTATTTTCTTTTCATTTTTTCTCCCTCTTTTATCTTTTTTCATTTTTGTAAGTTAGGAGGGTAATGGATAGTGTAATATCTCCTTTTATCCTATCTTTTCCCTTTGCCTGTTTAATGTACCAAAGTTTAATGATCAGAACTGTGAAGCTGTCCTGAACTACTTTCAGTGCTTTGAGGCAGTATCAATTCTTAATATTAGGAGCTAGATTAAGAGTTGATAACATTCTATTTCTAAGGTCTATAATACAGAGTCATTTCTCTTATTTAGAGATGGCTTTTTCTGCATTATTTTGTCAAAGAT
The DNA here is from genome assembly GCF_024139225.1 of Suncus etruscus. Taxonomy (NCBI): domain Eukaryota; kingdom Metazoa; phylum Chordata; class Mammalia; order Eulipotyphla; family Soricidae; genus Suncus; species Suncus etruscus. Next base: position 95,850,589 of record NC_064849.1, read on the forward strand.
GTCCCAGACAGGAGATGCTAAGCTCATTACTGAGACCATAACTTTTTTCTATTTTTAAGTCCATTCCTCTAGATTTATCAAGAACAAAATTCCTGCTATTCTTATTGGTGGTCATTAGCATCAGAGAGAAAAATAATAATAATAATAATATATGGATATTAAATCAATCTATCACCTAGGGAAGAAAAGAACAGTTGTACATGAAGTTTCAGTCTGTTTTTACTGAGTAAATGGAAGACTATTTTGTCCAATGGGAACTACTATTTTCAAATAAAGTCACAGCCAACTGTCTACACTGTAGATACATCCAGGAAAATCAGTGAAACTACTGGTAATTTAACATACCAAACTGATTTCTCCTTGTCATCTATTCCAGTGAAGTCTCAAATCTCTATATTCCACTGGGAGGTGCTTATATAATTTTATTTAATTTATAGGTTTCCTAGAATAGATTTTCAATCTTGATCAGTCTTTCCCCTAATGTAGTCTTCAAAGAAACTGCAAACTCATTTGTATTTTGGCCTAAGACAAATAGATCTGGAAAGATGCATTGCTTCACCTTCAAAATCCTGTAAATGCAACCCAAAACCAAACACAGTAAATCTGCATGAGTCAGCACTTTTCTAGCACTGTTAAAAATCAGCATTTTAAATGTTGGCCAGTGCCAACTGACTAACTGAGTCGCATGGTACTGCAGTTGGTCAGTCATACTGAAAAGGGTTATTAATTATTAGAGGTATTTTTTTTTGTTTTTTTGGGCCACACCCAGTGATGCTCAGGGGTTACTCCTTGCTATGCGCTCAGAAATTGCTCCTGGCTTAGGGGACCATATGGGATGCCAGGGGATAGAATCGTGGTCTGTCCTAGGTCAGTTGCATGCAAGACAAATGCCCTACCACTGTGATACTGCTCCGGCCCCATATTAGAGTTGTTTTTAAATAAAGAAAGCAAATATCTGACTTCTTAGTTATCTGTTTTTTTAAAGTTAGGTTTCTTTTGGATTTTTGTTTGTTTTTGCATCAGCAAAAACACAGCACTGCTCAGGGCTTGCTCCTGGCTTGGCATTTAGGGCTCACTCACTCACTTGGCACTTAGGACTCCAGTGACCATGCTGTGGTGCAGAGGGATCAAACATTGGCCATCCTAGTGCGAGGCAAAGACGTACCTGCTGTATTATCTCCCTGGACTTGTTAAAATTTTTTTTGAATGAGTTGCATATTAAAAACAGTCAATAAAATTTATAAAGTGTGAAATAGGGATGGGGAAAAAGTGGGGAACAACCCAAAGGATTGTATAACTTGGATCTTCATGAGATCAGCACTTTATATTTGTTTGTGTTAAAGATTCTAAGCAGAGGGACTAGGTAATTACAAAAATGGTGAGTGACATAGTAGCTAGAGAAATGTCTGGCAACTCTTATTTAATACAGAAGGTCCAGTTGTTTCCCTTTTACAATTTGGATAGGGAGACATATCTACATGAAGTTGGAATAAACCTCATGACTTTTCTTAATTTTTTATTAATATCTTTTTATTAATATTTTTATTTAAGCACCATGGTTACAAACATGTTTGTAGTTGGATTTCAGTTATAGAAAAGGATACCCCCTTTCACAGTGCAACCTTCCCACCACCAATGTTCCTCATCTCCCTCCTCCTCCACCCCCTGCTTGTCTTCGAGACAGGCATTCTATTTCTCTCACTCACTACACTTTTCATGATAGTTGTTGGTGTAGTTATTTTTTTAACTGCACTCACCAATCTTTGTGGTAAACTTCATATCATGGGTTGGTCCTTTCAAACTTCATCTCTATTGTTTCTGGGTATTATTACCATACTATCTTTTATTTTTATTTTCCGAGGGTAAAACGTATTTGCATCCACAACACTGAGACTCCAGAGTTGCTTGGATACAGGGCTAATAGGAAGCGGATCTCACTATAGCCTCCAGGTAGAAGTCTCCCAACACCAGTAGGAAATGAAAGATTTTGAAATCAATACAAAAGATGATTTAAGGTCTGCCATTTGTGAGAACTTGTGTTTAACAAAATTCCCCTTAGTCATCATGGGTGATCTTTTATTTTTGAATTAGAGACAAAAATACCCATCAGATTGATGTGATGATTAAATATAACATCATTGCTTGGCATATAGCTTTTTTTTTTATATTATCATGCTCTTACTTTCTGATATTATTCCTCCCCTACAATAAAGTGCTCTTAGTAGACTTTTAAAAGCTAGTCCATTGGTTTTTTTTTTTTTTAACCAAACCTAGAAATTCCAATAATCTTTCTAACCTTTATCATCAATTGTAAACTTAAAGAGATAGCTTCATGGACTGACTTCATGCTTTACTTGTAGAACATAAAGGTCTAAATGAAATCCCTGGCACCAGATGGTCTCCTGAGCACTTTCAGAAGACATCTGGGAGTAGTTCCTGAGCACTATCAGATGTGCTTCTTCTCCCCCCAAAAAAGGTAAGTTCTAAATGTATTTTTATTGTAGTTATTTTGTTTGGATAGCTTTTGGGTACAGGATATAGTTGTGGGAAAAAGAGAATCTCCTGTTTGTCTTTAAACAATTGTCTAATTGTTAATTAGACAAATTAACAATTTGTTTTTAGACAAATTAAACAACGAGCTATTTGTAAATAGGAAATACCAGTATCTATTAGCTAATATACCTTTAAAATAAGGTAAGACACACTTCCCTAGGACAAATTTCCCAGAAAAACCTAAGCCTGTTCACCTGGTTGGTAAGACAATTGTTTCTTATTGTAGAGAAAGGGAAAAACTACAATAAAAAATACCCACTTGATATTCTAAAGAGAATTTAAAAATTGAATTCATGGTTGTAGTTTATTTACCTGTTTAAAGCAGGCTTCGACCAGGTTTGGAGGAAACATATTTCTGCAAAGAAAATAAAATCACTTAAAAATATTTTCCAATACTAAGTGTGTTCTTTAAATACCTTCTTGTTATGTCTAAGGTAAAGATGCATTGAACCAAGAAGCATAGAGGCAAATGCAAAGTTTTGGTAGGCTGTATGACTTAAAATGGGATAGATGGTAATCCTTAAATGTGATTGTTGAAGCTCATATTTTTTAGGAGAGATCTCTTATTCAACTTACCTGTTCTCTTGTCAGATAATAGAATTATTTGTTCAAACATTATGCCATCAAACCCTGTTCCTAGAAAGAATCAAAGTAATAACAAAATTGCCTTCTATCAATCATTCTGGTTAATAGAATTATTGTTCAATATTATTCAATATTATTCAAGTAATGTGCATTGTGTCAAAGGATCAAATGTTCTGAATCATATGTCATGGCCAGGGGCTAGGGATGTGATTTGGTAGAGTACTTGCTTTGTATGTGTGAGGCCCTGGGTTCAGTCTCAGGCACTGCAAAAAAAAAAGAAAAGTCATGGTTGGACTATAGAATTCTGTTCCCTAAAAAGTCCTCACAAAGACCCATTGGGAGGCATGGTAGTGAAACTACATTCCCTGATCTCTTTCTTTACCAATGGACAGATGACTTGCAAGACTGGAATTTGCGACCCCTGTCATTTGAGAGGTTGTCATGTTCTCAGAGAAAAATTTGAGTTCATGTATGTGGGAAAGAAGATAATGGGAAACACACTTGCTGGGGTCTTCCAAGCAAGCTGCATAAGCTTGGTCAAAGCATGGCACTTACTTGGTTTTGGCTGACTCATCTGATAAAGAAGAAATTGGATTGAACTTTCATTAAGACTCTAATACTGACAATTGGGAGAAGGAATGACCCATAATCTGCTTCATGGAAGAACCCAATATTTCAACATTTGTATGCTATAAATTTGTGTCCTCTTCTTTCTACTCCTTAGTCTTACTTGTTTTCTTTCCTTCCTGTCTATGCCTTATGGGTTTATTGATTTATATCTTGACAGAAATATGACCTTTAGGTGATTCTAGGATCAATGCTCAACCAAAATGCAGACAGATTAGTTATCTTTTTTGTTTGTTTTGTTTTGTTTTTGGGTCACACCCAGTGGCTCTCAGAAATCACTCCTGGCAGGCTTGGGGGATGTTGGGATTCGAACTACCATCCGTCTTGTATTGGCTGTGTGCAAGGCAACACCCTACCACTGTGCTATCTCTCCAGCCCCCAGATTAGTTATCTTAATTGTTACTGGGGTAAAGAAGAAACATACAGTGCTCCTATAAGATCAACTAGATTGGAAGGGATGAGATTCTAATTCTTCAAAGAAAAGTAGAAATTATACAGAAAGAAAATAATTCAAAAGTTCTAAATCCAAAAGTACCTGAGGGTAATGTTCATTTAAACTTCAGAAAATAAAAAAAAAACTTTGGTTAATTGTATGGGCAAAATTAAATGAAGGTTATCATAGTCTGATAACATAATTTGATATGAAGCAATGTTGTAGGGCAATTTGCTATATTTTCTTCAGTTGTGGTTAACTGCTTTAAAAAGCCTTTCATGAGGACACTTTTTGAAGCTGGGTTGTGTTAACAACTTATTCAAAGTGACTCAAAGGTGGGAATTGAAAAAGCAACTAAAGAAAAACTTTGCTTTTCAAAAATTTCAAATTTCCTGGCAAAGACTGATGCCTTGAGTTTGCATGTAAAATCAAGTCTCTAAGAGGTACTTTTTTAAGAGGATGAGTGATACATTTAAGAGGATACATTTCAAGTATCAAGAATTGGTTTATCAGTTATTTGGTAAGTTATAAAAAGGTTAGAAAAGGACTTGTTTGGAGGAGGACAGACAGGCTAAAGAATACTTAATAGGGGCCCGGAGAGATAGCACAGCGGTGTTTGCCTTGCAAGCAGCCAATCCAGGACCAAAAGTGGTTGGTTCGAATCCCAGTGTCCCATATGGTCCCCCGTGCCTGCCAGGAGCTATTTCTGAGCAGACAGCCAGGAGTAACCCCTGAGCACTGCCGGGTGTGACCCAAAAAAAAAAAAAAAAAAAAAAGAATACTTAATAGAGGAATACTAGCAGGTAGTTAAGGAATTAACACTAGTGTTGAAATAAGGTCCAGTTCTCTTTCTATTTATTATATAGACATTTTTGGGAAACTAATCTTTTGGACTGAAGCAATGTAGATTCTTCCCTTCTAGCTTCTTGGGTTTGTCCACTGGGATGCAATGACAGATTTTAAGGTAGTTAGAGAGGAAAGTGGATATATATTTGTTCTTCCAGCTCTCAAATACCAGGTTAAGTTTCAGCTCTTTTCTAAATTAAAACCATAGTGCCTAACCTGAGAGTAGACTATATTTTCTGGAGTTTCACTAATAGCTCCTTCCTTTGCCTCCCAGAGCTAGGGATGGTAACAAAACTGCTTTCAATTCTTTTTAGTTTCCTGGTGTCTCACAGCCTCTAGGAGGTCTCCTTAACACTTCCCATTTATTTGCAAATCCTCTTCAAACAATCCTTTAAATATGAATGTGCCACTTGCCAGGACTTGAGTAAGGACATTTGTTGAAGAGGAAAGACTAAAAGGTGCTAGGATCAAATTGGTTAACTTTAGAGGTCTGTGTAAGTCCAACTCTTAGTGTGTTTCAAGTGTTAGACTCATTCATAATCAGAATGAGCTTTGTACAAAAACAAAGTTAAAGAATTTAGCCTTTAGGCCTTTATTACTGATCTGCTAATCCATCAAAAAAGAGTAAGACAAGAAAAACTGGAGACTGTCCACATGATTTCTAAAGTACATTTTGGAAAGAAATTGTTCTGTGTAGTCAAGGATGACAGTGATTTCAAGTTTTAATTGAAAATACTCTATTGAACAGATTATATTTAAATAAATATAAAAATATACTTATGACTTTAAGGGCAAAAGTAAGACTTGAAAAAGTAGGTAAAGATTTATTAATATCCCACCAGCATGTCTATGTTCACTTCCTCACTATTCACAATAGTCAAAATATGAAAACAACCCAAGTGTTCAGGAACAGATGAGTGGATAAAGAAACTTTGGTACATATCCACAATGAAATACTACTCAGATATAAGAAAAAATGAATCAGACAATTTGCTGCTACATACATACACATAGATTTAGAAATTATCGTGTTGAGTGAAATTAGTCAAAGGGAGAGAAACAGACTCAGAATAATCTCTCTCATATGTTAGATATAAAGAAACTTCATAGGGGAATATCAAAAGCCCAAAGGTGATAGAAATGAAGAGCAGAACTGGTCTTTAGTAGGAAGTTTGCCACAGGAATGTGAGTGTGAGGGATAAGTTAGCTTGTAAACAATGAACAAAAACAATGCTTTTGGGAAAAGTGCCTGCCACTTAGGCAGGATGTGGGGCAGGAGGAAAATGGGATATTGGTGGAGGGTAATAAACACTGGTGAAAAGATTGATGCTGGAACATTCATTGTATGTTTGTAACTTTGTAATTCACAGTGATCCAATAAAAAACATAATTATTAAGATTCCAAGGTGAACAGCACCACTGAGAAATCAACTGCACCATGAAATTATGTACCCAAAAAGCAAGGCTTTATGATCTTTTACATGAGATCAGAATATGAATTCTTACTTTTGATATCTGTTAAAGAGAAGTACAGACGTGACCTTCATTTTAAGCTTGTCTGGATCCCTCTTCCAAGGGTTGATGAGCCCCTCCAAAGAAGGGTTGTGTGATGAAATCATACCCAAAGTGATGAAGGGGGAAAGACGTACCTTATTAAGTCCAGGAAAGCATCTGCAGCTGTCACTTGTACAACTTTGCCTTCTCTGTACATATTTTCCTTTGTGCCCTTCCCAGGATGGATGATGATGACAATGATTATGCCAATCACTACGGCAATGATGGTCGTAGTCATATAATAGACTACAGCTCGCATCCCCATCTTCCCTGATGCCTTACTATCTAGGGCAGCCATTCCTGGGGAAGGCAAACAGAAGATTTTCAGGAAGTCAGTTCAGGAAATTCTCCAGAAAAAGTCATGGGAACAGCATTTCTTTCTCTACTCCCTGAACCTCATCCCACCCAGCAATGAAATTTCATACATAGTACAAGAACTTGGCAACGAATTTATTAGGGTACCAAAAAAGGTGAAGGAGAAACAAAACATAAAATAGATATACAAGGTAAGACACATGATCAGCATTTTCTTCCCCAAGAGTAGATTTCACACAGTTCTCTAATTGTTTGAAAGTACAGCCCAACTTTTTCCTAGGTTTCTATTAGTTGGGAAGTGACAATAGTGAAGAGTGATGAGGGAATACGTTTTAATAAATACAACTAGTATTTTATCCTAAGAAAGAAAATATTTACTTTATATTAGAAAATAATATGGGACTGGAGAGATAGCATGGAGGTAGGGTGTTTGCCTTGCATGCAGAAGGATGGTGGTTCGAATCCTGACATCCCATATGGCTCCCTGAGCCTGACAGTAGGGATTTCTGAGTGTAGAGCCAGGAGTGGCCCTGAGAGCTACCGGGTGTGACCCCTCCCAAAAAAGAAGAAGAAGAAAAAGAAAATAATATATTATAGATAAAGGAAAAGAAAAAGTAACTTGGGCTAGGGCTAGGGGGTCTAAGGGCTGGAGTGCATGCATTGCATGTGGGTACCCCAGGCTTGATCCTAACACTGCATGATCTGAGAATCTCTACATACCAGACTACCACCACATATGGTGAAAAAAAAAATGGGAAAAAAGCAAGTACGTAAAAAATTTCTAGGAGGATAGTCTAAATGCATCTCAAGTTAAGCACTGTAGTGACTCATACAGATAAACTGCTATTAAATTCTTAAAAAAATTATATCTATCTAATGTATTTTTGGGGGAACACACTTGGTAGTGCTCAGTTCTTACTCTGGTGGGGTTTGGGTGATCATATGGGTACCTGGGATAGATGCAGATGCAAGTAAGTGCACTACCTACTGTGCTATCTCTCCAGCCCTTCTGATAGTATTTTTCTATGTTTTATGTAAAATATGTTATTCTGATCACATGCTGATATTTCTCTCATTTGCATTTAAAAGAGACATGACTGGTAAGGACAAATATGACTCCTTTGCTGTTTAATTTTTCCTTATCTAATACTTTAAAAATGATAGAGTTGTTCTATGTTTTCACCCTGCCTTTATCCACCTTGTCCCACAGGCCTGGAGCACCTCACCTCATGCTAAATATTCTTCTTCCTTTCATTTTCAGGCCATCTTCAAGTCTACCTCAGGCAAGTTGTTATCCTAGGTAAAAAAGGAGGCATGACTTTTAAGATTTCCCTAACTGCTCTAGCAAATGGAGCACATCTCAATGCCTCTCTTGATGGATAAATATTAAAAGTGATACAAAATTCTCAAAGATTATATCATCTATAATTATATAGGCTCTTCTTTATCATAAACTACTTCATCAAATTTCTTCTTTCTTTTTCCTCCATAATTCCACCTAAATACTAAAATATAATCATGGTATAATTAAATTATGGTTAAATACATAACTTTCTCTTATAGTTAATATTTGTTTCTATAAAGATACCGTATTTCAATGCTCAGTATCAGATTCCAATAGTGCTTTTGTGTCTAACTAATGATTCTGTTCATACCGACATTTTTATAGTAATGTACATATTTTAAAAAGTAATATGCTTTTTTCTGCTGAGCCAGTTTAGAGACACCAAGGACCATAATCCCTCCAGGACCCACACCCAGTAAGATGTCCCCACCCAACGAATGTGGGGCCAATTCCTGCTGTGTGATTGGGCACTCAGAGATTTAAAAGGGACGGTGGCCATGCTCTCTGCCTTTTTCCTGCTGAGCCAGCCTAGAGACACCAAGGACCATAATCCCTCCAGGACCCACACCCGGTAAGATGTCCCTACCCAACGAATGTGGGACTGATTCCTGTGTGTGATTGGGCACCCAGAGACTTAAAAGGGACAGTGGCCATGCTCTCTGCCTTTTTCCTGCTGAGCCAGCCTAGAGACACCAAGGACCATAATCTCTCCAGGACCCACACCCTAGAAGCGCTGCTGCCTTATCTTTCAACCCCTGAATTCCATTTCTCCACATTGTAAGAAGCAATCAACAGTCCTACCAATGGAGAAATTTTGCAGAACACTCCCATGTTTAAAGAAATCAAGATGGCTGCTCTGATAATCTGAAAAGTAGGAAATAGCTAGGTATCCTCTCAAATAGAAAGTTTAGATTAAAATTATGGAAGATGTTCAGGGGGCTCTAAAAAAGCATTGATAGACTAGACTGGAGCACAGTTAAGCATCAAGAGGATTTGACGACTGAAATTAGAAATTTTCACAAGGAAATAACAGGTCTGAAAAACTGAGCTCATGCAGCTCTTGTCAGCATGGGGTTTGGGGAGACCCCATGCCGGAGGCTTTCTCCCTAGTCTGCGAAGTACTGGGAGGCTTGACAGGCCCCACAGCTGTCCCCCTCTTTATCCCCTGACTCCAGGCCTTCCCTGGGTGCCATCTCAGATGGCCAGAAGTGGGTTCAGGTAGACTCTTAGGGGTCCTCAGGCTTCCCCCCTCCCTTCGTATTCCAGGGGGGACGTAAATGGGGAGGAGGGCAGTCAGATATCTGGCTTCTGGTTTCCTCTTTGATTCTAGAGGTAGAGGCTAGCTCTGGCCAGGTATGGGGTTTGGGGAGGCCCCATGCCGGAGGACCTCTCCCTAGCCTGGGGAGTGCTGGGAAGCTTGGCAGGCCCCCAGCCGTCCTTGTCTTTTTCCCCTGATTCCAGGCCTTCCCTGGGTGCCAGCTCAGATGGCCAGAAGTGGGTTCAGGTGGACTCTTTAGGGTCCTCAGGGTCCCCCCTCCCTCCGTACTCCAGGGGGGAGGTGCATGGGGAGGAGGTTGGGCAGATATCTGGCTTCCAGTTTCCTCTTTGATTCTGGAGGCCAGCTCGTGCCAGGTATGGGGTTTGGGGAAGCCCCATGCCAGAGGCCCTCTCCCTAGCCTGGGGAGTGCTGGGAGGCTTGGCAGGCCCCCAGCCATCCTTGTCTTTTTCCCCTGACTCCAGGCCTTCCCTGGGTGCCAGCTCAGGTGGCCAGAAGTGGTTCAAGTGGACTCTTTGGGGTCCTCAGGCTTCCCCCCTCCTTCCTTACTCCAGGGGGGAGGTGCATGAGGAGGAGAGTGGCCAGATATCTGGCTTCTGGTTTCCTCTTTGATTCTGGAGGCCAGCTCGTGCCAGGTATGGGGTTTGAGGAGGCCCCATGCCGGAAGCCTTCTCCCTAGCCTGGGGAGTGCTGGGATGCTTGGCAGGCCCCCATCTGTCCCTCTCTTTTCCCCCTGGACTCCAGGCCTTCCCTGGGTGTCGGTCCAGGTGGGCTTTATAGGGGTCATCAGGCTTTCCCCCTACCTCTCCCTACAGTAATGGAAATGCGCTTTGGGAGGATGGCTGGTTGTTCTAGCACTGGTTTATGTTGGGACAGTCACTGGAAATTTTTTCTCCTTGGTCTCCTATTGACAGTATTGTATGCATATAGTTTATATATGCATAATATCCAACTTGTATTGTGACCTTGATACTGCCCTACAAAGCTCATATCTAATCTTTTACTGCCTCAGTCCCAACCCTTATTTCCCCCCATCTTCCCATGTAGGTGCAGCTCATGACATGCAGCTCAACACATAGAGTGATGAGTGCAGTTAGAGAAATAACTACACTGAAAACTATCATAACAATGTGAATGAATGAGGGAAATAGAAAGTCTGTCTTGAATACAGGTGTGGGTGGAGTGGGGAGGAGGGAGATCTGGGAAATTGGTGGTGGGAATCTTGCACTGGTGAAGGGGGGTGTTCTTTATATGACTGTTAACATACAACTACAATCATATTTGTAATCACGGTGTTTAAATAAAGATAATTAAACAATTTAAAAAGTAATATGTATTATTTTTAGCTATATAGTTTGGCTTGCCCCCAAGTTTTGATGTAGTGCTAATGAGTTTCAAATAAAGTCTTTATTTTCAATATGCCTTTTCATTTGTATTTGAATCATCATTATTTAGAGTTTTCACAATAAGCAATTTCTTAGTACCTGATGTGTTTTATTTTTAACAATAAACTATGAGGAAGTTTAAAACACATATGTCACTTCTTCAGGTCTTAGATAACACCATGGAAAACTGACTGGGAACTTGAACCCAGATCTCAATTTGACAGTCCCAGAGAAAGCCAATGCAGTGCTTATAACTTTGGCTTTCAAGCATGAACTTAGCTTCTTTCATCCTTACACAAGTTCTTGAAGCCTAGGGTTAAGTACCTTTGGTCAGGAGATGACATTTCAATACTTCAATACTTAATTTCAACATTAAACATGGACCAATATGTTTTTTAAAAAGCAAAGTGTCCTAGCCTTGCATTTACATTCTTTGGTCTGAATTACATCTCACAATATCATGTGCTTTAAATATTTTCTCACAGAGGGACACCACTCTCTTTTCCTTCTTTGTCTAAACTTTATCATTATTGAATACTGCAATTCTTCAGTCAGTGAGTGATGTAGACACAATAGGCCAGGTATAACTAATAGGGAATACCAGGCAGCAGAAAGAGAGAGAGAGAGAGAGAGAGAGAGAGAGAGAGAGAGAGAGAGAGAGAGAGAGAGAGAGAGAGAGAAAGTGCTAAATGGTCAATGTAAAGCACTGGAAACCAAAATGGCAAACAAAGGAAGAGGCTTAACTCTCCGTTCCTTTCACCACCAGGGGAAAAAGAGGGAATTAGCTTAGATTCCACAACTATAGGGCTAGTAACCATAGGAAATATAGTCTACATATATTGGTGTTTTTGTTTTTTTTTAAATTGAGGAACCCAGGGTCAGAGAGATAGCACAGCTGTAGGGCATTTGCCTTGCAAAGAGCTGATCCAGAATGAACAGTGGTTTGAATCCTGGCATCCCATATGATCCCCTGTGCCTGTTGGGAGCGATTTCTGAGCAAAGAGCCAGGAGTAATCCTTGAGTGCTACCGGGTGTGACCCCCCAAAAAAAAACAAAATAAAAATTGAGAAATCATAGGAAATATTATCTTCACTGTTTCTGATTCTGAAATAGCTGAATACAATTATTAAGTTATATATACAAATATATATAAAAATTCAATAATATATATTTATTAAATAAGCATATATTTAGCAAAGAGCCCTGATAAAAAATCTACAGTCAAATGAGAGGCCCCAACTTGCTCTGCATGTTGATCCTTCTCTTTGAAAGACTGGGACTCAGAACAACTTGTGGTAAAGTACTTGCCTTGCATGCTTGAGATCTTGTCTTGGAAGAGTTTGATCCTCAGCACTGTCCTGACTGCTATAACTGTGGCACTGCTGTTTTTGATTACTTTGGCATTGTCTTTTGGGATTCCTGGTGCTACAACTTACTATATGTGATACCTCCCCCCATAATCACAACAACAACAAAAGAGAAGAGAAAATAGACAACCCCTCACACCCCAGAGAACAATAGTTTCTTTGTTTCAGTCAAGGGATGGGGAGTGCATGAGTATTTTCATTAATTTATGTGGGTCTTTTCCCTAATGTGAGCCATGGTATTTCATAAGGTGCAACTTTTGCAGGTGTTCCAGGATCTTCCACCTCTCATTCCAGCTCGAAGTACTTCCCATTCTCCTTTTCTCTGACAGGCTTGTAATAGTCATGGTACAACTAGAAACAAGGCTATATTTGCTAAACAGAACAACAACAGGAGAGATGTAGTTATGCTATCAGGTATCAGGCCTGAAAGAAACTGGTATTCAAACTGAAATAATGGAGGAAGAAGTTCGAAAGACACAACCTGACTGCACACTCTTCTACCTCTTTGCCCACAATGCCCATTTCCTTTGCCAACCTTATGAAATCCAAGAGACAAAGTTCTGTGTCAAAGGCAACATACCAATGTCAGATTGTCTACAGACAAGGATAAAGTACTAACTCACTTTGAGGAAAATGAAACTTTGGCAGGAAGTGCTCTACATGTTTGGGAAGGTGAAAGTTGGCCTTGAGCCTTGTCAGTAAAATATATGGAAGACAAGGCATGGGTCAAGAAAGAGCAAGGAGGTTATGTGGGTATGTAGGCTGGTGTGGGAGTGTTACAGTGTGTTCATCTAAATTCATATTTCAGAAACACATGTCAGAGCAAGTAGTCAAGATAGTGATCTTGCCTGGCGCCCATTTTCTTAATTTGACCTGGGCTTAGCTAAGTGAGTTCCATTCTAGATATCCTGACATCTTTATTATAAAAACAACTGGCCATTAGAAATTATACACATTTGAAATTCAAAAGAATATTACCAGGTACTATTGCTACTCTGTTAATATGGTATTATCTCTTCCAATCAAAGAGAAGAATTATCAAGCTTAGACGTTTTTAATAGTTTTGGTATGCTTTGTATCATTTCTATAAGTCTATAACATGTTCACCAATGAGTTAAATGTTTAACAGAAATTAAACAACACATTCCTGGAATTCATAAAGTTAAGACTGCTTAACATCTTGGCAATCAAAGGCATAATTTTGAAGAGATGGATGAACAGATTCTTGGTGCAACTGGTCATATACACCTCTACTTCTTTATCTTTTGGCAGTCTTAAGCACAATAAAACTGAATCAAATTAATGTTTTTCTTTGTTGTTAATATTTTCTTTAATTTTTTGTCTTTGGGCCATCCCTGGCTCCGTACTCAGGATCACTCCTAGGAGGTTCAGTGAACTATATGGTATGCCAGGGATTGAACCTGTGTTCACCAACTGTGAGGACAGCACCCTACCCACTGTACTTTCTCTCCAGCCTCTTATGTATCTTTTTCTTTTCTTTTTTTACAGGGCAGTAAAATTCTTTAAGTCTGTATTATAAATTAAATTTTTGGGTATAATATTTGGCATGGATTCTTGGGTCAATGTAGCCAATTAATAAATGCAGCCAGTTATTAAAGGATAATATACATTTATATATTATTAAATATCAACTTCTCAAGGATCTATTATTTGCATGAAGTTTATTATCATCTCATCTGCTAAAATTCTCTTATACATTAGGATATGTTAGTATACTTTCTTGAATAATCCCCATCTCTGTATTTGAAACATGAAATCTAATGAAGCTTTCTATTGTGAATTATCTTTTCACTCAGTTTCAGAGTGTCACATTATTCCTTCAGGGTCACTAGACCCTATCTAGGAGAACAGAAGAGGGAATGACAATTTCTAATTCAAGAGTATTGTTTTGTTTCAACTTTTATTTTATTTTAGATATACTTTTCCACAATGAACTTCTCCAACACTCATCTAATAAAAGCCGTCTGTTCTTAACCCTTCTAGAATTTCAATATGGGCAAATGTACAGCAAAGAAATAAAGGATGAACTCTAATGCATACCATATTCATTTGAATACAGGGGAATGATTTTTTCATAAGAAAGAAAACTTGGGGCTGGAGAGAGTACAGTGAGTAGAGGGCTTTCCTGTATGACTCCAACCTAGGTTCAATCCCCGCAACCCATTTGGTTCCCTGAGTCCCACCAGGAATAATTCCTGCCTGGAGCACAGAGCTAGATATCTCCTGAGTATTTCTGGATGTGTCCCTAGAATAAATTAAAACTAAAATACACTATAATTTTTTTTGGGGGGGGGAATCACACCCAGCCGCGCTGAGGGGTTTCTCCTGGCTCTATGCTCAGAAATCACTCCCAGCAGGCTCTGGGGACCATATGGGTTTCTTTGATTCGAACCGCCTCTCGACCTGGGTCGGCTGTGTGCAAGGCAAATGCCCTACCTCTGTGCCCTATCTCTCTGGCCTCAAACCCTTTAATTCTATGGTCAAAATTATATTGCCTTTCTTCTCTGAAATGTTTTTTTCTGGTCTAGATTGTGTGTGTGTGTGTGTTGGGGGGGAGTCCGAGTGGGGACTCGAGGGCTGGGGAGAGGGGAAGGAAGCATAGTCCCATGATTCTCTGGGTTCTGGAAGAGAAGGCAAATCTTTAAGTTAGTTTAGGGTTGGGAGATTGAATTCAAACGGCTGAGTTGTAAGCATTGCATTGGGAACCCAAATGAATTTAATGTCAAAAATCACATGGTCTCCCAACACCTCCAGGAATAATTCCCACACACCAAACTAATGAGTGTGTGGCCCCAATCCCTTACAAGTGTTAGAAATTGTTGGTAAAGAATGATTATCGGGCCGGAGAGATAGCATGGAGGTAAGGCATTTATTTGCCTTTCATGCAGGAGGACAGTGGTTCGAATCCCGGCATCCCATATGGCCCCCCATGCCTGCCAGGAGTGATTTCTGAGCGTGGAGCCAGGAGTGACACCTGAGTGCTGCTGGGTGTGACCCAAAAAACAAAAACCAAAAAAAGAAAAAAAAGAGTAATTGCACCACAAATTTCTATCATAAATAGAAAGCAGATTATAACTCATAACTCAGCAGAGATTCCCAAATTTATTTGGCTTGGATTGATAGCACAATAGGTAGGGCATTTATCTTGCGCGGAGCCGACCTGGGTTCAATCCCTGGCATTCCATATGTTCCCTTGAGCCTGCCATGAGTGATTCTTGAGCTTGTGGGTGTGTGTCCCAAAAATAAAAAAAAAACAAATAAACTCACTAAACTTATTTGGCCTACAACCCCCTTTATAGGAAAACTTTAACAACATCAAAAACAAATCAAAAAACCGCTCAGTGTCCCCCTGGAAATGTTCCTTCAAGCAAACAGCAAATCTGCTTTTCTCAGATCAATCTATAACACCCACCCATCTTCCCACCACTCATTTTGGGAAACACCAGGTCATCTTGATTCTAAAGGATCATACTCAGACCTCTTAAGGTCAGCTTTACAAAATCAGATACTTTTAATTTAAATTTATGGCATTGTGAAGAAAGAAGAGTTCAGGTTCTGAGCACAGAAAAAAATGGATTCCATTTCTGCCTCTAGTTTTTTGAGCCTTTCTAAAATTTCATTTTCTGCATGGGTAAAATGAGAATGATGAAAACTTCTTTATAGGGTTTTTCAATGGCTCTAAAGATTGCCATACAGAAGATGCTTAATATGGTGCTTGGCATATGAATCTTATTACTAAAGAAGCAGATCAATAATAAACAACTCTCTAAATGTGTTTGACCTCTACAAACCCTATTTCCTCTAGATAAGAAAATAATAATACCTACACTGTAAGTGTAGAGAAACCTTACATAAAGAATTTGCAAAGGAGGTCCTTGATAAATGCTAGCAATGATCACTGCATGTTTCTCTAGAGGATTTTAGTGCCAAGAGAGCAAAGCTACCAGATGTTTCCTTCATTGATTAAGCCCTCATGTATGAGAACAGGGCCCGCACAGGAAGTCACCCAGGAATTATTTGTTGAATAGTGTTCTCATTACTGTTTTTACTATTGAGTGGCTAAAAAGTATATATTTACAATAATTTTTACCTTCTGCCCTCCCCGCTGCTGAAACATGAACAATTTTGTAATTTGCAAAAACAAAAAAAAAACAAAAATAAACAACTGTATTATAAATAGCCTTGTAAACTATAGTGTTTAAGTAAAGTAATTAAAATTTTTAGTAGGTTACTATATGGAGTACCAATACCAAAGTTGCTTTTATTTAAAATACAGATGGGGGCCGAGCGATAGCACAGCAGTAGGGCATTTGCCTTGCATGCAGCATCTATCCTGGGTGATCCTTGACATCCAATATGTTTCCCCCTCCCCAGCCTGCCAGAAGCGATTTCTGAGTCAGGAGTAACCCCTGAACATCACTGGGTGTGGCCCCACCCCCACCCCCATACAGCTGACTTTTGAACAATACGGAAACTAAGAGTAAGTTGAGAAGCTCTGTATAACCAAACTACAGCTGGTCTTTATGTAATAGATTGGTTCTTGTTTCTGCAGATTCTATCATGCACATCTACTCTTTGTTGCATAGTGCAGAACACAGAAAAATACCACATACAAGTGAACCTGCACAATTTAGACTTATCTTGTTAAAGAACAACAGTATTATGAAGTTTAATTTCACTAATTTTGGCTGATCATTCCTCAGTTAATTTAAAATAGTGAGGTTTATTCTATTTTGCAGAATGAGAGACAGATCCATTCCTTAGAGGGAAACAGGGATCCAGCATCACATAAATATCTGATCATTTGATAAGCAAATGAGTTTAATGATCCATTGTCATTTCCTAGACTAACAGGATATTCAGTATCCCTGGCATACAATATCTTTTAGGAAGCACCCTATTTCTTCTCTCACTTTAGCCTACACACTCTCATTTCTTTATCATTTTTCCACCTTTGGTAACATAATCCACTCTTAAATAAAAGTAATTGTTCAGGGCCAGAGAGATAGCACAGCGGTAGGGCATTTGCCTTGCATGCAGCTGATTCGAACAGACGGTGGTTCGAATCTCAGCATCCCACATGGTCCCCTGTGCCTGCAGGAAAGGATTTCTGAGTGCAGAGCCCAGGAGTACCCCATGAACACTGCCTCAAAACAAACAAACAAAAAACAAAGTAATTGTTCATAAAAGTGTTATTGTTCATCCTCAGAGACAAAGAGAGGAGGGCTGGAACTTCCAGCTCACTTTATAAACCTCACCTCAAAGAGTGGTGAGTGCAATCATAGAAATAACTACACTGAGAACTACCATAATCATGCGAATGAAAGAGGGAACTGGAAAGCCTGTCTGGAGTACAGGTGGGGGTGGAGTGAGAGGGAGGGAGATTTGGGACATTGGTGGTGAGAATGTTGCACTGGTGAAGGGGGTGTTCTTTACATGACTGAAACATAATCACAATCATGTTTGTAATCAAGATATTTAAATAAAGATATTATTAAAAAGTGTTATTGTTCTTTTGGTCTATGTCCTAACAGAATGATAAAATACACAAATAAAATAAACATTGAAGAAGCGTCATAATATGTGCTTATGATGCAGGTCATCATAACTTAGTGGTCATCAACTTAATGGATTTTGATTAGTATTCTCACCGATTAATGCAAGGGTCAGAAATATCTGGTCTGCAGGTCACTTAAGGCTCATGAATTCGTATGGTATGGCCCTGGTGGGACAGACACATATGCTTCTTATTGGCTGCTCACAACTTCTAAATATGTATTCTATGACCTATGAATGTTATAAATATCCAGTAACCTTTGGCAGAAAAGTGATTCCCCTTTCTGTATGAATGAGAGAACAGAACAGAGACTATTATTCAAAAGTATCACATGTAGTAAAGGTACATATTAATTTGCATACATGTATGTGTATAGTCACAATGTAAAGTGTAGGTTCTATTAAAAAAATTGGGGTAACACGGATATAAACCCATTCAGTTAATAGTAGATACTATTAAAAGGAGCCAAGAGCTGTATGTGACCTTGTTCTTTTTCTATACTCTTCCCATGGCTTGAAAGAGTTTATTCCATAGCTAAGAGCTTATTTTATCTACCTACTGGGGGTCAAGGAAATGAAGGTACAAATCTCTGGTATCTTGTTTATTCTTAATAAACAGAAACTGTCTATTCTACATAGAAAAAACATTTTAGAAAAGGTTTACTTCATAGAATTTTGAGCCAAGAGGGTTATTTAATCAGTGATCTTAGAGAGAGAGTTAATTCATCTTCACAAAGAATCAAGAACAATTTTGTGGAATTCAATCAATTAAATTGAAAGGATTTTCACCTGGGCTTTTCTCCTGGCTAACATTTTCTTCCCATTATGGCTGTTCATAATATCACAAACTTGACACTCTCTTCACCTCTAATAGCACTTAGTTATGAGGCTATGTTGCATGAGAATGACAAGAAAATTCCTTACAAATTTACTGCTTGTGATGGGATGTAATTTTCTGGGCAAATTGATTTTTTAATACAACCTTTAAAACTTGTCAGCAAAACTCTTTTTCTTTGAATTCTCATGTTCATTGGTAAAATGAAGAGTGCCAAGGCATAAAGGAAGCATTCTCTTTTGAAAGATGGGTGGGAAAGACAGTACTCTCAGTAGTAGAAAAAAAAAACCCCACATAAATCACTTTTTTTCATAGCCCGTTAGGACTGAGCTAACAATTCCTTTCTTCCAGACTATCATTAACTTTGAAAATGAGCGTCCATACAGAAAAGCAGTGAGGGCCTCACTTTCAAGGTTTTTCCTCTAAAAACCCAAAGAGCTAATGGACTTCGACATTCCGTTGGCACGGGGGTAACCTAGTGGTGAGGTCCTCTGAGTGGTCAAAGCGTTGCTTTCTCCATGCTTGTCTTAATCACACAATGGCCTCTCCTGACAGTTTACCACAGGCTTGCAATGACTCCAGTCATGTGCTTGGCGAGACAACCAAGCCCAGGAAAACTTCTCTCTCCACAAGCTCTCAGGAACTCTCAGAAGGGTCAGCTCAGGCATTCACTTCTCACAGGCCCACAGCTGCAAGTACGAGACCCACAGGGAGAAGACTGAGATACCCATTTACTCTGCCCATTAGCCCATCCTTTGCTCACGGTGTTGGAATGTGTTGTACAATATGCTTTTTGGAAGAGCAACCGGGGAGTAATTCATCTTCTTTATGTGTGCTAAGCAGAGCAAGAGGGAGAGTCTAGTGGCAGGACCCGAGATGAGCTGGGGAGTAGTGATTAGGAACAGCTGACAGCCTCCGACCAAGACCCTTTCTTTGGTTACCACATTATAACAGCCTCGTACAAAGGAATGACTGTCCTTTTGCCAAGATTTAGAAATTCAGAACCGCAGAAAAAAAGCAGTTAAAAGAAAATGTGTGGTTCTTTACAGCAGGGCCTAGAGGCCCAGGAGACCATCTCTTGGTTCTACCTGTGCATCTGGGCTTCCTACACAAGCACAGGGAAAGGCAGGAGCTACTACCAGAAGCACTGATTTGAACAAACAGGCAAGTAGGTGCCTTCACTCACAGTAGAATCAGCATGCACAGAGTGGCAAATTGCTTTGGTTTAATTAGAGGAAGTTCTTTGAAGCCCAGAGCTTCAGCCCCCTTTGCATTTTCTCCCTACCAAAGAATCATGATTTACAAGCAATCCCTGGACGCATGGTTTGCAATTTCTCCCCAGCGGCCCTCTTTCCTTTGGCTCGTGTTGCTTGCTGTGGAAAAGACCTTTATGTTCTGGGCTCTGTGAGACTTGCTTAGGAAGATGATGGTCCAGACAGTACGTTTCCGAACTGGCAGGGGCCTGGAAGGGACCAATTCTGTACCAACTGGCCCAGACTTATCCAGCACGAATCAAAGAATGTCTCAAGTTGATTGAACCACATGTAAGAAAAACTCAAGGGGTGCCCTTTCCTTCCTAGGAGGCCTGTCCCTCAAAGAAGAAAAGTAATTGAATGCCTCAGAGAAATTAAAAGTATGGATACTGAAAACCAATTTGGCCTGGGCCTTCTTCCCAAAGCACCAGCTGAAGCCACAAAGGGAATCCAGGCCTTACTTACAAAATGAGTCCAGAAAGCCTCAGAAATCCCTGGGGCCTGAAAGGTCCATTTCTCTTCCCATTCAGCATTATCACAAGATTCAGAACCCATAAATCTTCCTGAAAATTCTGAAATAGACTGAGGTCAAACTGGCTGATTACTTTACAATAGGCACTGAATTTTGGGAAGGGGCGGGTTGTTTGTTTAAAAGGTAATTTTTCTTATTCAAATAAAACCTGATAATTAAATATGTTCACAACATCTATTTTTTAAAATAAGACCAGAGTGGTAGACTCTTACACACTACAGAAAAGAATAAAACAAAAATGTTTTAAACCCACATATGGTGCCTTATGAAAGTGTCCCAAACTATGTCTCTGGGGAGAGAATTGGGGTGGAGGAGAGGGGAAAGAGATTGCTGGGACAAGAGAAGTGAGAGTGAAAAGAGAGAAAAGGGAGGCTAAAATGCAGGTAAATGCAAATAGAGAACAAGTTTTTATCTCAGTCAGCATATTTCTTGGTCTGGGGCCAACATAGCCCCTTGCAGTTCTGATTAGTTTTCTCAGCATTTAAATAGTTCATCAATTGTTCTTATCTAATCTATAGAGGAATAGTAGCACCCAGGGAGGAGAGATTATGTTTGCAGCTACCTGGCTCTAACAATATAACTGTATCACTTTACAGAGCAACATATCTGTTGTTGGTTGTTTTCCCTCCTTTTTGCTTTACTCTCAGCCTTAAAATGAGAAAGTTTTCTCCTTGGAACAGGAAAAGGTGCATTATTTTAGTCCCCAGGGCCAAGGGCGACAATAACATTGAATCATTCCTGATATATTCTATACCCCATGAGTAGAACAGAATACTTTTATGGTCTGTTTTTCTTTAGAAAGGTATAGTTTCTGTATATTCTGTTCTAATTTTGTAAACATCTTGTACATGGTTTATATGTGCTTCTCAATTTCATGTTTTAATGCTTCTTCCAAGGGATATGCAAGAATTCCCAAAAAATTCTCCAGAGAAAAGTGTGATTATCCTCTTAGAACAAATTACATTGACCTTGAGTACACTTGGATCTTGAATCCCATCCTGAGTGGAATTTTGGAGAATATTGAGGAAAAGGTTTGGACATGATGCTTGTTTGACTTGAGACTGATGTTACATGAATTGGATTGATGAAAATTATTTTTAAACCTGAAATTAGGGAAATAAGATGTGTAACAATATAGTTTCTAGTGTTGGCAAAACCCACAACTGATAAGAGGATACATCTGAGTAAAATCGAGTAACATAAAATGGTGTGAGAGGAAGAGAGTTGAGAGGGCTAAGGTAGGGAGGGATGAGAACATAGCTGTCAAAAATATAATGGAAGTAAAAGACAATATTGATTTCAAATGAATGATTCACATGGCTGTGACTTCCACATTACAAAGAATGGAAAGTGTTAACGGTAGAAGGAAAGTTATATTGAGAAATGTGCTTCTGTATTAACTGCTTCTACAATTGAAGTTTCTTCACTCAAGCATTTTCTCCATTTTTTTTGCTATTGCTTTGAGGTGCCAGAAATAATTCAAGGAGCCATATACCTGAAGAACATGTTTCCTCCCACTGAGTTATTCAGTGATTTTATTTATTGAATTTATTAAGAACTTTCTCAATTCTCAGGCCAAAGTGATAATTATTGGGATCCTGATCTGATGTGTTTGTCATAAGACTTAACATATAAAACTGAAATTCTAGATTTGGCTTGGTCTTATTACTTGTGATGGGTTCAGAGAAGTAATCTTAGTGTCACAGAGAGTGAAGCATAATAGAAGAAGTTTCTTTATAGGTTTGCATGGATGATTGAGTGAGTTCAATCCATAATACTAGAGTACAATATCTAGCATATATAAGTTAGATGATTGGAGATGCATTTGCTTTTATTTTTAAACAATATTTTTATCTGTGAAGCCCCCCTTGGGATACCACATTAGTATGTGGGGAATTCAGTAAGTAAAATTAGGTCATATTATGCCAGGCATCCTGCTGAATGCTTTATCTCATTTAAACGTCCATTATCCAGGTCAGAAATGACAAGGCTCAATCCCCATTTACAGATAAGGATTTTTGGAGGTCTAAAACATGAGGCAGATCACGTGGTTGAAGTAAATGGAATTGCTGTCATGTGACTCAAGGCTTTGAGTCTCCAGAACCAACTGTTTAATCCCTTTATCCATTGCCCTACAGACTGAAACATGAAGTTCACTTTGAATGGTATCTGTATTGATTGCTGATTTGCATTTGTTTCACCTAATAAAAAAGGCTGACAGCTTTGTTCAGATTAAGTTATAAAAAATAATAGAAAAATGAGGCATATGTAGTAAAGTAATGATGATAATTACAAAGTCTTCGGAAGCCTGGCATCTCATTGAACTGGGAGTATTAACCTCATTGAGAAGGTGATATTATTCCATAGCTGAAATCAAAGAGGACAAAAAAGAAAAGCTGGCCATGGAAAATAAGACCTGTGAAAATCTTAGGGAAGTCCAAGACTGCATAAGTCGCTTGTGAAACTGCTTCCTTCCATCCCTGATACCTATTCCATGCGATCTGTAAACTATTCCTCAGTCTATCACTGAAGGTGCTCCCTACTTCCCTGTCTAGTTCCTTGTGGCTTTGATGGTTAAAAATCAGGGCTTAAAAAACATTGAGGGGGGCCCAGAGAGATAGCACAGAGGCGTTTGCCTTGCAAGCAGCCGATCTAGGACCAAAGGTGGTTGGTTCGAATCCCGGTGTCCCATATGGTCCCCCATGCCTGCCAGGAGCTATTTCTGAGCAGACAGCCGGGAGTAACCCCTGAGCACCGCTGGGTGTGGCCCAAAAACCAAAAACCAAAAAACAAACAAACAAAACAAAACAAACAAACAAAAAAACATTGAGAGTGATAGCACATCGGTATGACATTTGCAGGATGTTTGCCTTGCACATTGCTGACTCAGGACTGACCCTGGCTTAATCCCCAGCATCCCATATGGTTCCAAGAGCCTGCCAGGAGCAATTTCTGATTGCAGAGCCAGGAGTAACCCCTGAGCTCCGCCAGGTGTGGCCTCAAACCACCAAAAACAAATAAACAAACAAACAAACAAAACATTGAAATCTGGGGCCAGAATCTGTGCAGTGGGTAGGGCATTTGCCTTGCACGCGGCCAACCAAGTTTTGAATGCCAGAGTATGGTCTCATATGGTCCCCGGAACCAGAGATAAACCCTGAGAGCTGCCAGGTGTGGCTTTTTCCTCAAGAAATAAAACAAAAAAATTAAAAAATTTGAAATCTAGCTCCTTATAACTCTTCTTCCCAAACCAGATAAATTTTAGTGTCTAAAGGAACCCAGAGAGTCTGGTCCACTTTACCAGAGAGACTTTTGGTCTTTTATTCTCAAGAATGTGGGTATCCCCTACCCCAACTTCTTATTTATCCCACCTGAATGATCAGAACTGCCCTTTCCTGGAATGGGCAGGTAGAGGAGGCTGACTTCTTCAGGGAAAGGGGATAAGAAGAAGAGTTAGAGTCAGCAAAGGATTCAGTTTCAGCAAAGAAGCATCAACAAAGAAGCAGCAGCAAAGAAGCAGCAGCAGTAGCATTAGCAAAGGGAGTCAGTCAGCAAGGAAGCCTGGAGAAACAGCTGAAAGGGAGACAGAGGCAGAGAGAGCCTGGGAAGGAGCAGAGAAAGTGGTTGCTTGGAAAAGGCTAGTATAGAAGCCATATGAGAAAATGTATATGTTAGGTTAGGAACATGAAATACAGCTGATTGACTCCTGGAACTTCACCTGACTGCTTTGTTAATTTTTCTGCGTCACTGTGCAACCTACAGACCCGCCAGGCTACAGGGGCTGTGGAAGCCAGGCCTAGCCAAAAAAGGCTTCACCATCCCCACACCAAATCCAGGACTCTTTAATTTATATTAAAACAACAAAGACTAATTACATATCATAGTTTTAACTTATTCACACGAATCCTTCTCACTGGCTTCAGTCAGTATGATCATATTCTTGTCCAAACCTATTCTTTTTTTTTTTTTTTTTAGTTTCGGGTCATACCTGGCTGCACCCAGGAGTTACTCCTGGGAGTTGCACCTGGCAGGCTTGGGGGACTATATGGGATGCTGAGATTTGATCCAGGGTCCGTCCTATGTGTTGGCCATGTGCAAGGCAAACGCCCTACCCCTGTGCTATCACTGTGGCCCCCAGTTTTCTTCTACTAAGGTCTACTCCACTGGTCCAGATATCCTAAGCTATTTAATACTGAGTTTTCTTGTCCTTGTATCTTTCCCTTAAAAATTTCTTGTGCCTTCATTCTCATTTTTCAGGGAAATTCTACTGTTAGTCACCTTCTGAATACACACAGAACTTTCATTGTGCTTCCTAGCCTTTAATTATTTTTACAGTTTTGTGCATAACTATTTTAATTTCCACTAAAATATTCAACTCCTTGAGAAAAAGATTGGCAATGTCACTTCATAGCTTCAGTCTCCATGCCTGTCCCAAACAGGGGTGCAATAACTGTGTCTTAGATTGGATTCAAACCCCTCATAGTAGTTACTCTGTCAAAGTTGTTCCTAAAGGTGTTCAAAACTAGTTAATACTTCTCCTGCAGTGTGGCTAGCATCAAAGATAGACATTATGAATACTTCTGAAAGCACACAAGAAGCATTCACTCTTTTTTTTTATCCTACTCTGGATTAATATTAAATTTTTGGTCTTGTGAGTGGACTCAGTTGCTACCTGTCTTGCTATTGTGCCATCCATGCCTTTTGTTTTGTTTTGGACCACATCCGTTGATGCTCAGGGATTACTTCTTGCTATGTGCTCAGAAATCACTCCTGGCTTGGGGGACCATATGGGATGCCAGGGATCAAACTGAAGTTCATCCTGGGTCAGCTATGTGCAACTGCTGTGCTATTGCTTCGGCACCTGTTTTTTGAATCTATAAGCAGAAATGTACATTTTTTTAGCTCAACTTCACATTCATCCAGTATTTCAACCTGCTGAGGTAATTCTAAATTGTGATCACAGGGATATATGATAAAAGCTACTCTTTTTCGTAGATTTTCCCAGCCTGACGTCACAAACAGGGGACCTGACTTCTGCAAATTACTGCTTATAGCCGGTTTTCACATTGTGAAGCAGTTCCTTGGTGTGCCCACCCTTATAACACTCCTAGGAATAAACCCTAGGAACACAAAAATACAATACAAAAATCCCTTCCTTACACCTATATTCATTGTAGCACTATTTACCATGGCAAGACTCTGGAAACAGCCAAGATACCCTTCAACAGATGAATGGCTAAAGAAACTGTGGTACATATACACAATGGAATATTATGCAGCTGTCATGAGAGATAAAGTCATGAAATTTTCCTATACATGGATGTACATGGAATCTATTATGCTTTGTGAAATAAGTCAGAGAGAGAGAGAAAGATGCAGAATGGTCTCACTCATCTATGTGTTTTAAGAAAAATGAAAGACATTCTTGCAATAACAACTTTCAGACACCAAAGGAGAAGAGCTGGAAGTAACAGCTCACCTCATGAAGCTCACCACAAATAGGGATGAGTTTAGTTAGAGAAATAACTATGTCTTGAACTATCCTAATAATGAGAATGTACAAGGGAAATAGAAAGCCTGTCTAGAGTACAGGCAGGGGTTGGGTGGGGAGGAGGGAGATTTGGGACATTGGTGATGGGAATGTTGCACTGGTGATGGGTGGTGTTCTTTACATGACTGAAACCCAAACACAATCATGTATGTAATAAAGTTGTTTAAATAAAAAAAATAAAAAGCTACTCTTTTTGAGCTTATGAAAATATAACATAAGTGCCTTCAATTCTTTAATTTGTGATAAAAACATGAAACAAGATAGGAATTTTAACAAGTGCAACAGGGGAACTTCACTGAGTGTATTTTCAGGTTGACGTAGAGATTTCTTAATGATTTTTAGGTTCACTAGAGGGTCAACCAGTTTCCAATCAACTTCAGTGTTTTATTTAGGTGTTATAATATTGTTAGTTAATATGAAATGCTCAAAAATGTTCATAATAACCAAAACAAATTGTGCCAGGAATTTCATAGATATCATGATCAGAGGAAGGAGTAGTTTTAAAATATAAAAGAATTCTCGATAACACATGGAGCTTTTAGAAGATGGTTTGTGAGACTACAGTAAACTTGACTTTGTGACTTTAGAAAAGAACTCCTCACCACCAAGGAATCAGTAATCAATCTTGAAAGTTACAAATATCTTTCTACTATATCAGAATGCAGTGTTAGAGCCTGGGAGATAGTTAAGAGGTAAAGCACATGCGTTAATGCTTGAGGTTGTGAATGAGATACCCTGCAACTATTTTCCCCCTTTCTAATACCGTTTGATGACCCCGATTACCACTTGAGTAATCTCTCCAAAATAAGATAAAAGAATGCATTATAATTTGTATAGAGATAGACATACACCAAGAATTAATACAATCTTAGCTTATTCATATGAAGTAGAAATAAAATAAATTTTTACATTCTGGAAAAGTTCGCAAGACATATCATTGGCAAAAAATTTAGAATATTTTAAATAAAACAACATGTGACTTAGATGTCTACACTTAATTCATCATTGCTTTCACTCTTTGCCAATACATTATCAACAAGTGGTGTTATGTATTTATTATATGTATTATGTATATAGCCATTGACTCTCACAGGAGACACTCAACAGATACTGTGATACTTATTGATAAATGACAAAATTTGCAAATTTAGCAGGTGAGAATAATAAAACAACTGTACTTAACCTACAAAACAGGGAATTATTTATATAACACCTACTACAACTGGGCTCATCAATGCAATTAGTGCTGGGATAAAAAAAAATGTACAAACAGGATTCCTCCAGTTTTTTAGTTGAATAGATAAATTATTCTCACCAAGTAATCACTGTTCAACCATACATGATAGAAAAACCTAGTAAGTACACACATATAAAAAATTATAGAACATATTTAACTCAAATAGAAAAAAAGACTTAATCATAGTAAATTCAGACAATCACAGTAAAACTCAAGCAATAAATGCATGATGGCATTATAAATTAATTCATTATAAAATTGGAGGCCATGGCAAACTTCAGTAAGGAGTTGCATGGCACCACTGAGAGAGGGACTCAGTGATACAAAGAGTCAAGTCTGAACCCAGATTTTAACCACCCATTAGCAGGTTTATGATTTAAGTTGTGTAACTTCTATGAGACCTTCTCTATCATCTGTTAAGGAGAATAACAATACAGTCTTGCAAATGGGATAATGAATATGTGTGTTCAATGACTGGCATGCTCTCTATACTCCACAAAGACTAGAATTATTATGGAAGATAAAATAAGAATTCACGGACCTGGGGCTGGCGAGGTGGCGCTAGAGGTAAGGTGTCTGTCTGCCTTGCAAGTGCTAGCCAAGAAACGGACCATGGTTCGATCCCCCCCGCGTCCCATATGGTCCCCCCATGCCAGGAGCAATTTCTGAGAGCGTAGCCAGGAGTAACCCCTGAGCACCAAACAGGTGTGGCCCCCCCAAAAAAAAACAAACAAACAAAAAAAAAGAATTCACGGACCAAAGAAATAATAGGTTTATAGGTCACATGGACATGAGACTCAGTGGTAGAGCATCTGCCTTGCATTATAAAGTCTCCTGTTCCACCCCAGCCCTGCCCCACTGAGCTGAATGCAGTGGGATGCCCAGTGCACACAACTTGTGTGGAAACATCTTAGCTGAAGGTATAAACATGAGCAAGCACAACAGCTCTGTGTGATCACACAACGTATCAGTCCCAGCCACTGCAACAATAGCAACAACCAAAGAAAATGGAATAGAGCAGGAGAATTTATAATCCAGAGGATCATTTTACCACCTTAAGGGAGAAGAGTGTAAACAAAACCACAGATGAGACCAATGTTCTCATACATTTCCAGATTTTGCTGTAAATCACACACTATTTAGTGAATCCCTGAGGAGTTAGAATGTCCAAGGCCCTGGCTAAGTAAATCATGGAACCTTGTTTCTAATTCTATAATCTTAGTGTTTTGGAAACATTATTGTGAGGAAACATAATCCTAGAGGGAATCTCCAAACACCCTTAGAAACCCAGATCTGTTATAAAAATGCCAAAATTAAATGCTTGCTACGGGGCCTAAGTTATGGCTGAGGACTTGAGGTTTGGAGAGCAGTAAGTCCAAGCATCCAAGAGGTACTGGACTGAAGGATGGTGCTAGTGACTGGTGAGGGCAGGACAGTGCAAAGCCTGGGGCTCACTTGAAATTCAGGATTAATAAGCAACTTCGCCAGATCTGCAAATTAGGAGCTTTCTTGACTGGTGTATTTTTGTTTGTTTGTTTGTTTGTTTTTGTTTTTATATGCTAGCAGGGAAATAGAGTTCCATCCATGCCTTCACTCAGAGTCACCCACAGGCACTTTTCTGGAAATAAGGACAAGTAGTAGCGAGGCAAGGTGACATGCAACATGATCTTTAATGAGCTGCCAAGCTGAGCCATGGTCAGTGAGCTCACAGTCAGGTGACTTTGGCCAAGACAGAGGTAATGATCCTCTTTTGGCAGACCCTGGCACACTCACAGGCAAGAAAGAACTTTCTACCTGATCCTCCCTGGCAGTGAGAAGTGGATAAACTAAGAAGCACAGTCACGACTCATATCCCATGGTTCCCAGCAAAGCCAGAGAGACAGTCTTGATTCTGAGTTCAACCCCATGTGTCATAGAAGGCAATCATTATAATTACTCTAACTACCATTGATTTGAGCGCCTAAGTGAGTCTTGAATGTCAAAGCCTCTGTGCAACCTCTCTCTTGCCCCTGCCTTCCAGGTCAGAGCTGCCATGGTATGATAACTGAATAGGTAGTTTCTAAGCTGACATTCTTAATAGTCAGATGGGAATAAACCACATACACTTGCAGCTAGGAATGCCCTGGTACCTCTTCCATGTTCAGATGTAAATAAATATCTCTTCTCCCTGCAGTGGAGGAAAAGAGAGAACAGGGTCTCACTTGCAGGCTTGGAGAGCTGCCTTCTGCTGTATACAGGCTGCCCAAGGCCCCCTGGAGTAGACAATAGCTGCTGGGCAAGCCTGGGAGCCCAGATGTGATGAAGACAAGGAAGGAATGAAGCATGAAACCATATGGCAGGGGCTGTCAGGACGATTTACTGCAGGTCCAGGAAAAGCACAGAACTCTATAAGGTTTGACAGAAAAAAGCACCAGCAGGAAATGGTGCAGTGTGTGCCCCGGAGAAGGGGACAAACAGACCCACAGAGGTCACAGCACATGTAAAAAATCTCTTGGATGCTAGCGGAAACACTCGGAGTAGAAATGTAAAATATTTCAAGCAGGAAGATAAACAGTGCCAGAAGAAGAGAGGGGAATCCTCAAGCATGTTCAGCAGCGTGAGCAGAGCCGGGCTCAGCCCTACCGGGTGCATTCCTGTGTGCACAGAATTCTGCTCCTCACAACTCTCAAGTGTCCTGGTATTAAGAGGGGAACAAGATGACGTGAACCCATTCCTTTTCTTAGCTAACTACCCTACATGTACTAGAGCTAAAGTAATGAGCACTTATTGTCTGAGAGGCCATGGCAAGTGGCCCATATACAGCCCTGGGCCAACTCCCTGGGTTCAGAGCGGGAGACCAGGATATCACAGGCTGAGGTGTTGGAGGGAGCCACAGAGCAGAGGTGGAAGGGAAGAGAGAGAGGCCCAGAGATGGGGATCCGGGGAGCTGTAATAATTTATAAGCTGGAGTTCTGGCAGCTCTGGACTTCGCTGTCGGGGGCAACGGCAAAAGGCAGATTTAGAGGGAAGAAGCAATCTGAGTGCCAAGTTCGATCTGCCCGTGCATGTTTACCAGATTGGACTCGGCGGGCCGAGGATTTAGGAGGGATGCCGTCAGAACCAATAAACGAGCTAGGAAAACTTGCAAAGGGGAAGTGTGGCGTCAGGAGTTAGGCATTTATGTGAGCACTGGAACCCATCAAAGGCAGAGCTGGGCTGTTGAAATTCTAATTATGAGACACGAAATCACCCCAATTTTTGAAAATGAGTACCCCTCGCAAGGCTGCCAAACACCTAGCATCTGTTCAGATCTATTACGAACCATTTCCTCCGGGAGGGAAGGCGAAAGAATTGCAAGCAGCTGCTGAAGCAGTGTGCTGCTAGCAGGAGATGCCGCTTCCCACTGCAAGCGCCTCTGCCAACTCCTTCATGAAGTCAGGACTTGGCGCCTGAGGGAGGCGCTGAAGAACGGACAGGAGCTCCAGAGCACAGCACCTGGGAGGACAGGGCTTCCCGGGCCAGAAACAACTCCAGAAACATATGTAAGAAAACACATTAGCTCAGCAAATCAGTCTGACATCTCACCCTTGTTCTCCAAAGTTGTGTGTCTGTCCTCCAGTGGACACAATTAGATTTTTCAGCCTCCTCACTCTTTTGCAAATGTGGTTGATGTGTATTTGGTCAATTTTTAATGTTCTTTTTTCTTTTTTGTCTAATACCTCAGGCTTATTCTTGGTGAAACATTTCTTCCCCTGTGCATTTCCATCCTAGAGTCATTTTGGGAGGAGAATAATAAAGCCACGTGATACAGCAGTGTTAGTAAGACAACGCTAGATCAGGTTACTTTCTTTTTACTAAAACGTTTTAGGCCCAGTTTTTGCTCCCTGGTGACTCTGGGAATTCTCTGGGGGCGTGCAGGAGACATGAATCTTGCTCTTTGTGTCTGTAACTGTATACCTGTTATTGATTCGGAGGATGAAAAGAAAACACCAAACACACATTGTTCTATTTTTAAGCTGTTGTGCCAGCTCCCGGGGAGGGAAAGATGCCCTTTCTCCCTTTGCAAGTTAACAAAACCTGGTTGATTATATTGCTGTAATGAAAATGCCATTTACATTTTCAAACTCTGAAGACAGAGAAATTGAAGTAATGAGAAGAAAGGATGCAGTGTGTGTGTGTGTGTGTGTGTGTGTTCATGTGTGTGTGCTCCCACTGTGATTCCATACCAGTTAGAGCTGGAGGTGCCAAAATAAATCTTTCCTCACATCCGGAAATGCCTATCAGGAAAGCAAACTAGCTGGCAACCACAGAACGCCCATGTAATCCTTACTATTTAAAAGGGCACACACTCTCAGGCCCTGGGGCAGAATCGCATGCCATGGTTTTAGCAGGCATGGCACCAAACATTAACCGAAAAATTGAATCTGCGAATCTTTCCAGGAAAAGCATGGCAAAGTTCTCTTTTTCTGTTTCATAAAAGAGAAGATAAGAAAAAAGGCATCTGCCTAGTTAGCAGCAGGATATAATACTCTTAGTCAGGAGAACAAATTTTGACTTTTGGGGGCTTAATAATGGTCCTGGAAGCAGAATAATGATTTCAGGAGGAGCTGGAGCACCTTGGAACTTTGCCCTTTATCCCTTTCTATATTAAGCGCACTAAAATGTCACGCAGCATAAAATACTTTTTTTTTTTTTTTTTTTAATGTGCAAGTGGAGACTTCCATGACCCTATCTGAAATAACTGAAGGCTCTGGGATCTCAGAATAATTGCTGCCCATGGAGTGGATGGATGAAGCCAAATAAAACATCCCAGCTTTCATGAAATGTACAGTTGGCTGGAGGAGGTAGAGAATGATGCTGGGGGCACTGAGTCACACAGCGAGAGTAGGAGAGGTTTCCATGGAGCACGTGATATCTAAGGTAAGACCTGAGGCTCAGGAGGGCTAGAGATGGAGGATGACAGAAAACAGGGAGGTTTGGTAAGAAGGGAGATGGAGAGATCACAGGCTTGCAGAGCAGGAGTGAAGCTAAGACGTTTGATCTTTATTCCAAAAGGAAATGTGGCAGATAACCTCAGCAAAACCCTGGGAGGGCCTGGTGGGAGGAAGGGCAGGTGGGGGGAACAAGAAAGGGGGTTGTGAGTGTTGATTAGGATTGAGCTAGTCTTATCAGGAATCAGGTAAACATGGAGGTTATAGTCAGAAGTCAAGAGTTCAAAAGGTGAAATCAACAAATCAGGGAGTAATGAAGGAGACAAAGGAGCTCTACCATCCTAGTTTAGCTCCTAGTTTCAAATTTTCTCCGACTAAAATATTTTCAATAATGTTGCTACTCTTTCAATCGAAAAATATCTAAATTCATCTCCATGGCATGGTCTGTCTGCAAGAATACAAATGTATTCTTGTATATGCACTCACTGTGCTTATATAGTGAGTCAGTGCTGTAGAATTCTTAGGAATTGAATGTTGGAATGATAACTTTGCACCCAAAAAGTCCAGGTTTGACCCTGTGCACTACAGGGAGTGA
Organism: Suncus etruscus; assembly: GCF_024139225.1. Classification (NCBI taxonomy): domain Eukaryota; kingdom Metazoa; phylum Chordata; class Mammalia; order Eulipotyphla; family Soricidae; genus Suncus; species Suncus etruscus. The sequence continues at coordinate 95,883,365 of NC_064849.1, forward strand.
CTCCTGAGCATTGAGTCTGGAGTGGTTTTCAAGTTGATATAGTTCCCAAACAAATAAAGCATCATAGTAACTTGAATATGACTAGTAATATAACATTATAGTATAATTAGTTGTGACTGTTATTGTACCTGTAATTATGATGATAAATATCACTTCAAGTAACCACGTTACAATATACAAATGAACATGTTTATACCTGAAATTCACACAGCATTATAAGCCAACTGTATTTCATATAATTTATTTCATAATGAAGCAAATCTTAATAACTTGAAAAGGGACCAGTGTAGTCTTTTAAGGCGGGGAGGTGGGCCTCCTTTAGTGTGCCTATAAGATTATTTTTTGGACAATTCTAATTATTCACATAAAATGAAGAAGAGAGAGAGAGTTCTCTCAGCTCCACTCATGGTGGAACTCTCTCCCATTCTGGATAAACCACAACAATAAATTTAGAGATTCTAAAGAAGTAGCTGTCAAAAGGTGAGCCTAGCTAACTCAATTCAATAACCCATTTTACCAGCTTCCAAAAGCTTCTAAAAGCTGTAGTCAGTTTCTTCACATCTATGTAAGTTACATGCTTCTAGTGCTTGTTATCTGTGAATTTCTGGATATTTTAGTCCACAGATAGAAGATGCTATCACTTTAATCCACAAATAGAGGATGTTAAAGTAGACATAGTTAACAAATTTTTAATTGTGGGATATTAGTTTTAGATGACAAAATTTTGTCCAATAAACACATTTCAAAAGAGGGTTTAGGAAGACAATTCAATTGGAACACATACTTCATGTGTAGTAGTCCAGGATTTAATCCTCAGCCCCATGAGCACCACAGAGGGTGATCCCTTCCATGGAGTTAGAAATTTTTTGTTTGTTTGTTTTTGAGTCACACCTGGCAGCGCTCAGGGGTTGATCCTCACTCTATGTTCAGAAATCACTCCTGGCAAGCTCGGGGGACTATATGGGACGCTGAGATTTGAACCACTGTCCTTCTGCATGCAAGGCAAACATCCTACTTCCATGCTATCTCTCCGGCCCCTAGTTAGAAGTATTCGCCCAAGTATAGGTGGGTGTGCCCATTCTCCCATTAAAAACTAAAAATAAACTGCAAAGGTAAATGGCAGGAAAGAAAGATAGGGTGGGAGTTTGGGGTGAGGGTGGAGACAATGGAGAGACAAGGCAGAGAGAAAGAAAGAATTACCTTTAGAATAAGACACAACAGATACATGAATATTTTCAATAGACAAGTGGAACTTGAACCCATCAAACTATAAAAAGAAATGGGAAAAATGGAAATATGAGTGGATAGTATTATTAAGGGATTTATAAATTTTTAAACAAATGATACGGGGCATTATAGTTGTTTAGGAAAAAGAATTCTCTTTCTAGACATAAATGTCCCCAAGATAAAACAAGACTATAACAAATCCCTATCCTATCTCCAGAACTGTTTTTTTTTTTTTCTCCATTCTCATCCCAGAACTACATGTCAAGGGAAGAAACTAAATAATTTCACCAACTTTGATTTTAAGTTTTCACCTGCTCTGCTAAGAATTGGATGCCCCAGATAAAACATCAGTTCAACGGATATTCCCAAGCAACTCTCACAGTCATTCATTAATTGATTCCTAAGGGTGAAATTAATGTTCTTGAAAGTTTGATTAGAATTTTAATTATACTATAGTTATCTATGGTGAAGCATTTCACAGAATTCATTGTTTTCAGAAAATACACTTATTCTCAGTGAGAAGCGGTGTTTCCCAAGGGTTAAGGAGTGGGAGGAATTGTGCACCAAGCCATAGGAAGTGGGTTTGTTTCTTTCATTTTTATTTTCATGCCACAAGTGGTGGTTTTAAGGACATATTCTTGTATCTGCACTCAGGCATCTGGGTGGGGGGGGGGTGCTTAGAGTTGACCATATGGGGAGCCAAGGATCAAAATGGGCTAGGCAGGTACTCTACCAAAGATACTCTCTCTCACGAGAGTTCTTTCAGTTCACTCAAGTTTATAGTTTCTTCTGCTTCCCCCACACCAATAAAAACAAAACCAAGGGGTTAGCATAGTTATGATTAATTACTAAGAAGAGTGACTTGATCTTTCAAGTATGCAAGGACTAAAAAAAAAAAAAAAAAAAAACCCACCAACACACCAGGGTCATTGATTTGGATTTTTCTTCCTTAAAATCGATTATACCTTGTTCTTTCAATACAGTCAGGGATTGTTTTAGAATAAATTTGTTAGAACAAATTTCCCAAAAGAGATAGAAATATCTTTCTTTTTAACAGACAAATAACAAACTACAGAAAGCCTGGTGCCAGACTCTTATGTCACTTTTTAATCTTAATCTAATTGTCAACCAACAAAAGATAGGATTGTGTTTTTTCTTTGGGAAACCTGAAAATAGGAATTCAAATCCATTGTCTTTTTATTTTGTGACAAAGATAATGAAATTCTACTCTTTTACTCATTAACCAATTAGATAAATTCACTGAACTACGACTGGCTTATGACTTCTATGATGAAACATACATAGTTTAAAAACTGTTGTTGAAGTTGTTCATTATTTGTGATATAAAATTTGGATAGTTCATTATTCTTAGTATAAAATTGTATACATGTGAAGTTTTTTAGTGATTTTTGTTTTTCATATTTTCTCTTCTATTAAGATATAAGCCTTTGAGTCACAGACTTATGAATGAGCAGCTTTAATGAAGATAAAAAGTCTTCATTTTTCCTATTGCGTTGTTTTACAATGTGGTTGAAATGAAAATGAGAGAGAAAAAAAAAGAAAGTGAGAAAGAGGGAAAAAAGAAGGAAAAGAAAAAGAGAGAGAGAAATCACCATCTTTAATGCCAGTAATCATGTACTGGGTCTGTTCATGCCTAAACAAGTCTTTTGCAATCCTCTCTCCTGAGTATGCACTTTTTGAATGTTAATTTTGAGTATATGTATACATGGGAAATTGATAATCAGTTGCTCAGTGTAAGTTAGGGGTTTATCTCAGAAGGACACAGTGATTTTGAACAGATCTTCAAAGCCATAACTATTGGGTTTAGGGAAAGGACTTAAAAGGCTGGACTTCATCCCCTACACCACATAGTTTCTTTCTAACCACCAATGCAACCAAAGCATGAGACTGTCAGAGGAGTTGTCTTACATATAAGTATGAAGACAGAAATGATAGATTTTGATGGCTTGAATTAGTTTAAGGACTTTGTCCTAAGTTACATTAGTCATTACTAAAGTTTATTGAAGCAAATCTTTAATTTTTGAACATTTAAGAATTGTAACTTGTTGTTCAGTCATGCATACAGATAAATAATTGATCATGCATGTATTTTTTTTTTTTTTGGTTTTTGGGCCACACCCGGCGGTGTTCAGGGGTTACTCCTGGCTATCTGCTCAGAAATAGCTCCTGGCAGGCACGGGGGACCATATGGGACACCGGGATTTGAACCAACCACCTTTGGTGCTGGATCGGCTGCTTGCAAGGCAAACGCCGCTGTGCTATCTCTCCGGGCCCTCATGCATGTATTTTGTTTGTTTGTTTTTGTTTTGGGTCACACGCAGCAGCGCTCAGGGGTTACTTCTGGCTCTATGCTCAGTAATCTCTCCTGGCAGGGTCGGGGGACCATATGGGATGCCGGAATTCGAACCACCATCATACTGCATCAAAGGCAAACGCCTTACCGCTGTGCTATCCCTCCGGCTCATGCATGTAATTTTTTTGTTTTGTTTTTTGTTTTTGGTTTTTGGGCCACACCCGGCGATGCTCAGGGGTTACTCCTGGCTGTCTGCTCAGAAATAGCTCCTGGCAGGCAGGACACCAGGATTCGAACCAACCTTTGGTCCTGGATCGGCTGCTTGCAAGGCAAATGCGCTGTGCTATCTCTCCGGGCCCTCATGCATGTATTTTTAAAAAAATTACTTTCAAACTTTTTTCTATTCTGGAGAAGCCTGTAGTCTCTCTTGAACATGTATTTTGTTCTCTTAATCTCTTCTTACATCTCTCTAAATTTTTCAATTAAAATCTATAAACTATTTTATATTGGAGCCAGAGCAATAGCACAGTGGGTAGTGGGTGGGGTATTTGCCTCGCACACACCTGATCCAGGTTTGACTTTCCATATGGCTCCCCTGCTAGGAATAATTTCTAAGAAGAGAGCTAAGAGTAACCCCTGAGCACCACTGGTGTGACCAAGAACCAGAAAACAAACACAACAAAACAAATAATTTTTTTCACTAAAAAAATTCTCCTTGGGGTTAGATAATAAGCGTGTATGGAGCTTGTAGTTGTTCCCATGACAGTATGCTTCAAGAATGGAAAAACCCTGTATCTCTTAGGCCAACGAAATTCCCTTTCTAATTTCCCCAATATTTATTGTGCCTATGCAAAAAAAGGAAAAACAGAAACAAAAACAAAGCCTTGCCACACCAGCCATCCTTTTTTCCCCCCTTTTCTTTCTTGTGGTTGTTTTTTTTTGTTGATGAATTTTTGCCGCTGTTGTGTTTTACTTAATTTATTTATTTTTCCTTTCTTCTTTTAAATTGATATTTATAGCCACTAGATGGACTCCTTCCAACTTTTTTTTTTTTTCTCCCAATAGAACCACAGAACTTGAATCATCTTGTTCTCCCTCATAAATTGAGGGGAAAAAATGGATAGTTGGGGCCAGAGAGATAGCATGGAGGTAGAGTGTTTGCCTTGCATACAAACGGATGATGGTTTGAATCCCAACATCCCATATAGTCCTGAAGCCTGCCAGGAGCGATTTCTGAGTGCAGAGGCAGGCGTGACCCCGGAGTGCTGCTGAGTGTGACCCCAAAATCAATCAATCAATCAATCAATAAATTTTATTTTAAAAAAGAGAGATATAAACCAAGCCATGAAAAATGATGGGTACACCAACCATTTGGCTGAAAACTGGTAATCTCTGGAGAAGAGGACCGACCAAGTTCCTGCCCTGCAACCTACCATACCCACCACCCATAATCACTACTTTGCCAATAATCCTCATAATCACTACTTTGGCCCTGCTTCACTATAACTTTACAACTCTCTGCAGACACCTATCTGACCAAAACTCCAGATATTCCGGTTGACATCACCAAGACTTTTTATGGGGTGAATATGGGTACCGTCCCCCAACCTTTTTATATTTCAGGATGCCCTGGCAGCTGAACACACTCCCCACAAAAGTTGTAGTATCAGAATTAGTGCTTAGAATTCTTGGATCATGCTGACTACTTTGTGACCACATGTCAACTCCAATTTATTATTATGATTTTTAATTACTGTCATCTCCATAGGAACATATCAATTTGGACATCAATGTGTATCTAAAGCTACTTAATGTTCAAAAATAACAGAAGTAATAGAATTATCAACCAGCAACAAGAGCTTACTAAATAGTTGGACAATAACTTAATGACCTCATTTCGAGATACAATGGTTTTCACAAATCTTCTTGCTGCTGTACTGTCATTTCTTTTTCTTTCTTTCTTTCTTTCTTTCTTTCTTTCTTTCTTTCTTTCTTTCTTTCTTTCTTTCTTTCTTTCTTTCTTTCTTTCTTTCTTTCTTTCTTTCTTTCTTTCTTCCTTCCTTCCTTCCTTCCTTCCTTCCTTCCTTCCTTCCTTCCTTCCTTCCTTCCTTCCTCCCTTCCTCCCTCCCTCCCTCCCTCCCTCCCTCCCTCCCTCCCTCCCTCCCTCCCTCCCTCCCTCCCTCCCTCCCTCCTCCCTCCCTCCCTCCCTCCCTCCCTCCTCCTTCCTTCCTTCCTTCCTTCCTTCCTTCCTTCCTTCCTTCCTTCCTTCCTTCCTTCATCCCTCCCTCCCTCCCTCCCTCCCTCTTTCCTTCCTTCCTTCCTTCCTTCCTTCCTTCCTTCCTTCCTTCCTTCCTTCCTTCCTTCCTTCCTTCCTTCCTTCCTTCCTTCCTCTTTCTTTCTTTCTTTCTTTCTTTCTTTCTTTCTTTCTTTCTTTCTTTCTTTCTTTCTTTCTTTCTTTCTTTCTTTCTTTCTTTCTTTCTTCCTTCCTTCCTTCCTTCCTTCCTTCCTTCCTTCCTTCCTTCCTTCCTTTCCTTCCTTCCTTCCTTCTTTCTTTCTCTTTCTTTCTTTCTTTCTTTCTTTCTTTCTTTCTTTCTTTCTTTCTTTCTTTCTTTCTTTCTTTCTTTCTTTCTTTCTTTCTTTCTTTCTTTCTTTCTTTCTTTCTTTCTTTCTTTCTTTCTCTCTCTTTCTTTCTTTTTCTTTCTTCTCTCCTTCCTTCCTTCTTTTCCTTTTAATAATTTTGTTGAGGGGGGCATACTCTTGTTCCTATTTACCTGGAACCAAATGTATTATAAGCAGCTATGTCAACTATGTGATTTATGGTCTTTAAATAAAATAATTTATATTAAAAACACTATTTCTTGCACCTATGTGCTTGGTCCTATAATAGAAAGAATAAATTTACACCAAATGGTGTTTGGAAAAATGTAATCATTTTGAGTTACAAAGTTATTCGTGATTCAGTTTCAGGTGTATAATGCTCCAACATCAATCCCTTCAATAGTGTTCACTTTCCTACACACAACTGGTAATTTTGATCCTAATAAAATTTTAATTAAAAGAAAATTCTGTAGAATTTTAGAGTAATAATGCATAGAAATATAGGTAGCGGGCTGGAGAGATAGCATGGAGGTAGGGCATTTGCTTTGCATGCAGAAGGATAGTGGTTCGAATCCTAGCATCCCATAAGGTCCCCTGAGCCTGTCAGGGGCAATTTCTTAGTGTAGAGCCAAGAGGAACCCCTGAGTGCTGCCAGGTGTGACCCAAAAACCAAAAACCAAAAAAAAGAAAAGAAAAGAAATATTGGTAGCTTATATTAACTGTAATTCTGTAATTATCTATAGGACTTAATGAAGAATTTAATTAGTGGGAACCCAACCAAATGCTCACTGTAAACTCACATTAATTGGAGCCTATTTTAGTCATCATAAGGTTGTTTTTAATTTAAAAACAAGAATAAACAAACAAAAAGTTATAATGCCAAAGAAACCGCTCTCTTTTGAAGTATGATTGTTACAAATAATGACTTCTCCTAAACTGATTTCATTAAAAAATTCAATAAAATGTGAATCTGGAGTTTGGATACTTGTTTAAAAATTACTATATTGCACTGCATAATCATAGATTTTATGACAAATTTTGTACAAAAATGTGGGGTGTGACCATATGTAAAATAAAAAATAAAGTTCTACTATTACTGGGGGTGGGGAATAGGATGCTACAGTTATGTGGTGACTACAACTATACAATGAAATATGGTAGTCTTTAGTGAAAACTTGTCCAAAATTTGACTTTTGGAGGTGCTGTCAAACATCTCCTTCCATGAAAGAATCACTGCTTCTATCTTAATTTTTATTACGTATACTTCATTGTGAGTACAGCCATGGGTGGTTTGACCAAAGGAAAGATATGCCAAAACAAATGGATTAAATTTGCTTTAATATATTTGATCTCCCTCTCTTTTGTCCTCGTAAAGTTTGAAATCATACTGAACGCCAAAGGAAATAGGCCTCTAAACAAATAATATATTTGAATTTGAGTGTATCTTGATTGATCGTCAAAAATGAAAACATTTATTTGGAAAGATCAAATATACTTTGTTCCAGAGAAACTCATGGTAGTTAATTTTGTCTCTGTACAGTGAAAATAATTAAATTATATCATTCAAAACCTCTTACTATGTTGAAGTCTGATTGCCCTGGGGCTGAAAATAGAAATCAGTTAACTGAGTGTCTGCTGAGTGCTTGCAGAGCTCATCTAATGGCCTTAGATGAAAAGGATCAATTTAGTCTCTTGAAACTACAAAAAAGGAGAAGCACGCATTTTCACTAGGGTAATGAAAGACAAACAAACAAAATCCTAAAACTAAGTTATGCAGAATTATGAACTTTCCTCTGCTCCTATGTGTGAGGATGAGGCAGACTGAGCAATTCTGTTTCAGCTCCCACACACGTGCATTTTACAAAGGGGAATCACAAGGGAACTATATTTCACTGGAAGAGATACTCTCTGGCTAGTGATAGCGCACTGGAGGCAGAGAGGATTTCCATAAGAATTAGCTCATGGAACCAATTCTACTCCCAGGTTTTTAATATTCCCAAAGCAAAACAGACAGAGAAATTCCTGCCTGTATTTCAGACTTCCTTATGTAATTCTATTTGTACATCATGGAGGCCACAATATCTCCTGCTTGCACATTTTTAAGGACTCCTTTTCCTCAAAAATATCCACGTGAGCATATTTGTAAGTATGTGTGAAATATAATTATTAAAAGAAAAATGTTTCAAAGACTTAGGAACCATTTGGTTAGAATTTTCTCTTTAAAGAGAATACAAACAGGAAACTGCAAGCTCTCTTCCTTCTAATATCCAAATTCCTCTTCTCTTTAGGGAGGTTAAATTGTTATTATTGGCAATACCTGCAGTCAGCCAGCACCTTCCAGTGTAGACCTACCGAAGTCCCTGACTGCAAAGTTTAATCAAGACTGAGACACATTGTCTACCTTCATACTGCTTACACTTGGAGAGTGAACTCTGGTCTTGAGCCATCAAAAGCAATCACAGGACTAAAAAACAAAGCCAATACACATACCAGAGCATGGTTTGATCTAACCACATTAACGAACAATGTCTAACATCTAGATTCCAAAAGTCTTAGGCTATTTTGTTTGTTTGTTTGAGGGTTTTAATTTCATGCCCCTTGTGTAGATTTCAACACAGAAAAGATAATCTGGAACAGCAAAATAAACAGAGGAAACCAACTGCAGGAGGGTGTGGGAAGCCAGCTCTGATTATCAAGGAGAGTCCTTGTAACTCTGTTAGTGTTCTTTAACATACAGAGTTCTCTTGGCTAGACCAATAACCCATTATTTTTCTGACAGCACACCAAGTCTGGCTTCCTTGACATCTGCTTCACTTAACTATGTAGTTTTCTTTCTTGAAAGAGCATTCAGTGACTTAAGTCTAGCTTACACCAAAGAGTCTTTGGGGTGGGAGGTGTCATTAATGAACACAAAAGAAGGACTTGTAATTAGTCCAAGCTTTACTTATAAGAGGATGCCAACATCAATAATGCAAGAAGGTGCTAGGACTGTGTAGCCCTATTCAGGCATAAAAATGAGCAACAAGCAGTATCATGATAAACTAGCTCATCAAGTCAAATGCTGTTGAGAATGAGAGAAAAGATGGATGAAACAGATCTAAAATTACTAAGTAGCCAATTGGCAAGCTTCAGTTTGGCTCTTACATCTGGCAGAAAAAAAAAAAATTCTTCCAAGACCCAGGGTCTCAAATTTGAATTTGAGGTTGTTTAAAAAGGGGAGTGGCTAAAAGACAATCCAAGTATAGACACCTGTGGAGTATGAACTGTAAATAACTGATCCAAAAGTCTGCATTGTAATAAAAAATCATAATTTATCTATAAAGTAATAGTATTGCTCATGATTTGAACAGAACTCTGAGCAATGGCACTATTCTGTAAATAGACATGTACAACACTAATGAAGCAGTTTTGTACCAGCACCCACATTTGTTAGAGGGAATTTGAATATGTTATCCAAAGATTCTCTTAGTTCTGTCTTCTCCTGCCTTCATCCTCACCCCACTCTCAGAAAACTACAGGAATGAAGAATGTTTCAATTTATAGGTTATCTGATGATTGGCCTCAATAACTAACATTCTGGATAATCCAGGGAGGTACCTACAGCACATATTCCCCAAAGTGAAATCCAGGCATAGAGAGAAAAAATTTGAGTTCATGATACTCTTTGAAAGCTTTGTAGGAAGTAATTTAACTGAGACAGTTGTATATCTGTCTTATTTTCTAAATTTGAAATTTTATTTAATGAGGAAGTTTATAACTGAAGAAATGAATTTTATTTATTTTGGTATTTGGTCATGCTGATGGATTACTCCTGACTCTGCAGTCAGGAATTATTCCTGGTAGTTAGTGGGAGGCAATATGAGATGCTAGGAATTGAAGCTGGGTTGGCCACATGCAAGGCAAATAAGTGCCCTACTTACTGTGTTATTGCTCTGGTCCTGACACATTATATTTTAATGTATCAAAATTATAATCAAGCATTTAACATATATTTAAAAGGTTTAAAACTAATTTTAATAGCTAAAGAATTGGCTTAAATTTTTTGATACTCCATTTTTAATTTTTATTTATTTATTTGTTGTTGTTGTTTTTGGTTTTTTGGGTCATACCCTTTGACACTCTGGGGTTACTCCTGGCTATGCACTCAGAAGTCGCTCCTGACTTGGGGGACCATATGGGACGTTGGGAGATTGAACCACAGTCCATCCTAGGTTAGCACGTGCAAGGCAGATGTCCTACTGCTTGAGCCACAGCTCTGGCCCTGTTATTTCATTTTTAAAATGAAAAAGGCACAGTTATAATAAGCAAAATTATATATCTTTGTCAAAAGTTTTAGTCAAACGTGAATCTTTAACAGGTAAAAACAAAGCAATAACAAGTATTGGTAAGAATGTGGAGTTAGAACCCTCAGACATGTAAAACATAGGTGGGAGTGTAAAATACTGCAACTCCTTTGGAAAACAGTCTGTTCTTCAAAAGGGAAAGCAGTATCACAACATAACCTAGCAGTTCTGCTCCAATATTTATAACCAAGAGGAAGGAAAATAGCAGCAATAGTAAAGAAAAGGTAAATGATCCCAAATGTCCCCAAATGAATAAGTCAAATGTAATATGTACAAAGAGATGTTGTTTGACCATAAAAAGGAATGAAATATGAATACATATCACAACAGGGATAAACTTTAAAGAAATGATTTACAAAGGACCATATGCTGTAAGGAATTTATTTACATGAAATATCTGGCATAGAAAGACCATAATAAGAAAGAAAATAATCTGGTGTTTATCTAAGACAGAGAAATGAGGCCTTTAGAAAGTGGTGGGTAAGAGGTGTTTGCTTTAGAGGAAATAAAAGCATTCTAGCATTGACTGGATCTCTGGCCAATACTCAGTGATAGAACTATTCTATTATATACCTAGTACAGGTAAACTATATACAATGAATTATATTTCAATATAGTCAAAAATAGTGCCATTGAAATAAAATAAAAGTAAATCGACCAATTTTTAGGGACTTCATATAATTAAAATAACCTTTCTTCTATAATAGGTTTCTATCATTTGGGTGAGGGATTAGGGTTACATCTGAGGGTTCTCAAAATTTACTCTTGCTTTGCACTCAGGGATTACTCCTGGTGGTGCTCAGAGGACTATATACAGAGACAGAGATGGAGCTGGGGCAAGAACTTTAATCTCTATAGTATCTCTCTAGCCCTGATAAGATTTTATTTTAAAAGAAAAAAACCTCAAGAGTTCAGTATAGAGGCTATATACCGTTCCAACCTTTTCTTAAATTACTTAATGTGTAGCTTGGGTATGCTGATATTATTTTTTTATGTGTATTGTAATTTTGGAAAACACTGTAATATACTTTCAGAAAGTAAGTTTTAAAATAACTTAACTTTAGCTCTTAGCATGAACACCTTTGAGAATAATGATTAATAAAGATTAATATTTCTGTAGAAGTTGTAAATTAAGAAAAGGTAGCTAACATTAAAAATAAGGTCAGACTAGAACACATTTCAGAGTTATACATACAGAGGCACATACTTATACTGCACCAAAATGAATAATTTTGTCCCCAAATTTCATAGCATCAACATTTTTTTTTTACCTTCTATTAAATAGGTGTCATGCTCTGGCTATAGAAGAGTTTTGGGTAATTAAACTAAAGCACTGGTAGAGAAGCTTCTAGCATAAATGGAAAAAAAGTAAGGTGCTTGGTTAGCAATATGTTAACTAAGTAGTTTTCAGGGTGTGTGTGTAATAAATAAAACAAAATATGTTAAAATAATTTTAAAATGTAATACCTGACTTAGTTTCTTTTGATTTTAGAAATATAATGAAATATCTGATGATTGCTCAAATTAATCCAAGCTGATATAAATGGAACTTGATAATGCTTGTGCATAGATATGTATCCTACATTTACTAATTACTTTTTTTGGGGGGGGTTACACCCGGTGGAGCTCAGGGGTTACTTCTGTCTCTGTGCTCAAAAATCACTCCTGGCAGGCTTGGTGAACCGTATAAAATGTCGGGGATTGAACCCAGGTCAGCCATGTGTAAGGCAAATGCCCTACCCACTGTGGGATTGCTCCGGCCTCTAATTACTTATCTGTATATTTTTTCTTTTTTTTCCCTTAACAACACTAACTAGAATGGTAGTTTGGATGCTGTTTTACCAGGCTAGATTTAAAGGATAGCCTCAGAGAGTTTAGGGTATCTCACCTTACTTTCCTTATAAAACTCTTCTTACATTGTCCTACTGACATGTTTTCTTGGCCCCAGAATCACAGAGCTTAGATACTGGCCACTGAATCAATGCGCTGTGAGTGGAAATCCCCTTGGTAAATTAGAGGAAGTTTCTTTCCCTAAGAGAAAATATAGATGGAAACTCAAGCAATTGTCTCTTTTTCTTCTTTTTAAAGCAAAAACTTGTTTCTCATTTGAGGAACTAGAAAGTGAACATTTGGAAGCAGCGTTAGATTGGTAGTGCTGCAGATTTTTGATAAACTAGTGAAGCAAATGCACTGGGGATTTGACATAGTAAAGATATATACTATAGTAAATATAGTAACATAGTAAATTAATATAATAAATATAGTAATATAAATTAATATAGTAAATATATAGTAAATATGAAGATATTTTCCATGAAGAAGCCAAAACAAAAAATGATTCTGCAGATACATGGGGATTGGCACTTATATTCTACCCAAACTCAAAATTGGCCAGATCATTCCTGTAGACCAATCTTCTGGTAGAGCATGCCACCATCTACCAACCATTGGGCAGATAGGAGACAGAGCACTTCCGTAAACAACCCATGACACTGACAGAGAAAACCTAGGATGGCAATAGAACCTCTTTCTCTTTTCTTCCTCCCAGCTTTTTGCTTAGCTTTGTGGATCAGACAGAAGTCAGTCTTTCAGGGACAGGCGAGGTGGTGCTAGAGGTAAGGTGTCTGCCTTGCAAGCGCTAGCCAAGGAAGGACTGCGGTTCGATCCCCAGCGTCCCATATGGTCCCCCCAAGCCAGGGGCAATTTCTTAGCGCTTAGCCAGGAGTAACCCCTGAGCATCAAATGGGTGTGTTCCAAAAAACCAAAAAAGAAAAAAAAATTAAAATAAAAAAAAGAAGTCAGTCTTTCATACTAAAATTTAGATTTCCTATTATTTTCAGGGCAAAAAGTTTCCCTAATTTACATTAGTTGATAAATTTTAGTATGTTTGTATGCATATTGCATACACTCACCTGCTTTCCTGTTTTACTCTATGTTTCTATATTGTTTTACTCATACATATGCTAAGTATTAATTTTATATAAATAACTTCAAATAAAACAATGGAGTAAATAGTGAACCTCTGCTTCCTGGATCTTTTGGTAGTAGGAACAAGGGGAAAACTAAGTAAGACTTGCTGGGGATGAGGTAAGATAGAGTGTCTAAATAAATTAGGACTCAAACTAAGTGGTGATGCCACCAAAAACTAAGTCTAGAAACAGTGTAAAGTGGTGGTTCCCAACCTTGGGTATGAATGAAAACCTTGTTCCAAAGATCCATTTTAGATCAATTAATAGAAGAACTCTGGAGAGAGGAAAGGGACCACATCCTTTGTAATGGAAATAATCTGAATGGCACAGCAGGATCTCCAAGAATGTGAATTCCAGAAATTACAAATACCAAGATGCTGTATCCCTGTAGCAGCACCAGTATCAGCTGGCTCCGTTATCCAGCTCTTTTACTCTGCCCAGAGTTTCAGTACAAACTCCCAGTCAGAATTCATCAATGCAGCCCTACAGGGAACTGAAAGAAAGTATCAAGACAGAAATTTAAGGGGAGGAATTCTTAGAAAAAAAATTTTTTTTTGTTCTTTGGGCCACACCCAGTGATGCTCAGGAGTTACTCCTGGCTGTGCACTCAGAAATTGCTCTTACAGCGGTAGGGCATTTGCCTTGCATCTGGCCCATCTAGGATGGACCTTGGTTCGATCCCCTGGAGTCCCATATGTCCCCTGAGCCAGGAGTGATTTCTGAGTGCATAGTCAGGAGTAACCCCTGAAAGTCACAGGGTGTAGCCCAAAAGCAAGAAACAAAACAAAACAAAAAATACACACAAAAAAACCCCACTCCTTTGGCTTTCCTTGTCGGAATTTCACAAGCGTGGTGTATCATCAATGGTCTCAGGCATCTAATCTTCCTAGTCATTTTGTTGCTATGCTGTGCATGATAAAGAATTTGAGTCTGTCATGTATATGATGCTAAATTGCGACTTAGTAGGAATTAAGATATAACAACTTTTTATCGTTTATTTGAAAATATTGCTACTTGATATTGATACCCGATTCAGGAAAATATACCTCCAAATTGTAAAGTTAAAAGTCACTGGGATTATCATTTAGAAGGAATCGACTGCTTGGTGTTTGGAATCTTGATACGCTCATAACAAATTAAAAGTCTGCACTGATCATCAAAAAGACCAATAAAAACTTATGAAAGAAAAAAAGAAAAATTGCTCCTGGCTTGGGGGACCATATGGGATGCCGGGGATCAAACCCAAGTTTGTCCTGGGTCAGCTGTGTGCAAGGCAAACATCCTACCACTGTGCTATTGCTCCAACCCTAGAAAAATGATTTAATGCTAAAATAAAACGTGAATATTTTTTTTGGTATTTAAAAATAAAAACTTACAAAAATGTCTTAACAAGGGCCAGAGAGACAGAATGGAGGTAGGGCGTTTTCCTTGATGCAGAAGGATGGTGGTTCGAATCCCAGCATCCTATGTGGTCCCTGGAGCCTGCCAGGAGCAATTTCTGAGCTTAGAGCCAGGAGTAACCCCTGAGCACTGCCAGGTGTGACCCCCCCCCCAAATAATAGAAGAGCTAGCCAAACCCCAGTAGGTATTAGCGGAGGATTTGATCCAGGCCACCATCCATTTTGCCCAACAACTGGGGCAGAGGTCTAATTCTGGAAGCATATTGGGTGGGAAAGGACAACTAGGATGTGAAAGGAGTAGGACTTCTTAGACATAGGTATCCTTTAGAAACCACTGAAAGAATGTTGGCCTTCATCTTCCAGACATCAATGCTAGGACCATCAGTAATACTTATCAGGAGGAAGACTTCAGCTCAAGAGCTTGAACCACCTAAGAACACATCAGCTAGCCAAAGCTGGACACCAACTTCCATGACTTTTGGAGACGGGCTTCCCACTGTCATTCCTGAAAACAGGGTAACTCCCTTTGTAAAAGGAACACTTCTGAGCTTGATACCCTGTCAGGTACATTTTCTCTCTGACCGCTCAACTCTAAGATCACCTTTTCCCAGACCCACCTTTGCCTCTTAGTTTATTGAACAGTGATATATTTATATGTGAGAAAACCAGTGCAGGGAACACACAACACACATGCATATGTGCCCACACTTACACACATTCTTCCTGCTAAAAGAGATGGCTCCTCATGAGGGAACTAAAAACTATAAAGGGAGGATACTGGTTCCCTACTTTGTGTCCCCGCTGTGTTCATGGTTTGTGTCTCTTTTTATTCTGTCAGATTGCATTAACAAGTTCAACTCACAACCAGACTTAGAACAACTTGACATCAGGGATCTTTTCTTCATTTTGCTCCCTGGTTCTGGAATGAACTTTGCCCAACAAATGATTACTGAATATAAAAAGCTTATTATGGACAGGGGGACATTTTTAGGGAAATGTTGACTTTAATCATTCTGTCTACTTTTTACAAAAATCCAAAACAAAATAAGATAAAGTAAAAAAAAAATGGGACCAGAGAGATAGCAAGCAAGGAGCCTACCTTGCACATGGTTGATTTGGGTTTAATCCCTGGTACCACATATGGTTGCCTGAGCTGTGCCAAGAGTAATCCTTGACTACTGCCCAATATGGCCCCAGATAAAACAAACAAAAAAAGAAACAACAAAATTGAACCTTGATTTTCTTTCTATGTGATACATCAAAGCCAAGTAATCTCTAACAACAAAGAATCTTCCCTCACTTCCTGTGGGTGCTTTCTCTCAATGGAGATTACCTCACTTCTCTATTCAAGGAATGGGATCAACTTGTCGGTTTCAATTAAGTTGGACTGATGCTTCTTCCTGACTCTCATTTCTATGTTGCCATGAAAAATGTTACTGGTAGCATGTGATGACAAAAACCCAGTTTGTCCAAAGTTTTGGTGAAACAAAAAGACTCCACTCCCAGTGTGTAAGCAACTTGTAAAATTGGTGCCTTGTGGAATCAACAGTGCCATACACTGGGACCAAGTATCTCGGGAAAGACTGGCCGTTGTATAACCAATGATAATATTTAGAATCATGCAGCTGTGATAAGGTAATCACATCTTAGGCTGAAACCAATACCCTCCAGGGCAGAAACCAATACCCTCCAGTGGCGAGGCAGGAATTCTTTCTGGTTCCCATGTTGTTACTTGATTAACTTCATGGATTTTTTTCATTTACCTTTAATAGGAAAGTGATCCCTGCAAGAATTGCAAACACAGGAGTCACATGGTTTTGGGAGGCTTAGTTTCACCGTGCCCCTGAAAGGAAGCTCTCTCTTCTTAGTCTAGAATTTTCCTTTGTGCAGTGAGGACCACCAGTATTGTTTTTAACTCCTACTGTTCTTATTGCAGATAGCAACCACATAGTGAACACCAATTATGTGGCATATATAAATCCTTATGACAATCCAGGGCATGTTATTCTTTTTACCTCTTCACAGTGTATAGCAGATGAAAGGGGAGATCAAAGAAACTCTTTCTCGCACAACGGAAACTTTTATTTTCCTTCATAAAATGTATATATAAAGAAAATCTTATCACTTTTCTTTTACATAAATGCCTGGAATATTTCAAACAGGACTCACTTGCATATCAGAGTCACAGCAGTGGGCAATTTAAAAAACTCTTCTTTAATGATATTGACCCTCATTTTTCTTGGCCCTGACAAACATTTACAAACTCAAGAGTTGAAATTGTCTAGCTCATTTTTTGGGTCTTTAATACTAAATAACAAACATCAGATCACTCTTCATGTAATTTCTATGAAGCCAAAGAAATAATCATACTTTGAGGCATAACAGTGATTGTCTTTACTTTTATTTTCTCAGGCAAGATGCCCTTTGCTGAGGGATTGCAACTTGTTGGCTGGTACTACAAGATGCCATGTCTCATTGAGTTCTTTGGTCTACAGATCTAGAAAGAAGCTGTCTAAGAAATATATGACACTTCATGGAACTTGCCACAAGAACAAGTGGAGGTAGGCAGGCAGCTGTTTTGCAAACATCTTTTGTTCTCAAAAATTTTCAGGCAGAGTGAGACAATGACTTGGAAGGTATGGGTGGGTAAGATCCACTCAGTGTTCCCAAAAGGGAATACTTACAGCGGAATTAATTTATTTTGGTGTTCAGATATGCTCCTTAACTAATATCAAGACTCATGGTGAGAAAGCCATTTAATTTTCTTTCAATAGTAATCCTATGAGTTATAGGGAAGATAAAGTTCTATTTTGGTGCCAAAATATGTTCAACACTTTGTTAGTATTTGCGACTCTCTTCCTTTTTTTAAAGCAAAGAGATATAATATCAATATAAAATTTTATTGCATTATGATTTATTCTCTTTTCCACAAGATTTTCCACTACTTTCAATGACTAAAGGAATAATAAATGAAGAAAATATTGTCAAAGATATTTAGAATGCAACTTCCATGACTTGAAAAAATCAGATGTGAATTAATGGTCCTAAACAGGATTTAACTGTTTCTTGTTGGAAGTAGAGGCCAGCTTTCATCCCTCATAATTGGAATTGGAACTTGCTTACCCAGATAAGGTGTTCACAGAATCTTTCTATATTTCACTCAACGTTTGTCTTTGAAGATTTATATCTTCGTATTTATGTAACTCCTGTGCCTAACTCAGTGTCCCACATAAAGAGCTCAATAAATATCTGTAACTGAGTAAATATTAAAAGATAAACTTTATTCATGCTATGCCATATATAATAGACACTGTTACTACTTTCACTATTTTCATTAATATCCCTACACCACTCCAGTTTGACTTACAATCTAATCACCTCTATGCTTTCCCTTTCTAGAAAACTGGAGACACAAAAGATTTATATTGAATCATGGGAGAGAATACACTCTGAGAATGAGAAAATATAGAACTAATTTTCTCAAAAGATTTCAGTGTGAGGAGGAGGTGAAGTTACGTTCAACAACATAACTGAAATGGAGTTTAATTATTACCTAGTGAATAAAATGAGACTAAGCCAGTCTAACTCTGATATAACTTTAATATAAAATATCTAGGCTGGCCGCCTATCTTGACCTAATCAATATAAATAACTGCCAAGCTTCTATTTTATTGTGTGGTGTGTTGGCACCGACTCTTCTTGTTCATAAAAATAAGTACTTGAGTACAAGTTCAGCCATTAGGCTTTCTCCCAGCTTCTCTTTGGCAGCTTCTGGAATGCTAATAAACACAGGCGGATGTTTGGAAGGATTGGCATTTCAAACTTAGGAAAAAGAGAACAACATTGATAGGGATTTTAGAATACTAAGTCACTACTGTGCCTGCTTCAAGTAAAGAAATCTATTATGGATTTCTCAGAGTTTGAACATGACTCTATAGGAGTATAGACTCAAATACAATTAAAAGGCAATGAAGGGTTCATTCATTATAATTTCTATTTGCACTAACCTTGTGACATTTGAATTTTTTTTTGTTTGTTTTTGGCCCGTTTGATGCTCAAGAGTCACTCCTGGCTAAGCGCTCAGAAATTGCCCCTGGCTTGGGGGAATATGGGATGCTGGGGGATCAAACCACGGTCCTTCCTTGGCTAGCACTTGCAAGGCAGACACCTTACCTCTAGCACCACCTTGCCGGCCCCAGGGACATTTGAATTTAAGAGCACTATGTCTCCCAGAATTTTTTTTTATTTTTTTTATTTTTGGTTTTTGAGCCACACCGGGCAGTGCTCAGGGGTTACTCCTGGCTGTCTGCTCAGAAATAGCTCCTGGCAGGCACGGGGGAACCATATGGGACACTGATTCGAACCAACCGCCTTTGGTCCTGGATCAGCTGCTTGCAAGGCAAACGCCGCTGTGCTATTTCTCCAGGCCCGTCTCCCAGAATTTTTACATTGGGAAATGCTTCCTGTGAGAGCATAACTTCTGCATTTTTATTCAGGTGTTCCTACCCAGTACAAAAAGGATAAAGGACAGGAATTACACAAGATTGCTATTCTCAGAAAATGAAAAGATGTTTTCCAATAACTCTTTGCTTAACTGACAGTAAACACAGTATTTGGTAACTGATTCCATGTTAAATCTCATCAAGGAATTATTGCTAGTGAGATCTGAGATTCCATGATGGCTCAGTAGACACACATCTAACAGCATTTCTCATCAACAGCACTGGCATACAGAGTTGAGAAACAGTATTGGTAGTTGAGACTCAAACCCTGTCTGTCGATAGGTTTTGTTTGGCTTGTAGTCATGTTCCATTAATGGTATCAAGCTTTAAGGGTTTGAAATTTCTGGACAGAAATGAGATTCAGTGGTATAGCACATGCTTTGCATGAGTAAGATATTGGGTGCAGTCCTTGGTATTATAACAATATTGATTCAAAAGCTTGGATCTTGTCAACACATGACACAAATTTCAGGCCACAAGAGAAACTGGGCATCCATTGTCTTCACTACTCTACAGGGGGGTCATTCCCTACTACTACAATTATTTTTATTACTTCACCTGTTGAGAAATATTTCTCTGTAGCCACAACTCTATCAAAGTAAAAGAAGCCTGAAAGGACGACTTTCTACTTGTGCCCTGTGCTTGGCCACCAGGGGCATGAGTTGGTTCTTACATTCTAAAATAGAGAACTTTGACTTTGTTCCCTCCTTAGGCAACATATTATTCAGGTAGGCATATCTCCCAATCACACATAGGGGACCCTCTAGATGTGTTTAATTTTCAGGATTCCCTATTTTCTCATTGAGCCAATATGCCCCCTACCTTTACTTTAGTTTAGAATCATTGTGGTTAAAAAAAATCATTGTGGTTAAATCCCTGAAGGAAGTTCATATTGAATCAATCATTTGCTCCAACTGATTATTAAATACTTAAATTACTGTGGAACTTGGAATTACTCCTTTGAGACTAACACCTTGAAAAGATCTTTGGAAAATTAAATTATGCTACCATGCTCCATACCCCTCTCCCACCCCCAGGCTTCTTGTCTTAACTCAGTTTTAGCTCCCTTAATTGTCCCAAGTGGCAGCATTCCCACTAGTAGTTAGTTAGGCTGAAGTCATTGTAAAGGCTTCACTTTATAGAGCCACTTGCAGCTTGACAATTTCTTCAAGATTTACCCACTCATTTCTTTCTAATCATGCAAAAGGATTGAATCAGAGTAGCTCTTTTTTCCCCTGCAAAATTACTCAAACTCTCTTAAAATTGATGTATTAAGAATTAGAAAAAGCCAGGATATTTTGCTTCAAGCTAACTGTCCATTAAAATTTCTAGCCAGAAAAAGTGATTGCTTTTCTAATTGGACTGAACGAAGGCCTTCGTCTGCTGTAGGGTAGCACAATGTTTAACACAGCTTCAGAAACCTTTAACCACACGTGTCACTCCTGAATAGGTAGTATAAAAAAATCTAAGAACACTCTGTTTGAAGAAAGCTGAAGATACTCAATTTAAAGGCTGGGCTAGTAGAGATGGTGACAAGGGAAGCCTTGCTCCAGGAAGCAGCATAGCAGCATAGCAGATGTGGGTTTAACCATTAAATGTTTATTGCAAAGAATATGTTTCCAAGAAAAGGCAGCAGAGGGATAACAAGATGAGCATGTGTCCTCATGTCAGATTTAATCCAGCTTCTATGAGAATTGCCAGGCTCTGATGAATTCTAGTTATCAATAGACTAGAGAAGCTTCAAAATCCAGTGCCCCTAATCATCCTATCTACATGATTGTTTAATGGGCCATTCATCTTCTAATGGAGTGCCCTGTACGTGCAAGGATTCATTCAGGTCCTGGATGGGAGGGAACTAGCAGAGCTCTCTAGAGCAGTGGGGAAAAATATGATGCCATTCTGTCCAAGTAATGGTTGGCTCTTCAAGGCATGTAAAAATTAGAATCTCACCCCATGGTTTGAGTTGTCCTCTGAAATGCTTATTACACAAGATCTTTTTTATAAAACGGGATAAAGGATATCCTTAAGAACTTCCTGAAAGGCGGCAGGAAGCTCAGAGCTGGCTCACCTATAGGCTGAGTGGTCTACTAAATTGCAGACAGTGAGCCAAGATGGAAAGAGAACAGGATCAATAACAGCTGAGTTCTGGGCTTTAGCTATAGTCTCAGAAATCATCCTGCTAGGGCAGTGTCTATAAAATTCCTTCTTTAGGTGAAATATGGGCTGCAGAAAAGAGAGGTAGGTGGGCAGCACGTTTTCTGCAACTACTTGGCTCCATTTGTAATTACCAAACCATATACAAGATTCCTCCCCATTTTCCATGCAGGAAATGAACTATTAACCTTGTTGTCATGGAAAATAAAATCCTATCATGTTGAGCTGAGCTTCCAATTGTTGGCAATCCAACTGTCAACACTGACAAAACAATCCAGATGGGCAGTCTCCCACCCCCTCCCCGCTTTCCCACCAGCATAAAAGGTAACGGGATGAGGTTGGGGGCCAACTGTAGAAGGAAATGAAATCATGCGGGTTCACCAGGAAAAGAGTGTTGGTGGCAGCAGAGTTGGTGAGTGCGTTGTGGGCATTACCTCTTGATGAGGCTTCCAAGAAGGCTCCCGCTCAAGTCCTGGTGGCTCTGAGAACAAGCATTCTTGCATCAATAGCTAATAGGCTGTCCAACCAGATGTTATCTGGGTGGGATAAGAGGGTGAGAAAACAGACCTGTTGTACGCTGTTGTCAACTACATCTCTGGGATCAGAGAAAGCTGGTGTGTAGTGTTTAGCAGGGCACCCCATTCACAGTAAGGCTGACCAGATTACATGACGTTTTAAATGTTTCCTCTTGTGATTGATCAAATATGATTGGTAAAATTATTCATGCATTACTAAAGCCTCCTTTCCATCATTTTGAAGGGATTTTTTTTCTAGAACAGAGCATGCATCCAACATATCTAAAGTATTTGCTTTTCTAAGCGAATTTTACAATAAGTAAGCACACAAACAGATAATGAAATAAATCTGCCTACAGTACCTGTGACAAGACTGGAAATGATCAGTGGCAGCACCAGCATCTGTAACATCCTCATCAGAAGTTCTCCAGGAAAAGAGAAGTACTTGACTTCCCGGTAGCTCATTTTGTATGGTCGAAGAGTAAATCCAAGGATTGTACCTGAAGTGGGGGGTGAGGAGGGAGAAGAAAAGAATTGAGTCTCTTTGAAACTGAAAATCAAACCTTGAAAAATGAGCGATTTTTCTGTCTTAAATTTATGTAAGCAGCAAATATTTGTGCTGCTTTAGGATCAAGGGGTGTTCTTGTCTTTTCAGACATCCTTTGGACAGGCCTGGATGAACCCAAGGGGTTCAAGTAGAACTGAAATAAAATGTTCCTGATTTGGGGAAATGAGAAAAAAAATTTGTTTTATTTAAATGAAGTATAACAAATTTTGAGATGCTTCAATACAGAGTCGGTATAACTCTGAGACAACTCATATGTTCATGAACAAGGCAAGATAAACAAAAAATTATCATCAGAAAGTTTTTTGTAACAATAGATGTTAGAGCTGCTAGGTTTTTTTAATTAAAAATTTCTCTTATTCACATTGCTCATATTTTTTTCATCATCCCCTCTTCTGCATACCACAAGTTCTATCTACATGGTGAAATTTCTGTGGCAACTGAATTGTTTGAGTTTGCTAGTTGCTGGCAAGAGAATAAGCAGAGACCTTTCCCCAAAAAATTTTCCCTGGACACTATGGTGGTGGCAGAAAATAAGAAATAAGGGCAATAAGAGAATGATTTTCTTTTTAATTTTCCTCTATTAAAATTTTAAAACATGTTTTTATAATTATAATTTTTTAAATTGTGTATGACACCTTTTGAAATGATTAGAAAATAGCATAAGTATTAAATAAATCATCTCCTTTTCCTTAATTTACTTTCCTTGCCTCCCAAATATACATTATCCTAAATTACAAATATTTGAAGAATAGTTTTTCCTGCTCTTAAGAAATTTCATTGGTGGGAATGTGATTTTATTGGTGGAATAAAACAAAGCACATCAGTTAAATTAGAGAAGTGCCGAGTCATCTAGAAGTTAGAGGTTGGCATAGAGGGACAGGCTAAGGGTAGACAGTTTTTTTCTAAGGAAGCTAGAGGTCCTTTATGAAAACAGAACCAACCTAACTTCTTTATAAAATCGACTTCTGCTCTTATGAAAGAGGACAGAGTTCATTCCAATTGTCATTGCAACTCTTACTCCATTGTTGGGTCATAGCAACCATGAAGTATCCATTCTTTGATTCTATGTTGTGGTAGTGCAATTAAAAATCTTGAATCCATGGCATTAGAAAATCCAGCTGACCCAGTTTTGAGGGCCTTCAAAATATACTTATTGCTTTTTCAAAATACAATGGTGATATGTTCAAGAGAGAAAAACATATTTGGAAAAGTAGAAAAGTGAGAGTAAGAGCCTGCTGATATTGTTTACACCAATGGAATAGCAAAGAGGTACTGTTTACAGTTCACTCATTATTATACTTCACCTGTGTTAGTAACTTTAATCTTTACCCCAGTTCCCTCCCCCAGGCAGGAGGTTCTATCTTATCATCAATTTACTAATAGAGAAATCTAACACAGTGAACTTAAATTTGGCACAAGTTAGTTACTCACTATTGAAGCCAAATATCTCATCAAGTGGCAGAATTAAGATTTAAACCCAGGCAGTTTGGACTCAAATTTCACATTCTCCAGTTCTTCTTATTTGAGCAGAGCCTGGCAGTGCTGAAGGCTACTCCTTGTTCTGTCCTGGAGGGTCATTCCCTTCACTGTTCTGATCCTAAGGTACAGGGGATTAAATCCAGGCCTCCTGCTCATGAAGCAGAATGTGCTCTCACGTCTTAATCACATCATATTGTTCTCCAGTAGAGCTTTAGTGAGATTCTTTCCATAATGTTATAATTCAATATGTGGTCACAAGCATCTTTTAGGTTTCACGATATTATATCAAATGCTTGTATCAAAATCTACTTAATACTTCTTTTGTTTTGGAACATTTAGGTGACTAGGTATTTCCCCACCTTTATGAAAGTAACAATGAGGACTATAGGAAGGCTATTTTATAACGAGAAATACTTTTCCAAAGCATTAAAATGTAAAGTTTACATCATTTTAGTTGATATAATTGATATGTAAACTAAATGTGCATTATGAAATTTTGACAAATGACAAAAATATGTACGTAGTATCCTAGATCAAAGAAAGATATGAAACATTTCTGTTAATTCACTTATCTTGTGCCTCTTGTAAAGCAATGTTTGTTACTCAGAAATAGCCACATTCGGGCTCGGAGAGATAGCACAGCGGCGTTTGCCTTGCAAGCAGCTGATCAGGACCAAAGGTGGTTGGTTTAAATCCCGGTGTCCCATATGGTCCCCCGTACCTGCCAGGAGCTATTTCTGAGCAGACAGCCAGGACTAACCCCTGAGCATCGCTGGTTGTGGCCCAAAAACCAAAAACCAAAAAAAAAAAAAAAAAGCCACATTCAACTTACTATCAATACTGTAGAAAGAATCATTCCCCTAATCATGAACATCTTATAATGGGATTATACTACCTGCAATAAAACTTCTTCCATGAAGTCTGATATTTGAGAGCCAGCCATGCTATTATATGTGTCCAGTTTCTGTTTGTACTATTTCACTGAATTAATAGGCCACATTTTTTCTTTTCAGTTCATTTGCTTTACTGCAGTTTTTCACCATTTGGAATGAACTAGATTTCGACATTCCTATGATAGATAGCTTGTGTGGCTTTTTATTTTCTTGGATAAATTGTTAAGAGCAAACTTTGCTGGGTTATAGAATAGATAGATGTGTTGAACTATATAAGAAAATTGGGGCCGTAAGATAGCATGGAGGTAAGGCGTTTACCTTTCATGCAGAAGGTCATCGGTTTGAATCCCGGCGTCCCATATGATTCCCTGTGCCTGCCAGGAGCAATTTCTGAGCTCGGAGCCAGGAAAAAACCCTGAGCACTGCCGGGTGTGACCCAAAAACCACACACACACACACACACACACACACACACACACACACACACACACACACACACACACACACACAAATCACCAACAATTTTCCAAAGTGTTTTTCTTCCTGTTGCGAACAAACCAATATTTATGGGGATTCTAGGTTATTTTTAGTGTAGTTTAAAATCAGCTTTAAAGAATAAAACTGCCTCCATTCATGTTATCAATCGTTCAGCAATTTAATACTCCACTAGTGGATGAAAAAGACTTACTTTTCCCTACCTCCTAGAACAGAGTATTATAAAATTTAATTAAAACAAGCAAAATTTGTGAATATAAACATATTATAAAATAGTTTAATTATTAAATTTTACTTAATATCTAATGATGATGGCTATTTTTCCTAATTACTTTTCCTAAAAATTGACTAAATTCAAA
Source organism: Suncus etruscus (assembly GCF_024139225.1). NCBI lineage: Eukaryota > Metazoa > Chordata > Mammalia > Eulipotyphla > Soricidae > Suncus > Suncus etruscus. The sequence continues at coordinate 95,909,181 of NC_064849.1, forward strand.
TAGTTTAAGAGTTTACGTAAGTTAGGGTCAGAGTGATAGTGGAGTGGATAAAGTATTTGCCTTGTACATTGCCAACCTGAGTTCGATCCCTGGCATTTAATACTGTCCCCTGAGCCTGCCAGGAGTAATTCCTGAGTGCAGAGCTAGGAATAATCTCTGTGGACTACAAACCAATAATAAAAAAGGTTATATATGTCTATGTATTTAGTATTGATTTTTGTTAAGAATATTGATTTCATTATTTTTATTAATAATTGTGTTTTACCAATGGATTAAATCATATTTGATATAAAATATGGTTGTGAAGCTAAAGAAATAGTCTAGCAGGAAAATCACTTGCAAGAATTCAATCCTTGGTACTCTATATCGTCATTGAGCTTTTGCAGGAGTGATTTCTGGAGTAAAATCTGAGCACTGTTGGGTATGGAAAACTAATCTCTCTCTCTCTCTCTCTCTCTCCTTCCCCTTGTATATACATATGGGCACATCCTGGGGATAGTCTAGTGGCTTAGAACCACTTCTTTACAAGTTTAAGTCTGGAGTTCAGACCCCAGTGCTACCACTAGGTCAAAGGACAATCCTGGCAGCTCTGCTGTCTGTGATTCCCTACACAGCAAGTGTTTAAGTCATACTACTGCCTGGTGTGTAAGAACCACAACTAAATGTGAGAGCAAGTATCACAGAAATACAAGCAACTACAACAATGGGATAGGAAGAAAGAATATTTAAATATTAAGGATACATATATACAGACATAAAGACATCTTATATTTTTGTGTCTTCTACAGAGCTGGAATCCAAACTTGGTCTTTGCATATAAAAGATACACCATGCTATTGACTCAGATGTCCTCCTGATAGTTTCTATTTTAATAAAAATAGTATCTGTACTCTTTTAAATAGATGATTTTCCCACCCAAGAGTTATAAACTTGAATTTTTTTCCCTTCCACAATAAAAAAAAATTAACTTTTTTTTTTTTTTACTATTTCATTGCTCTGTTTCAAAATATATATCCTTCACTCTTCTTGGAATAAGGTTCGAGAAAAAAATTAATTCTGACTTTAATGTGTATACAACAGTAATAGCATATAAAAATCATAAAGGTGGGGCCGGGTAGGTGGCGCTGGAGGTAAGGTGTCTGCCTTGCAAGCGCTAGCCAAGGAAGGACCGCAGTTCGATCCCCCGGCGTCCCATATGGTCCACCCAAGCCAGGGGCGATTTCTGAGCACATAGCCAGGAGTAACCCCTGAGCGTCAAACGGGTGTGGCCCAAAAACCAAAAAAAAAAAAAAAAAAAAAATCATAAAGGTACTGTCTTGTTAAATCTGGTTCTTTCTTAAAACTTGTTCATAGGAAGACCAAGTCATAATTAACTACTTTATCTTATAATTAGTAAAAGAATAAAATATGTACAAAATTTTGCCTTATTCCCAATCAAATGTAATTTCACTGGAGTTTATTGTTTTCTGATTTTTATTTCCATTTAGACATTTATCATTCCACTGCACAAGAAAATGTGCTCACGGGGCCAGAGTTATCAGGTGATAGGGCACGTGTCTGGCACATGACAGACCTAGGCATTCAATTCCTGGCACCTATATGGCCTCCTGACTCAGTGGATAAATCTGGGCAATGTGTGAATGACAGTTTCTTTACTGGCCAGCTTATCAGATATATAATGATCAGAGGAAGAGCAAGACAGTTAAGGAAGCAGTATCTCAAGAGATGTTAGTATTTTCTTCAGTCTCTTTTCAGTCACAAGCTAGTATTGCTTGTCTATGTAAAGTCTTGGCATCAGCTTCTTGGATGTCTCAGTTGCCAGACATTTTCAGATAGAGAGCCCATATTTTCTAATCTATCTTCTTGATAGTAGGACAGCAGATAAAAGATATTTATTATCCAGGGATCATTTTGGATAAAATTCTTTGAAGAGAGGAGCTATTGTAAATACATGGTGAATCAGTTTTGTCCCAGATGATGCTTTGTTCTATTTACTATCTCTGGATTTATCAACTGAACTAATTCTCCTCTTTTAAGAGAGGATATTGTGTAGAAGCCGGGGAATGTTAATTAAGCCCTTACAATGTGTATTGATGGCACAGTCCACATCATAATATATGAAGCTAGTATATCATGTTTACTTTATATCTGAGTAAACTGATGCTCAAAAGTTGGGCCAGAGAGATAGTACAGCAGATGGGGGTCTAGTCTTGCGTACAACTGACCTGGGTTCAATCTCTGGCACCACATATAGTCTTCCCCAGCACTGCTCGGAATGATTCCTGGGTCCAAAGCCAAGAGTAAGCCCTGAGCACTGTTGGATGTAACCCAAAACCAGAAAAAAAAATTTAAAAAAAGTTGACTTGCTTAAGTGACAGATTAAGTAAGTGGTTTACAACCACACTGTTGAATCATCTTCATATTTGTTTAGAACTATTCTAAGCAAAAATCTAGAACTTTCTACTGTATTGCTTCTCAAACACAAGCACATTTTTGCAGTCTGTTGAAAGTTAGTTTTTTAATGGAGCCTATCTCCAGGAATTCAAAATCTCTAACCCCCTCAATTAGGAAAGAACTTGAATATATTATCTTTGATCTGTTGGAGATAGTGCACAGACACTGAGAACATTCGGAAACCAATCACAAGTTAAAATATGGTTAGTAATGCCAGGGCAATATTTAAAAAAGTTATGACAATTTTTTAATGGAAGCAGTTAAATATCTATAAATTTCATTTATTTACTCATTTATATTTCCAGTGCCTGGGTGTCATACTTGCAAGGAAAGTGTTCTTTACCTCTGAGCCACATTCTGGCCCCTCTATAAAATTTGAAAATCCAAGTAGAATGCTTTTCTTCCTAAATGCATGCACACTTTTTTTAATGTGGGCAGCATACCTAGTAGTGTTCAGGGACTACTCCTGGCAAGACTCAAGTGGTACTCTGGATGTGCAGGGAACAGAACCTGGACCTCCACATGCAAAACAGACACACTCACCCTTTGAGCTATCTCTCCAAACCTCAACTGCATGCAATTTCATCCTTGGAAACCATCAGAAGCAACAAAGAGGGAAAGGATAGAACCCAGGAATGTAGATTAGCTTTAGGTACAAACATGCCTGATATGAGGTCCTGGGCTCAATCATGGCCCTCAATCTTGCTGGGAATAGCATCTGACTTTGAATACTGCCAGTATGGCCTTCACAAAAATAAGAAAAACTACAAGAACAATGGTGGAATGTATTTGAAATAGAAGAAGATTCAAATTACCTTGTTAATAACACCAGCTTGGTAATAGTGCTTGGACAGAAGCAAGATACTGAGATACATTGATTCATAAGTACTAGGGAGCCAAGACTAGTATTTCAAATTATAGACCAAGAGACAGAGTCATTGGAAAGATCAGTAAGAGTCCAGAACCACAGCAGCACAGATTAGAGTCCTCATTGACAGAAAGGGATCAAGGTGCTTCTGAAAGGCCAGGTGAGGGCTGAGGTAACTCCACATTCAGGCTAACAGTAGGCCTGATTCTTACTAAGCTGTACCCACACTGTCTCAATAGACACAGACCCTATGGAACTAGCTTAAAGTAGCACATGATATTTTGCCTACTTCTGTCCTGTTTTGAAATAAGATAACCTAAATGTAGAGCTTGAAACTGGGAACCATTTTCTTGGTTTAACTGAATGAAGTCAACATAGAATGTTTTGTCAATTCATTTTTTTTTGTTTTTTGTTTTTTGTTTTTTTGGGTCACATCTGGCAGTGCTCAGGGGTTACTCCTGGCTCCATGCTCAGAAATCACTTCTGGCAGGCTCAGGGGACCATATGGGATGCTGGGATTCGAACCAATGACCTTCTGCATGAAAGGCAAACCCCTCACCTCCATGCTATCTCTCTGGCCCTTTTCAATTTATTTTTAAATGACTGAGATAAACCCATTTTTTCAGCTTTCTGCTCTGTTCTTACAAAGAGTTGGTCAGGCCAGTCAGCAATTAGTACAGAATCTGGAAGAAATGCCCTGAATATAGAGACTGCTATGAGGGTAGGTTTTTGATTTTAGGTTTCTGATGATGTCAAAGGCTAACCTGAAACATGCTCTCACTGCCTATGGCACAGACTTCTCAGAGTCCTATGTTTTCTTCTTCCTGTCCATTCATGTGGGAAAAAAAATCAAATAATTTCTCATCTAAATTTGCTAGAGCTGCAGTATAGTTTGCATCTTGGGTGACATTACCCAAGTTGTCGAAATATATGTCAGAAGCAATATCTATATTGCTCATTCTCAGTCAGCAATCTGATGTCATTTTAGAGTTTTAACAAGTTTGAAAAGTAAAATTTTCTAGAAAGAAATGAAGAAATATACTGACTAGATAGTTTGAAGTGATCTGAATAAAGTGAACTAACTGGTAAGATGCTATGAACAAAGTAATATCTTTGTTTAAGTGCTTTATCTTTCTTAATGCAAAACGCTCCCAAGCGGTGAATCCTTCAGAGGTGGATTGTTTCCTCTGGGGAGTATATACAACAAATGCTTCTTTGGAAGATTAAATATCACTTCACTTTTAACTAGACACAATGTGTGTGCTGGATGGAATCTCTGAAAGAACATATCACGAGCTTGCTTTGCGGGCCAACCACCCACAATTGAAAGGCTAAAGACTTATTTTAAAAACTTGGTCCATATTTAGCATGATAAAATAATAGGAGATATTTTTTTAAATTTTTATTTTGATCATATTGGCTTACATATCTTTCACAGTAGTATTTTAGGTACATATTAACATTGAATCAGGGGAATAACCATCACCAAATTTGTCCTCCTCCCTTCCCTGTTCCCTTCCTGCAACTCATATCCCCCATCATCACCCCCAGGGGCTGCTAGAGTAGGTGGTCCCCTCCTTGTCTAACTTACTATTAGTAATCATATAAGGAGGTATTTTAATGCCAGAAAATATTTAAGACTAAAAAGTGAGGCACATCTGAAGTAAAATTTGCCCCAGATCAGCAATGTTGACATTTTGGTAAATACTGAAGTCTGAAATAACAAAACATTACTCAAGTTCCCATTCTATCATCTATGCACTTTGTCACAAACATATTGGCAGACCAAACTTCTCTGTACTACGCAAACTTCTCTGAAAATGAGGCAGTTTCCCCTCAAAAGATCAGATACCAAGAGAAATGCAAAATAATAGTGTCACTAATCTTGAAAGAAAAACATCTTTTTTTTTTTTTTTTTGGGTTTTTGGGCCACACCCGGTAATGCTCAGGGGTTACTCCTGGCTATTCGCTCAGAAGTTGCTCCTGGCTTGGGGGACCATATGGGACGCCGGGGGATCGAACTGTGGTCCGTCCAAGGCTAGCGCAGGCAAGGCAGGCACCTTACCTCTTGCGCCACCGCCCGGCCCCGAAAGAAAAACATCTCACTCAGAACCAGGAGGTAGCTTCACAGACTGGGGTTCATGTTTTTCACACTGGATGCTCAGGTTCAATCCCTAACATTTCATAGTAGAATGGTGAGTCAGGTATAGACCCTGAATACTGACCCAACATTCCTTCTCTGGGGAAAAACAAAACAAAACAAAATAAAACACTAAAAGAAAGATCACAGTTTGCTTTCTTTTACTACTTCTTTTTTGTTTTGGGCCGAAGGTGATGATGCTCAGCGTTTACTCCACGCTTGTCTCAGGGATCACTCACAGTTGGGCTCTGAGGATCTGAGGATCCAACCAAAGCTGTCTGTGTTTAAGGCAAGTGCACTATTGACCCAACCTTGAGATGAGGTTTTTCTGGAACTATCATGAAAATATTTTCTACCCACCATGGGACCAAATTAGCTAGCATGTATACTACAAACCTGTCTCAGGACATTCAAACTCTTATCTAGGAAAGGTTGGCCGACAGATCTTTAGGCAGAAACAGGACTATATTTGTATGCTCTTGTATGCAGCTTGAAGAAAATAAAAATCATGCTATTTTTGTTTGTTTGTTTGTTCTGTTTTGAGCAAATCACTCTTAAAGGTTCTCTGGAAATAATTACAGCATGTTTGGGGGGGGTGCATGTAGTGCTGGTCAACATACCTGAGCCTCCCATATGCAAAGCACTTATTCAACCTGTTTGCTGCAGCTGTTTATTGAGATCCTAGCCCCTGGACCGCTGATTTTATGTCAATAAATGCTACTGATTCCTAGCTAATATATTTTCATTTATGTAGCAAAACAAAAAATAACTAGTCAGTTAAATATGAATAAGTAAAGTTTTAACAGCCCTTCTTTGTCCCAAGGTCACAACAATCCTGTGTAGGATGTAACAAAACCTATGGGAGGGATATCTGTCATCTTTGCCATAAAACAAGGTTGCACTCAGCAAGGGAGCTGTGTGGGGAAGTGGGGGCTCTGTCTACCTCCAAAGGTTTCTAGGCTTATTTTTACCAAGCACTTCTAGGGCAGTAGACAGATCCTCAGAGAACAGATGTGCTACACGTGTTTGATGAGTAAATAATGCTAGAATTCTAATCTTAGCTCTGCCTTCTTTTATGTTTGAGATGGTTTCCCAAGCAGTGCTCAGGAGACCCTAGGACCTTTTCAAGTAACACGTGGACAACCAGGCAGGAACCAGTATTGAACCAGTATTCAATCCCCAGCAAAGCCCTTCTCTTTCCCAGCACTGCTGGGAGGAGCCGGTATTGGTTCAATACTCAGACCCAGTTATGTGATGCTGATCAGACCCAGTGGAAATGGGGCCAGTAGGCTTATACCAGGTAGGACTCTGGGGCTCCTCCCAGCAGTGCTGGGGAAAGAGAAGGGTTTTGCTGGGAATTGAATTTGGGGCCTGATAAAATCAGGGGATATGCTCCAAATCTTAAATTAATCAATTAGCCCTTAGCTCTGCCTTTCCATGTGACATTCTCTATGCCATCATTTTATTTATCTATGACTTAAAAATGAAATACCAAGAATGGAATTTCACTCTCCTCTTTTTCTGGACCCTGTATTAGGCTTTGACCTACACTGCTTGATTCCATGTCTCCACCTTTAGTTGTCCAACACAGAGAGACCCTTTTGAAACCCAAGTCTGAAAGTCTTCTGCTCTGCCTGCTCTGCTGGCATCATCTCACCAGCATTGAAAGAGGTCTCAGGCAATGCTGTAACTGGCTGGATTCCCTGTGCCCCACCACACTCAGAGCTCTTGTGTTGCTATCTCCTTCTGCCCCTATTCCTCTTACATCACTTTAGTCATGATCCCACTTTGTGGCCCTTGTACCGACTTTTTGCTCTGCCTAGAACATTATTCCATTTATTACTTATTTGCTTATTTGACTTTGGGGCCTTCCCTGGTGGTGCTCCAGGGCTATTTCCAGTTCAGTGCTCAGGCAATCATGTGGATTAGAGATGGAGTCCCAAGTTCCAGCATGCAAGGTATGCTTTCTAGCCCTTCAAACTACTTCCCTGGGCATGTTTCTCTCAAATTTATAATGCCTTTTTCCTTTATGTCTTTGTTCAAATGTCATTTTATAAATTAATTTGAACCTTCTTTTTTAGTGCCAATGACCAAACTGACTACCTCATACATGTGAGGCACTTTATTCCTGGCCTCTTTGTTTCACTATATATATCCCTTTTCAAAACATATTCCTAATGTATTGTGTTTGCTATTTGTTATTTCAAACATAAGCTCCATGAAATTAGAGTTTTGCTTAATTTTGGTCAATTTTATTCCCTAACATAGTAAGTACCTAAATAGTTCTGATATACAGTAAATATTCAATATAGTATTAAATGAATAAATAAATAACATGATTTATTTTCTTTCAGAAGATTAGCATCTACCAGTGTCTGCTGCCAGCTGTTACTGAACATATTTCCTGAGTTGTTCCTTCACTAATAGAGAAATCAGTTGGCTTTATATTCCACAGAAAATCTTCATCCTCCTAGACTCTATGAAGAGCAGGACCTATAGAATTCAATCTCTCTAAACTCTGATTTCTCTCTCTCTCTCACACTCTCTCTCATGATCTGTGAAACTGGAAATTGACAACTATAAATTCTCATATGTGTAGTTTTCTAGATTCTTACTCTAGAAGTCATAGGCCTTGATTCGTTTTTCTTCTGGCAGATATTTTTTGAGAATGAAGGAGGGAAGATAAGAGGCTGCAGTCGTCTATTGAGTTAGAGAAGAGAATTCTGGGCTGATGCTATCAATAAACTGTACCAGTCAATACTTTATTTAAAAGATTGATTGTGGGCTGGAGAGCTTGTGTAGAGAGTAAGGTGCTTCCCTTGCATGCTGCTGAGATCATGTGATCCTTGAGCCAGATACAGTTGCACCAGGTGTGACCCCAACTCCCAAATGAAATAAAATAAAAATGAAAAATTTAATTACCATGTCAAACCGAAAGAATCAAATATAACTACTTTATGGATGCAGAGATGCCATAGAAAAAAGTAAGTAGGGACCGGAGAGATAGCATGGAGGTAAGGCATTTGCCTTTCATGCAGAAGGTCATCAGTTCGAATCCAGCTTCCCATGTGGTCCCCCGTGCCTGCCAGGAGCAATTTCTGAGCATGGAGCCAGGAGTTTCCCCCTGAGCACTGCCGGGTGTGATCCAAAAACCACACACACACACACACACACACACACACACACACACACACACACACACACACACACGTAAGTAAGCCAATTTACATGGCTAAATCTTGATATTGGCAGAATGGGATTTCAAACTCAAATCTGCCTTGTTTCTATAGTCATATTTTCAAATCACATAATCTCTTTGGCACTCTTAAAACAACTACAAGATAGCAGGGCTGGATGAAATTGGCAGTATCTTGTCTCTTGAATAAATTCTTACAATAAAAAAAATCACAAAAAAAATAAATAAAATTAAGGCTAAAGTGATAAAAAAAGAAATTGGCAGTATCTAATTGAACATTAATGCTCTCAGTCAATTCTTCTTTAAAAAATCAAGTAAATCCAATGAAATATTAAACGTACCCACTATTATGATTTCATCTTGTTTTAATGAAATCTAACATGCTGAATAGTGCATAAGAATATATCTAATGAGTCAAATCATCACTGTCTAGTCAGACCTTGACAGTTTTTTGGCAGATACACCATAATAAATAATCATTTGAGCTATCACATGAAAGTTTGTTCCAGGACTTGGTGTGGTCCAAATTGGAGAAGTCAGAAAACTTTCACACAGCTGACAAAAGCTCACAAAAGAATGAACACAAAGTTCCATTAGTTTGTTTTTACAAAAAAAAAAAAAAAAAAAGCCTGCACATTTGGTCACTTTACCTGCCCAAGTGTTGGCTGGTCCCCATTATTTGTTTCACCCCAAATTTGAAGGCTGAGAAGTTTGCCTGGTATGAAGCTACTTGGTGTTTAAGGTAAACTTTGAACCCTCCCCCACTGCTTTGTTCCCACATCCTCCAGAGATCTGGGTCCTGGCTTGGCTCATTCTTTTGTCCTTTGGTATTTCCTGTTGCTGGAGGTGGGAAAGACCTGCTTCCCAGTGGTTCCACCATTGGTACCCAGATAACCCCCCTGGGTGACCAAGCAGGGTGCCAGCACAGGCTCAGAAGCCCAACAGTACAATCAGGTCACACAGTGCTATAAGGTCAGAAGAAAGATGGCAGTTCGATAAAAACCTAATGTGTTCTTACAACTGCATGAACAGAGACTAGTGAAAGGATAAGTTAATTTACAAGTAATTTTATAGCTCTTTTAAATGATCAACTCTTTTTCATATAAAAAGTATTTTTGCTTAGGAAAAGTTATTCAATTCACCTTTTAACTTTCCCTGGTAATGAAACAAAGCAAAACCTAAAAATAAACAAAAACACCCCACCCTGTTATAAGTGAGTTGAAACTGTAAGTGATATATATTGAAATATATAGAAAATTTCCAAGTCAGTTTAATATTAGGCATCATGTATGTTCTTGAGAAGATACAGGTGTAAACACAGAGTTTTGCTGGATGTGCACCCAAAATAAATAAACCAAAAAAATGAAATAAAATAAAATTTCCAAGTCTGCTCTGTGCTTTTTATTGGTGTGTCCTAAGCCTGTCAGCCTACAAAGACTGTGGTCTACCCATCGGTATCTCTGGCAATGCATTGGCAGAGCTCACTTTTTAAATCTTTCAATTTGGGAAAATCAATTACTAAAGCTCCCAAGAGGAACAAAATTTTCCAAATTACACATGTATGTGCCTTTCGTTTCAGCAATCTTACTTGTAGGATTGTATCCCAGAGGTGTACTTTAGCTGGATAAAATAACTTCATAGGAGATTATTCCTTAAGCCATTTGAAAGATTGCTAAAGGTTGGGAGCAACCTAAGTATTTATTAATTGGGAATTGCTTAATCAGATTATGAGTACACCCCTTCGATTTTGTGCAAGAGAGATGGAAGCTTGTCAGGGCTATAAAGGAATCCTAGCCAAGGGCTATTTCTAAGTAAAAGAAGCAGGGTAGAGATAGCTCAATGGGCTGAGCACAGGTTTACTAGTTCAGTGCACAGCCATCAAGCACTTAAGGTCCTCCTGAACAAAACATACAAACATAGAAGTAGGGTTTGAAGCTGGCTCTATCTACTAAGCTATTTGTAATCAAAAGATGGAAAAATATTTATTTACTTATTTGGGGGAAAAGCCACAACCAGAGGTAAAAATAAATCTAGGGTTTCATACATTATGGACACTTGAATTCTTTCTGGTTTAATATTTATCTTATGCCAATGAAATGGCATTGATTATTGTTTAATGAATTAATGGCATTGATTATTGATTAATGAAATGGACTTAAAACAAATGAACTCATAAAACAGCTGAATTCCTGTGGGATATAGATGTATGGAATACTTTCATTTTATATCCTTTTGTACTTTCTTACTTGGGACACTGTAAATTTATTAATTTCATAAGTAAAATTAAAAATAAGTAAGCAAAAAAAGAAGAAAAGAAAGGTCTACCCACAAAACAATGAAAAAAAAATGAGCAAACTATAAGACTTAATTCTATTCTCCAGCATGTTTGCTAAAGGCCTGACTATAAAGAAGTGTCAGGTCAGGATTTCTCCTCAATTTTGCTTTAGTTTGTTATAACAATGAGATTACTTCATTTGGACTAGGGAGAGGAATAAGTCATTAGCTGTGCTCAAATTCACAGCTAGATGATCACTTTCGGACTCACTTGCTCTTTTTTTTTTTTTTTTTCAAGATAAGGAAATGAATCTGAAAATGCTGAAGTCATTCTAGGCTCATGGGCAGCTCCCAGCGAGGCCTGGAAGTTATAAGTATCTTAAAGCTGCAGACAACATTGTAAACCACTCTTTCGTCATCCTTCACATAGTTAAAGTCCAGTAATGCCAGAGCTTACAAAGCTCTGGGAAATTTACCGAATCTCAGCTTTGTTTACAATTTCAGCTACTTCATTTGCCTTTTAAAAAACAAATCCCAGAAGACAAAATAAAATATAAAAAAGAAGACCTCATTGCCTGAGGCATTCTCATAAAAGATGCCTACATTGCTCCCTGATGCCTTTGCTTTCATACTCATTGACAAACTACAGACACCAGCAAGCTCAGGGACCCCTGGGGCTTGGCCTGACCGGCTATACAGATGGAATTTCAAGTGATGTCATGTGTCTAAAAGCTAGGGCCATCTTTTTTAGGCGGAGAAGGGCAGCCACTGTCCATCTCTGCTCTCATTAGCGATAAATGAGCTTCATTTTACAAGATTCTGAATAGAAAAATCTCTCACTAATAGCTCACGCTTTTCTCTCAGAGAAGCGGCAGTAGTCTGTGGCCTGGAATCATTGATGGAGAACTGAAGAAGTCTCTCTAGAGACCCAGAGAATGGAGCAGTCCTCTCTGGAGACAGGGACTTGGTCTTGAAATTCAAAACTTTAGTGTGCCTCTTAATTCCCCTGCTCCTAAATGTGTCTTTGAAGCTTTGAGGCGAGAGCATAAAAGGGACGGACGCCTTTCCTTCACCTTGTCTTAATTCAGCCAATCTATCCTCCTTATCTAGTTTTTGGCTTTGCTTTTTGTCTTATTATTATTCTCTTTTAGGTCTTAAATTCATGTCAGTGCTTTTCTTGATTGAATACAGTGAAAGGGGATATCCTTGGTCTGGGGAAGAAACTCTGAGCAAGTTTGCTAGTTCCTAAGTATGACCTAAGACACTGAATTTTTAAACTGGGTGAGCAAATGGCTTCAGCTTTGTGCCCTGAAGTGCTCTGTGTGTTTCCTCATCTCACGGCAATGATACAGCTCACCTAGTTGCCAGACCAAATACTTGACGAATGAAAGCACCCCAGTGTTCCATAAATATCAAGCACTCAAACACCTGGAATGCACAACTTGGAAAAGATGGTGCTTAGATTCCCGTGGCCTCCTCTAAACAGTGTGGGCTCTTCACCACCTTGTTTATTCTACACAAAAACAAAGACCCACAATTTCCCTCTCCAATATGGGTGAGATGGGCTGCAGATTGAAGGCAGAAGTGCCATGGGCAGAGGAACGTTTCACATGTGACCTCAGATGGGGTTAGCAAATGTAGGTCCTCATTCTCCTGGGCAGAAGTTTGGCAGGGGAGTCAAAGGCTGTAGACAGAAGCTGCTTGCTCTATTGGAGAGAATGGCTAGACTGGGTTTCCTACTACTTTAATTTAGGGAAAAGGTCCTTGCAATTATGCAGCACTGTGGACTGGCAAGAAAAATACTTGTACTTTTCATTCCTCATATGCTGATGTTTTAGAGTGAGGGAGGTAGATTTGACTTAAACTGACAGAACTACAATCGGATATTCACTCAAATGAACTCTGCTAATGGAGAAATATGTGGCCCAGAGATTTGTTGTAAATCCCAAGGTGAATTAGCTGGTGGTCGAACTGGGTTTGCAACTCAAACCTTTACATTGTCATTGATTTCTCAACTGCATTCCAGACATTTCCAGACTCTAATCAGAAGTCGGAGCAGGAGAGGATTAGGAAAAGGGGTGCCATGGACTTCCACTGCTCTATAGTGAAACAGGAAAGCGCCTTGTAACTGTAACACTCCAACAATGGAAGTTCGTATTGTTATAGCAGTAATTGTTCTTAACACATCTGCTTATTTGATTACTCTCTTGAAAGAAAAACAGGTTTGCAATTGCTGCTCAGTTTTCTCATCTGAAGGAATGGGAAGAAAATTGAGCAAAAATACAATACAGACAAAATCTTAGAATATTCAACTTTCTTTTTTTGTGTTTGTTTTGTTTGTTTTTGGTGGTGCTTAAGGACTGACTCCTAGTTCTGTGCTTATCTCAACGACTGACTCCTAGCTCTGTGCCTAGGGATTACTCCTGGTGGGCGGATGCCTGAAATGGAACTTGGGCTGACTATGTGCAAGGCAAACACTGTAAATACAGTACTCTTCCTCTGGCTCCAAAAATACTAAACTTTCTACCCCACCATTTACTGCTTCAAAAGCATTTTTATTCTGTTAGAAATCAGCAAAGTTTTCCCACCTTTTTAGAGTCCCTCACATCTCCTTCCCCCTAGTCTGAATGGAGATGGCAGTGAAGGAGCACTAGACACTAAAACAGGGGAGAAAAAGAATGTGTCAACTCTCAGACTTCTCAAGTATGAGGAACCAATATGAACTATTGAATATATTAAAATTTTTATTGACAGTACTTTTCCACTGAGTAACTTCCCATGACCGAGAGGCATCACCTATAAGAGGCTCCCACCGAACTACAGTTGGGAGATAAGAGCTCCCTGGAGATCACTCTCTACTTCCACAGGAGGCCAGGTAGGGAAGGAAGAGATAAAGGCAGATCACTTACCTCAGGCTTTCATCTCTGCCCTCAAAGCCCTTTACATCTATTAAGTCTTTTCCTACAAGTCTCTTGGCTCTCTTCTCTTGCCAAGGAAATAGGAGCCAATTCTCTCAAATCTGGTGACTCTTCTCTCTGCACCCTCAGATCTCCCCACAGTGCTATGACATTTTATGGCAGCTTGTCCTGCCAAACATTTAGAGCAATTATTTAAGGTGAATGGTGGTAAAAGGCAGAAATGAGAGTGTGAATCTTGGCAGAGTGGTGACAGGATCATCTTATTTTACACATGAAGAAATAGACTGTTTCAGAACTAAGCATTAGAACATATATGTGAGTGTCTCATCCTAGAACCTGTGGATCTGATTTGTACCTCTCCATAAAACAGACTAGTTTATAACCTTGACAAGAGAAAGCAGCTTCAGGCAAGCAATGGTTTTCAAGAAGATGGGAAAGGAAGTTAGGACCCAAGTGTGAGTTATTTGCTTTAGTCCCTGATAATTTTTCTGAATGTCACCTCTTTGGGGAAGGTGGATCTGAGAAATCAAACTCCAGTTCTTACTCTCCTTTTCTGTGTCTCATCATCAGGGCAGGCACTAAGAATCTAATTTCTAAGTTCCAGTGGTCTAAACCTTTCCTCCCAGCCCTCTACTGGGGAGACCTCTGTAAGTGACAGCCTATCTCTGAGCAATTTGATACTACTGGGAAGGCCCATCTCTCCAGCTTCCTGCTCCTCCTTTTTCTCCTCTAATTTTCAGGAAGTGTCGAAGAAACCAAAATTCTTGACCAGAAATCTATTCATCATTCTCTGAACTCCCGTGTTTCAAACTTTGGGGAGATGCTCTTCCTTTAGGGAGTCAAGAGGATGCTACCATAGGTACCAGACTGTGACTGCTCCACTGAATCAATAGCTGGCCATTTTGGTATCATAACTAATCACTTCAGTGCAATAGCTAATAGTTAATCACATGTGTTTTACTGTACTAGTTGATTCTTCTTGAGATTATGTATGTGATTGTGTGTGCATGTATCTGAGGTAAAGAATGCCACAATAGGGGCTGGAAAAATAGCATGGAGGTAAGGCATTGGCCTTCCATGCAGAAGTATGGTGGTTTGAATCCCGGCATCCCATATGGTCCCCCGAGCCTGCCAGGAACGATTTCTGAGCATGGAGCAAGGAGTAACCCCTGAGGGCTGCCGGGTATGAACCAAAAACAAACAAACAAACAAAAAAGAATGCCACTATAGCACTTTTACTGCTTTTATACTGTTGTGAGAATACACTCATTTCATGTACAGAATAGCTTATGTAGGAAGATAACTCAATTCATTGATCAGTAATCATTTAATGCTCAAAAATAGTACCTGTCTATTTAGAGATCATAACAGTATGATTCTAAATCCTTTCTAAATCTCTCTATATGTTACATTTCTTGCATCCATTGAACCTCCACTGCAGTAGATCCAACATATTAACTTTCGGCTTTTTTTTTATAGTGTTAGGGATAAAATTAATACATACAAGGCTGGTATTCCACCACTAAGCCATATCCCCTATTTGTTTCTGGCATTTAAAAATCAGCATGCACATAAATAAATTTATAATTTAATTTCAGTCTTTTTTAATTCTTCCCCCCATATTTTTGTATTTTAGCTTCACTTGTGCCAGCAACAACTATTTTTGGGTTTTTTGTTGTTGTTGTTTTTGTTTTTGGGGGGGCCATACCCATTTGATGCTCAGGAGTTACTCCTGGCTATGCACTCAGAAATCACTCCTGGCTTGAGGGGATTCATATGGGATGCTGGGATCTTGATCTGCAGTCCACCCTAGGCTAGTACTTGCAAGGCAGATGCCTTACTTCTAGCGCCTCTGCTCCTGCCCCAACAACTCTTTGGTTACCAAAACAAGACATCAGATACTGGCTGGCAGTTCACTTTCTCTGTTCATCCTCATATGCAGTCAATCATGAGGTTTCAAGATGGTATCATGAGATGCTGTACTAATACAACATCCTCCCCATCTCTCCTATGGATAATTTACTACAGATCATTTAGAGAACAATAATTTTCTTTCTATCAATTCTTTAGACACATAGCTCTTATCCCAAAAGGTGGCCATCAAATCCAGTTTCTTGTATATTCTTCTAGAAATATATCAGGGCTGCACTAAATTTTAGTGCATTTTAAATGATCAGAGTGCAGGGGATGGCAGAAATGCTGTATATATATATGTTCAGTATATGTATATTTCCCTCCCCAACATATCACTAATTTCTCTCAAATTTACTTTATGACAACCCAAATATAATATGTGTGTGGTGTGTGTGTGTGTGTGTGTGTGTGTGTGTGTGTGTAGACCAAGAATAAAAAAGGTACAACTTGTTATATAAGAACTCTCTCAGATAAATCCTCTACCTAATTCCATATAAATCTATTTTCAGTTTTTTCCTCTTGCTGTTAATGTTATGGCTTATTTCTTTACAATTCTTGCTCCTGAGATTTTGTTTCTGTTCTGCTATTTGTTCTCTGGACTATGGAAAACACCCACAGTCTGTAACCGGAAAGTGACACAGGACTTTCTTTTATAATTAGTTGATATGGTTAAAATCACTACTACAATTTATCATAGTTGAAAATGAGAAAGTGCTTCTTGGAGAAAGAACTGAAAAAGACAGAAACCTCTTTTCTCAGTGTGGTTTTTAAGACAGATGTTTGCAAAGGCCCTGGAGGACACTTTGTGGAATTCTTTAATAATAAATCCTCTATAGATGGGTTTTCCTTTTTTTTTTTTTTTAAATAAAAGAACTTGGCACTTGGCATTGCCTTCTTTGAGGTTGCAATCTTCTTTTCTATGGACTTTGTCAGCATGATACATTCAATATTTGACCTCACTAGAAATGACATTGATAATGCGATTGCTTCAAAATAATATCTAACAGCAAGAGTGATTCAATATGCATATAGAGGATATGATAGTACAATATTGCTTATTTTTGGCTTTATTTAAGTAGATTGGTTATATGTCTCCAGTCCTTCTTTCTTTTTTTATTTTTTTATTTTTGTTTGTTTCTTTGGGTCACACTCGGCAGCGCTCAGGGGTTACTCCTGGCTCTACACTCAGAAATCGCTCCTGGCAGGCTCGAAGGACCATATGGGATGCCGGGATTCGAACATCTCTCTGGCCCCTCAGTCCTTCTTTCTAATGTATTTTTATATAGGTCTATTTGTTTTACAATGGAATTATACCCCAATTTGTCTCTATAAGTTAAATTTATTATAAGCCAAAAAGCACTAACTTACCAAACATCATAACTTAACTGCACCTTACATTTTTCAGAACACTTACATTTGCCTACTATTAGGTAAAATAACTTAGCACAGGCCTATTTTTATAATAAAGTGCTGAATAGCTCATGTAATTTATTAAATTTGCTAAATACTCTGCTAAAAATGAAAAGTAGAATGCTCTAATGAAAAGCTCATGGTGTACTGCTTTAGCACCATTGTAATGCAAAAATTATAAATGGAGAATCTTTCACCATCCACCCTCCTCAGTTAGAGATCCAAGAATCATCAGCACTTCTAATTTTACTTATGAAGTGTTCATTAATTTTATTTTTAATAAATCAAAACAAAACAGATTAAACTTTACCTCAATAGATAAGTTTTTTTAATCATTTTTTAATATTCAAAATGATTAAAACTTAAGAATTTCCCTTAAGAAATTAATATACCTTTCTCCTCTTTCAGGAAAAAGTTATTTTTTTCTTCCTTGTTAGCAAATTCCTAGTTTTTCCCTCTAAAGCACCAAATGCATGAGAAAGTTTATGTCCAGATGTGGTACCCAGCAGCAAGTTAAACAGATGCTTTATTTCCATTGGGCCCTCAGTGGAACACATCGAAAGAGATAACTGAAGGGCTCTTCCTTCTCTCCTAACTGCTACTAAGTGGCCTAGGATTCTTAATCTTTGGTGTAGATTCAGTGGTCCCTCTGACTGTCAATGAGCTCTTTTCATTTGTTTCTTTGTTAGAGCCCTTTTCTTGCTACTTCTACCTCCTCAGTTTCCATTAGTAAAGCCAACATGAGGGCATCCTGCCAAGCTATCCACCCCAGCTCAGCCAATTCATTGCAATTCTCACAAAAGTTAGGGAAGTTGTCATTGTGCTCGGAAATGATCCCAGAACTCCTAGAGAAAATGGACTCAAATCCTGGCACTATCTTCCTTTTATTAGAGGTGCTGTTTCTTTTTAATGACTTAGGAACTTCCTTCGACATCAATCTGCTTTCCATGTTCAGATTTTATTGCTTTCCATTCTTTATTCTTTAAATGAAGCATTTCTATTCCAGAAATTGAAATCTTGTGTTAGAACGACATTTTAAATATGCATTTCCGCATCTTTTCCCTACACAATCTAGGATCATCAAACTATTATTATACACTTATAATTGCAAAATAAATGACTATTTGTTAAAACAATAAAAATGGTGTGAGTGAATCATAAGAGAACTATATGTTTTCCCTTGAGTTTATTTCAGTTTGAGTTTAATTGGGTTTAAATTATAAGTTTAATTGGGTAAAATATACAGTAAAATGATGACACTATTTAAGAGTATCATGACTTGCCCTCTGGCCTCCTCAATGCAACAAAATTTCTCTTCCTGGCATCTTTTATAAGGTAGGCACCAGCCAACAGAGCAGAGGCAGGATGATAGCATGATCAAAGAATGACCGCTGGCATTAGACAACCTGAATTTGCCTTTGAGCTCTAGTATTTACAAGCCTGGTAACTTTGGGGAAATTTCTTGTCCTGTTTACATTGAGAGTTCTCATCTATAAAATGAAGATCACTGTAATTATATCTACATACTCATTTCACAGGCTTGTTTAAGGAGCAAATGTACTAATGTAAAAACACTTAGAATGTAGTTGGAAGATATAAATGTTTATGATTGCAATTCAAGGCCAGAAATGAGGTGAGGGTAAAACTTACTTAGGGTTTCAGAGTTTTTTTTTGTTGTTGTTGTTTGTTTTGTTTTTGGTTTGCTTGTTTTTTTTTTGTCATACCATTTAGTGTATGCTGAGAGCATGAGAAACACTAAGGTAGAGAATTAAAAGTATACATTTTGGGAGTGGTGAGTTGAAACCAGTAGAAATTTAAATCAGAACGTTTTTTATAGCATAGCACTGGCTTATCTGTTTATCAGCCTAAGAATTTCTATATTGGTACAGTGCAAAATTCTGAGTAAAGTATTTTTTTTCCCTAAGGATATATATATATATATATTTATTTATTTATTTATTTATTTTTTGGTTTTTGGGCCACACCCAGCGGTGCTCAGGGGTTACTCCAGGCTGTCTGCTCAGAAATAGCTCCTGGCAGGCACGGGGGACCATATGAGACACCGGGATTCGAACCAACCACCTTCGGTCCTGGATTGGCTGCTTGCAAGGCAAACGCCGCTGTGCAATCTCTCCAGGCCCTCTAAGGATATTTTATTTTATTTTATTTTATTTTATTTTATTTTTGTTTTGTTTTTTTTTGACCACACCCGGTGATGCTCATGGGTTACTCCTGGCTATGCACTCAGAAATAGCTCCTGGCTTGGGGGGCCATATGGGATGCCAGGGGATCGAACCTTGGTCTGTCCTAGGCTAGTGGGGGCAAGGCAGACGCCTTACTGCTTGCGCCACTGCTCCGGCCCCGTAAGTGAAATTTTAAAGTAGAATGAATGCTGGCCTTAAGTAAAAGAGCTATAATTTTGGAGGCCAACAAATCAAACAAAACAATAATTTTTTATTAGTACATATTACTGTCAACAATGCTAAATTAGTAAGAGGCTGAAATGTTTCAAAAAAAGGTATAGCTATTTATGGCTGGCACTTGGAGGAATGAATGAAAGATCTGTGCTAACATTTTCTCCCGTTTACTTTTCCCAGTTACTGGATGAGGGAGTGCAAACATAGATTTAGCTTCTGTAAAAAAGCTTCTAAAAAAAAAAAAGAAAGATTTAGCTTCTAAGCCTTGATATTCAGCTTCAAGACAGCGCCATTACAATTTAATTACTAGTAGGGGCTCATTTCAAGTAAACTCAATTTGTAAACTAGTTTTATGTGTAAAGTGACATTGTATAATAATAATATTCTGGCTGAATTAATCATGATTACTTGATTTTAGTGTTATTTAACTCTCAGATTTAATGATTAATTATCACACTTTTGCCCTGACATGGGTTGAGAAAATATGATTCATTTCTTTTTTCTACATAATCAGTTGATTTGTATGAATGTCTAATAATGTTTCTTCAGATTTCTATGCATTTACTGTATATTGCCTTCAAACATAACAGCAAATTATCATTTAATAGAAATAAAAAGCTTTAAGTTCAGAGCAAAGACTGAGCTATCATTTTAAGTACCTACAATCTGCCCATTAGATAATATTCCCAGGCAGCCAGATGCCCAAGAGAACAGATCTGGTTTTTCTGTGTGTGTGTGTGTGTGTGTGTGTGTGTGTGTGTGTGTGTGTGTGTATGTGTGTGTGTGTGTGTGTGTGTGTTGTTATCAAATGACTTACCCACAATGACAGCGGTGATAGTGAGCAGAACAAAAGCATTCCGAAATAGGTAACTTTTAACATCTTCCTTTGTGATGTTCTGTACTTTCTTCTTGGCCAATAGTGTGCGTTTTCGGACGCCTTGTTGGAATCTCTCCATCCTACCTCCCACCTTGGGCTCCTCTCCATTGCTTTTGGTCATGTTTCAATTCTCTAAGGAGTTGTCTCCTCTTTGCACTCCAATGCCTTGAAATCACTCCCAGAAAGCCAGACCTTATTGGTGGTAGGAAAATGCAACTAGAATAGGAGAGAAAGAGACAAGAGTAAATCTCCAGCCTTGAGAAATCAGGCTGTCCCACACCAGGGCAAGAGTTTCAAAGGACATACTCTCTGAGAAATCTAGGATTGGAAGAGCTGCTGCTCCAGGCTTCTAGGCTAGAATGTGCCTTTTACTGGATCATATGAGAGAAATGAGTGTATCTTCAGAATATATAAGCAGAGACTTGCACACTATTAAAAAAAAGTTCTTACAGCCAAAGGGACTATCAAGGCTTCATCAGAGCTGAGTATGTGATTGTACTCCCCCACCTCTACCCCACCCCCAGACCCTAGCCCAGTGCTTTGCACAATGTGAGCCCTTAATAAAAATCCAATTGAGCTGAATGCACAGGAAGTACTCAATAATTACTTGATGACATATATTATCTAGATGGTGAAGCCATAATCAGGTCAGTAAAACGAACTGGTATTTATTTCAGCTTTTATTTCTGTTATGAACAATTATTTACTTCATTAAGAAAAAAGTTACAGTAATAGTATAAACTATCAAATATGGTCATAAGAAGAACATAAGGACTCAAGACTTGGAAAATATATTGGACTCTTTTACAGGGTAACTTAAAATTTTTTTTCCATGAAATAAGTGCAGTAGCCTGGGCATGCCTATAAATTACCTGAAATCATAATTTATTTTTATTATCAGTAGAAGTACAAATTAACATTTTTTTGGTGGCAAAGTTATTGGTGGCTTTTAATGAAACTATCCCTGACTTATAAGCATTCAAAAGTTTCTAGCAGAGATGAGATGAATCCAATTTTCATTCCGAACATTACAACCAGTGGTTTCTAGTTTCTTTAAAGTATTCTTAGGTTACTCAAATATATCTTAGCAAATATCTCCTTAGTGGAAATCGTGTGTGTGTGTGTGTGTGTGTGTGTGTGTGTGTGTGTGTGTGTGTGTGTTGGGGTGGGGGTTTTCTGCTGCTGCCGAACAGATTTTCAGTTCATAATATTTTTTTTATGATCAGTCCAAGTCAGAATCTGAGCCTCCATTGGAGGAGTTTATCTGGCAACTCCAGTGGCCAGCGTGTGCGTCTATGGGGACTGGAAAGCAGAAGAGTCTCCTCGGAAGCTTTCTGGCAAATCCAAGTGTGAAAAAATAAGACCTGCCTTAACAATTTTGACTTTTAAATAAAATGGCAGGTCTCAAGTCGGTGATGGTAAGACTCTGAATTTAAGTCTTCACAGCAGATGGAAAGTTTAGGGAGAAGTGAACAAGGAGAGATCAGTTTTTATTTATTTATTTTTTTACTCTCTCTCTCTCTAATTCTGACTCCCTTTAACGGTCACTTTTAAAGAATCCAGACCTACTTACTCAGCCTTGATTCGTTCCTAGATCTCAAGCCATAATCTGCTTCAATCCACCCTGGACGGACTCGAGGCCACGTTGAGAGGACACCGCACACACAAGCACCGCTAGCTCGCTCTCTCGCTCGCTCACTACGTTAAGTGACCAGCCTGGACTTGATCTACCAAAATGGCTAGCTAATCCACTGTCGCTGCGCCTCTGCTTGGGAACCGAAATGCACCGGCAGGGAACAGCGCAGCGGGGATCCAGAACCCTAGACTTACCTTTTCTGCTTTGGGACCGGCTGGACGCTCCCCCAGGCAATGACAAGGTGAATTTCCCAGCAGGTAGAGCAGAGTATGAAAACGCAGCGCGTGCGGCATGCATGTGCTCTGAAACTGCAAGTTACTATCAGGACAACTTAAGAAAAGGGGAGGAGTCTATGCCCGGGAAAAGGGGAGTGGGGGGAAAAAGGCACACCCCACTGGGAAGGAGGGGTGGGGGAAACCTAGAGTTTCTGGAATATTGATTAATCTTGGCGCAACCGAAGCAGGCTCGCTGGCTTTGTTTTCTTTCCTCCTTGGAGCACTGGCAAGGCTTTGTCAGTTCAAATGCAAAACATCAGACCTGGAGGAATCGAAGACTAAAACGCGCGCACTCTCCGAAAGCTCTAAGTCTTGATTAGAATTTTCGGAGAAGACTTTTCTAAGACTAAATTGAATGATCTCTCGTTATGGCGGGTTCCTGCCTCTAAGAAAACACCAAAATGTGCTCTTTTGCCTGGTTGTACAACTGTTATGAAAGCCTCCCTTCTTGAAGAACTGGGAAAATGACACTTGTTGGGAAGACCCAGCATGCAATCAAATACTGCATTTAAAAAAAAAAAAAAGACGAGGAAGAAGCAGCAGCAGCTTATTACTACCATTCTCGTCTAAAGTTACTCAATACACAAGATGATACATGCCTCTATTTTAACAATATACACGCTACTATGACACATCTAACTGAGTTGAAACTACCACGTTGCAAAGACAAAAAGGGTAAGAGAACAAAAACAAACAAACCTGAGTGAAATAAGTCAAAGGGAGAGAGATAGACGCAGAATAGTCTCACTCATCTATGGGTTTTAAGAAAAATAAAAGACATTTTTGCAATAATTCTCAGAGACAAAAGAGAGGAGGGCTGGAAGGTCCAGCTCACGACATGAAGCTCACCACAGAGTGATGAGTGCAGTTAAAGAAATAACTACATTGAGAACTATCATAACAAAGTGAATGAATGAGGGAAGTAGAAAGCCTGTCTAGAGTGCAGGCGGGGGTGGGTCGGGGAGAAGGGAGATTCGGGACACTGGTGATGGAAATGTTGCACTGGTGAATGGGGGTATTCTTTACATGACTGAAACCCAACTATAATATTTGTAACCAAGGTGTTTAAATAAAGATATTAAAAACACAATACAAACAAACAAACAAAAACACAGGATCCTTCCTAAACTATCAAGCAATTTTAAGCCAATGTAAGGGTACATTTGAGCATTCCTGGTTTCAAAAGGTAAGTTGCAATGCAGGTAAATAGCTCACTTTTAAAGGATGCTAATTCTCTCTTTCTTTTCTCTTTACCCCTCCCCTGTCATTTTCTAGGAATTAGAAAACATTACCTTGAAAATCTAACTTGCATTTCTCATTGACTTTTCTGGAGAAAAAGTAGATATTTAAAATACCACTTATTAAAAATTTAAATGATTACTCCTTTTACTTCCACTCATCTCTGAAACCTAGCCTGAGGAAGAGAATTAAGTGGAAACAATAACTCAAAAACAAAAAATACATCCAGAGTTTTCTGTATTCTTATATCTTAAATCTCCATTTTCAAGCAAAATCTAGTTAAATCTTGTGTCAGTTACCCAACAAGAAAGTATGTCTTTACTCCCTCATCAGCAGATCCAGGAAAATTCTTAAGATATGATCTCCTGCAAGCTTCAACAGCTCAATGGTTGTCCTATGAAAAGCTACTGGGTTCTGAAGCAATGGAGACTCATGTAAGTGCTTTAAATTGACAAATTAGTAGTAATCATAACAACATTTAAATTTGGCATCAGGTTAAGAGTTTGTTGACAATACATGCTCTTGACAATCTCAGTCGTTAGCCATTTCCTGGGAACATTCATATCACATTATTGAATATCTACATTTTAAAGTATTTTCAACTATTTGACCATGGCATAAGGACTGATTTGTTCACATCTCTTGTGAGAAACAATTTGTATTTCAAGGTAACTTAAAAGAGAATCTCAAAATGATTTTATGGGGTTTTTTGTTTTTGTTTTTGGGCCAAACCTGGTGACTCTCAGCGGTTATGGAAATCGCTCCTGGCTTGGGGGGACCATATGGGACACCAGGGGATCGAACCATGGGTCTGTCCTAGGCTAGTGCTTGCAAGGCAGACACCTTACCTCTCTAGCGCTACCGCTCAGGCACTTCACAATGATTTTAAATAAAGTTTCAAGCCAAATGACATTTTTTTAAATTCTTTTTCTTTTATAGGTAAGAAAAAGAACTGAGGGGAAAAAAAAACACCCTCAGATTAGCACAGAGACAGAAGGACCTCATGTCCTTGCCCCCACCCCCAATTCCTCCTACCCCCTACAACTAGGCTAAAAGCCTTATTATTAATTTAGTTTTCACCACAATTATGGGAGTCTGGTGTACCCCTGAAGAGGGAAGTAATTCACTACAGAAAGTTTTGTTGGCTGCAATAAAATCTAATGAGAAAATGAGACTCAAAGAGTCTCAGTTCAAAGTTCATCTGGATTACATGGTTTTAGTATAAGGACTATATTGGAATTACTACTTTAAATCACCATTTTCCTTTGGGGGGGGGAGTTAAACCAAAGTAATAATGCCCTTATGCAACCTGGGTTTACTGAACACATATTTCACCTCTCTGGACTTTAGATAAGACCCTTGAACATTAAAAAATTCCTTACATCATAGATGTATGAAACAAGTGAAATGTAAGGAAACATGAACAAACCTCTGTAGAGTAAATTTTAATTAGAGCTGCTCTGGGTAGGATACATATAGTCAAGGAATCATATTCATTTTGGTATTCAAGTGTGGGGAAATAAAAGCAAAATAAAACACATACAGTGAGTGCTGCTTCTTTTGAAAATAATATGTGAAGAGTTTACTCTGAATATTCTATTACAAAATATGTTGTAGGTTAATTCTTCTTTTAATTCATCATCATCTTTTTTTATTAAAGAAAACAATGTTAATATAACGAGGAAGAACCAAATTTAACCTATCCTTACAGGGGTCATTCCCATTAATTACTTTTAAGTGCTATAAACAAGTATGATTCAGAAAGATGATTAACAAGTAAGTTGTAGCAAAGCATAGACTAGTCAAACTTCTGCAATCAAGAGAGAATACTGGAATTTGAGATAGAAAATGGATTAGAAAACATTCAAGCATTTTAAAACATTTTTTATTTTTATTTTTATTTATTTATTTATTTTGGGGGGGGCACATTCAGCAGTGCTCAGGGGTTACTCCTGGCTGTCTGCTCAGAAATAGCTCCTGGCAGGCACGGGGGACCATATGGGACACCGGGATTCGAACCAACCACCTTTGGTCCTGGATCTGCTTCTTGCAAGGCAAACACCGCTGTGATATCTCTCCGGGCCCACAGTTTCTTTATCTACTTGGGCACTTGGGTTATTTCCAGTTTTTGGCCATTGTGAACAGAACTATCATGAACACAGGAATGTAGAAGGCTTTTCTGCATTGTATTTTTGGGTTTCTAGGGTATATTCTTAGGAGTGATATTTCTGGGTCTTATGTAAGCCTTATTTATAGTCCTTTTTTTTTTTTTTTTTTTTTTTTTGGAACATACATATTGCTTTCCCAAAGGCTAAACCACTCAACATTCTCATCAACAATGAATGAGATGAAGAGCTTGCCTTTTAGGAGATGCTTGACTATCAATTCTTCTATTTGGACACTGTAGAATGTTAGGACAATGAACTAGACCTGTTTTAAGTCCAATGGAAGTGTCCAAATGTAAGTGGTAGTATGACTAGGAGAAATGTTATAATAGTGGGTCTTTCACTTTGTCTGAATTTTCCCCCATATAGGTGTGAAGGTAAAACATAAAGCAACAAAAATTGGGATGGGAGAGATAGCACAGCGGTAAGGCCTTTGCCTTAGGTGCAGAAGGATGGTGGTTCAAATCCCGGCATCCCATATGGTCCCCTGAGCCTGCCAGGAGTGATTTCTGAGTGCAAAGCCAGGAGTAACCTGTGAGTGCTGCCAGGTGTGACCCAATCCCCCCGTCACCAAAAAAAAAAAAAAACACACAACAAAAACCCCCCAAAATTGTAAGTTGATTACTTGAATTTTTCACTTACTGGGTTTATTATAAATACATATAGGTAAGGTAAGCCCAAGTATTGGTATAAACTATAATTAATCTCCTTTATTTATTTATTTATTTATTTAATAAAACTTGAGCAACACGCAATACTTGTGCTCTAAATACTAGTCCCTTCCCTCAAAAGCTCACAAGTACAAACCCATAATTATTGTGTAGCAGCGAATGGGAAAGGATCTGCAGAAACTTATGGGAACTTTGCAAAGAGGCCTGTATAATAGTAATTCTGCCTAATGGACTGAAGTCTGAGCTCCCTGATGGAGCTGTACCCTGTTTTCTGTGTGTGCAGAGGGCCTCAAGAACTACAATAAATAACTTTAAACATACCTTTGCAATAGGAGCTAGAGAGAAGCAATTTTGATTTCAGAGCAATCCAAACTGGTAAGTGTGAATGTAGTCAGTTAAGAAACTAAGAGGAGGGCCCGAAGAGGTAGCACAGCGGCGTTTGCCTTGCAAGCAGCCGATCCAGGACCAAAGGTGGTTGGTTCGAATCCCGGTGTCCCATATGGTCCCCCGTGCCTGCCAGGAGCTATTTCTGAGCAGACAGCCAGGAGAAACCCCTGAGCACCACCGGGTGTGGCCCAAAAAAAAAAAAAAAAACTAAGAGGAAAGGAGCAGAAATAAAAGTACAGTGGGTAGTGTGTTTGTCTTGTACAAGACCAAGACTGACCTGGGCATTCCTGGTATTACTATTGGTTCCAGAGCCTAGTAAGAGTGATTCCTCACCTGAACAATGCCAGATGAGGTCCAAAATATAAACACACACACACACACACACACACACACACACACACACACACACACACACACACGAAAGAAAAAAAAGGAAAGAAACTAAGTGGGAGGAGTGATATTTACAAACTGAGATAGTTTACACTAGGGTTTGAAAACACAGATTTGTGATATGTAGGTGCCTCAAAGGATATGAGTGTAAGCTTTGTATGTAATATGCCTGGGTTCCTAACACTACATGCTCCCCCAAATACCAACCTGGTAATGACTTCCAAGCACCATTAGGTCAGCACCACTAAGTTCCTTAGAAATAGATTTGGGCGACAGAGAATATGGTACATGACTTGTATGGATGAGGTCCTGGGCTCAATTCTGTACGACATCAATGAACTGCTGAAAATAGTGTGTTTATGTATAGCACAGACTAATTTTATTTGACATAAAAAAGAGGTTTAAGAAATGATTTGAGGATTAGTATGCAGCTCAGTGGTAGTGTAAATGCTTTGCATGTGTGAGATCCTGGGTTCAATCCCTGGAACTAAGGTGCAAAAAAGAAAAAAAGACAGTAAGTGACCCTAGCAGGTTGGGGTGATAGTTCAAAGGGCTGGGACACATGTGTAGCATGCAGAGGCCTCCAGTTCTATTCCTTATACTGCATGGTATCCTGAGCACAACTTACACAATCCTGGTGGCCCGTAGACTCTGCTGGGTATGAGCAGCACACTAGTATTGTGCTACTTGGGAGACCATTTCCCAAACAAAACAGAGACCCAAGTAAGGGCTGAGGCCTTGAGAACTCCAGCAAAAGGGTAAAGAGAGGTAAGAGAAGTTCCCATAGTGATGAGAAGTTATACCAACTATTATCACAAGTTAAAAAAGAGTTGGACACAACAGTGGTTTAAAGAAATGTAAAACATTTCTCCTTACTAAAACCGAAGGGAGTCTGCTTTTAAATATAGATTTCACAAGTCTTGTTGCTATTAATTATGACTTATATTATGAAATGGCATTTTTCCCAGTTACTCAACATGAACAAACCCTGAGAACCAAAATCTTAGTTTAGCTGCGAAAGATCATCTAGGTTAATTGGAAATGAGAGCCTTCAGCAGAGAGCTAGCAACAACAGTCTACATTTTTTTATAAGACTTTATAGTTTTATAAAGAGTTTCACACATAATATCCAATTTAATCTTTGTAATAATGTTTTTCTTTTTTCTGGGGCTACATTGGATGCTCAGGGTTACTCCTGCTCTGCACTAAAGAATCATTTCTAGTGGGCTTTGGGGAACCATATGGGACGCTAAAGATGGAAGCTGGTTGTGTTCTCACATGCAAGACAAGCCTTCTATCCACTCTATCTCTCCAGACCCCTTTAAAAACCTTCTAATATTAGAGGTTCTTTATGTGCAATAGACAATAAACATTGACAGGGAGTTTCATAAGCATTAAGCAATTTGCCCAGGATTAGAGTCAGTGAGTGACAAGAGTTCTTAATAGTTCCTGCAACTTTGGTTTCTCATTGTTTTCCAAAAGAAGTCCCCCCATCAGGTCTGGCAATGTTTAAGGCTCTATTTCAATACCCAGAACTGAAAAAATAATTTTAAAACATCCAGTTCTTTTCATTAAAGACAGAAGGAAAAGAAAGGCTTACCAGCTGTTGTTTCTTCTGGGAAATCGATCCAACTCTTCTCATCCTCTAATCCCTGACAGCAGGGATTATCACTCCTATGGACTCTCCCAGCCCTCTGCTTTAAATGTCCAAAGTGATCTCCACCCTGTACTCCAACTCCTCCTTTCTCCATTGCTGACTGTTTGGCAGCAGGGTATGTGTTTAAATAACTACTGCAGACTCAGTCATTATTGCAGAAGGAGCTCAGTAGAGAGTGATAGCATGGATAAGCGGAAACCACACAATGTCAAGTAATAGGGAAACTTTTATCAATCTATCCCAATTTTATTTATCAGCAAATATTCAATTTAAAGAAGGCGTAAAGGCACCAAGAAAGGGCTGAGCTACCACTGAGGTAAGATTGATAATGTGTCGTGCCTGGTGTGGCCCTAGGCTCAGAGCAACATCCTCATCCTTGTGGTTCCTGACATAGCAGTCAGGTAGGTGTTTTTGAGTAACACATCCAAAAAAGATGTGAAACACCATCACCAGGAGTGAGACTTCTGACATGCACAATGACCAAGCAGGTGTGCAAACCCTGTTCATCACAGCATCAACAGAGGGAAAGGGAGGGGAAAATAGGAAAGGAAGGAAGTTGATGCATTTCTATTTATTTGTTTGTTTATTTTGCTTTGAAGGGCCACACCTGGGGATGCTCAGGAATGAATTTCCTACTCCATGCTAAGAGGGTTGCTCCTGACAGTAGTCAGCGAACTATACCATGCTGGTATGCAGAATATGCACTCTAGCCAAATAAGCAATCTCTCTGGCTGGAGTTCCTTTTGAAATCCTTATCACATAGATAATTTTTTTTTTTTTTTTTTGGTTTTTGGATCACACCTGGCAGTACTCAGGGGTTACTCCTGGCTCTATGCTAAGAAATTGCCCCTGGCAGGCATGGGGGACCACATGGGATGCTGGGATTTGAACCACCATCCTTCTGCATGAAAGGCAAGTGCCTTACCTCCATGCAATCTACCCGGCCCACATAGATAAATCTTATCGGGGCTGTTCTAATAGCATGGATTGGGGAGATGTGGGATCCCATTATAAATCCCTCTATTCTGTCCCTGGATAGATCCTTTGAGCACTTCAATCCATGGACTCCATCATCAATCTTGAAAAACAGTTGAGTAGGTCAATTTGAATGGTGCCATGATTCTACAGTGCCAGGTCAAGTTTTAAACAGTCTCCCCAATTCCTGCTCTTAATGTGTTTGCAACCCACTAAACTACATGTTCCTCCTCTCCAATTGTGAATGCCATTTGTAAAATGAGCTTAGACTCCTATTTTTCTCAAGTCGCTTTCCCGACTAAATATTTTATAATTCTAAATTATGTCATGACAATAGTGGTCTTGCCCTATCCACTTTGGTCTATTTAGTTAAAGACACATTTTTATACACAAGCCGTGATTAATGGCTTCTCATTAGAATTCCCTGTCACAAATTAAACACAAACATATAAACACCCACCAAAGGAAGCTTAGTGAAGGGCATGGGTTTTATGAAGCACAGTGATGACATGAATCTTTTATAAGTGTTCGCTCTATAGAATCATAATTACAGCAATCAAGTCAGATACACATCTTTTGTAAGGAAAAAAGTAATTATAATTTAAAAGCACACGACTCAAAGTTGCCATCACAAAAACGACTATTACAGCAACTATTTCGCATTTGGACATTTTTTTGGCAGGAGGTCTGGGCATTGTTTATTGTGAGTCAGAAACAAGCACTGAGAAAGTATGCAAAAATTTTAAGCACGAGAAAATGCAGCTTTGAGTTGAGAAAACAGGGTGAATGGTGGAAAAAGTCTGGGCCTTGAACACAAATCAACCTTCATGCCTGAATTTTCCATCATTGGATGCTGTTATAGTAATGTGTAGTGAGGTCAGAATAAAGTTATTTTATACTTTAAAACATACATTCAAGATTGGTGCTCCTGCGACAAAGTTTACTTCTGTGAACATTTCAGTTCATTCTCAATGGAAAAATCAGGGGAGAAAGCCTCCAATTACTCCTTTTTTTTCTCTTGGGTGGCCAACAGAGGAACCACTGCAGCCTTCTGAGTAGTTGACTGCTAGGTCATAGCAGAAGCAAAGACCAGCCTCTTCCTCCAAGATCATACTTGTCTAAATTAAATTAACTTGGGGGCAAGCAGTTCACTTCTGCTACAGATCTTGATAATCTAAGGTACAACTATATATCTGTCCATATCACAACTGAAAGAAACTAAGGAAAATAACAGAATTAGATTAAAAAGTAAAAGATGCCAAGATTGAGGTCCAGGTGGAGAAATTTGGGAAACAGTGTGGTCATCACCACTAAAGGAAGGTAAAACAAGAACTGGGTTTAAAACTTTTTTTTTTTTTTTTTTTTGGTTTTTGGGCCACACCCGGTAACGCTTAGGGGTTACTCCTGGCTATGCGCTCAGAAGTCGCTCCTGGCTTGGGGGACCATATGGGACGCTGGGGGATCGAACCGCGGTCCGTCCAAGGCTAGCGCAGGCAAGGAAGGCACCTTACCTCTTGCGCCACCGCCCGGCCCCAAGAACTGGGTTTAAAACTTTTAAGGAAAGCATTTGTACAAATAAAATCTCATGTTAAAACAAACAGCAATCTAGCACATGAGGGTAAGCCGAACTTGGGGTCAGGGAGCTGACTTCTCCCTTTTTCCAGGTTGGACTCTGAGTGGGTCACCACTGTTGGATGTGAAAAGGCCCACGGAATTTTCCAGAATTAGTGATTTCAACTAATACTGCTTATTATGGCATGGTTTATTATTAATTTTGTCAAAATTCATTTGCTGGGATTCTGTTTCAAATGTTAGATTAGGCACAGGGATGGATAGTAATAAGAATGATGGGAGTGAGGCATCCATCAGTTCATTTTTTTAGTGGCCTTATCACCCACTTAGCCTGAGGAAAGCTATGGGAAATGAAGCAAGGTCAAAGAAATGGTTATCCCAGAGTCAATCAACTAAATATCAAAGCCACTATCTGTCTTATTTATTCTTATTTATTCACACTACTTGTCTTAATCACTTTCAGATAATTATATTATCCTATGATGCCAACTATATTCATTGGAAACTTAAATATACCTTTATTCATTTGTGAAGCAGATGTTTTCAAACCATATTATAAAGCTACATTGTTCAGTATTTTTAATACTAGCTCTCTGTAGCTATTGAATGTGAGTGTAGCTCTCTCAAATGGAGATATATTGTAGGTTAAAAGTATATATTGTTTCTCAGGCAGGAGCAATGGTGTTGCTGTAGTGCATTTGCCTTGCATGAGGCTGACCCAGGACAAACCGCTATTTGATCTCCTGGAGTCCCATATGATTCCCCAAGCCAGGAGTGATTTCTGAGTATATTGCTAGGAGTAACCCCTGAACGTCACTGGGTGTGACTTTCCCCCAAAAAGTATATGTTGTTTCTAAAAAATTAATCAATAAATAGGCATTGAATCACATTAATAATTATATTGATAATTATATTGATAACATGTTATAATAATGCCATTTTAGATGTTGGGTTTCATTAAAGATATTAAAATGCAACAGAGCCACTTTCCACAGTCACTGCCATATAAACTCAACCCAGCAGACCTTAAAATTCCTGGAGCATGCTGCCACTTAAATGGCTGTGTGACAATTCCAAATTCCCCAATATCAACACTCCAGTAGGAACACACTAAAATTTGATCTAAAAGTAGCCTAGAAGCCATTTAAGCTCTACAAACAAAAACAACACAGAATGCACAACTAGCCACAAATAGCTTAGAAAATCTTCAGATTTAAAGATCCCATTGTGAGATATAAACATTTTTATAAATTTTCTGTTACTGATATTTTTTCAATAATTCCATTAGCATTTAGATGTAACAAGCAATATAAAGTAAATTATTGTTTACTTACCTAGGGTAAACCTACCTGTAGGTTGCACTGGTGGTGGAATAGGTATTGAAACATTTAAGGCCAGAAACAACTGTATTATGAAAAACCTTATAAACCCTGGTGTTTAAATAAAGTAATTAAAAATGATATTAAAACACAATAAAACATGCCAAGTAAATTTATTTTATATCTCTTAGCTTTTTTAAATATGACCATTGTGAAATTAAAATCCATATGTGACTCACATTTATGTCTCTTGGGCAACACTGTAATAAGTTATTTATTGTAAAGCTTTTTATAGAGGAATCATTGGAACTGGCAGAGCTAACAAAATTCTTTCTCCAGTCTAATCTCTTCTTATTTAAATAGATGAACATAGGGTAAAAATATTTTGCTCTTTACATAAAGGTTTAATGCTACTACTATGGTTTATTAAGCCTTTTATTAAGCTAGACCTTTTGCCAAGTGTGTTATTTTGTTGCCACAATATTTTTATTGTTATTAAGTTTTATGATTCCCACTTTCCCAATGAAGGTCAGATAGAAATGGTAACCAGATCATTTCATAGTTGGTGAAGTATATAGACAGGAGGAATTCTCTCACGACTCAAGATACTGCCTGTCGATTCTATTTTACTGGAACCATTATTCATAACAAAATGACTGACCTTGAAATTCTCTAAATTCCCACTATGACTTTATGACAATTTCCCACCTAAGATGAAGATGGGATATACAGAGAAGGAAAAATAGTTGCATCATTCAAGGGTCTTTCAAAATGACAGGCAAGATATGACTAAAGGCTGGGAAAAGGGCCCAAATTTGACCCCCTGCAATGCCTGGTTCCCAGAGTACTATCTAAAGTATGCTTGAGTATATCTTGGACCCTGAACACCATTGGGTGTAGACCCAAAACAAGAATAAAATAAATTTTCTGAAAACAAAACAAAACAAAACAAAACAAAACCCTTTGAAAGTCCAAAGTAAACATTCTTCTATCCTGTTGGATTCATGTTGGACTGGTCCAGAAATCAAACTTCCAGCAAACAATTTAGCAGGAGAAAAGAACAAATTTAATTACACTCATAGAGAGAATCTGTATGGATATAGATTTTAAAGTAAAAGGGGGGGTTTAAAATGAAGTGGTGTGTTTTAAAAATATTAATTATTTTATAGTTGATTGAGACTCTATGATTTATAGTTTTATTAATAATGGTTTCTCATACCCATAATTCCAACACCACCCTCATTACTAGTATATCTGCCTTCTTTCCCCAAATATTTCAACACCTGCACCTTCAATACCATCACCTCCTCTCCCCCAAATTAATTAGTATGTGGGACAGTTTTTCTTTTGGGCCCTTGGTTGCTACCTTACTGTGTATCTTTAAGTCCCACATATGAAAGACTGTAAAATTACCCCACTCACCATATCTCCAAGCCCAGGTGAATGAGACTGAATCAGGGTCGCACAAGAAATAATTCAAACCAGGCTGAGAGTGAAATACTTGTAGTCTGGCAGTCTTCTACCTAGTATGGGGCTTGCTGCCTGCCAGAACTACAGTTTTTATTGAGTACAGAGATCATCCCTCAGTGAAGCAGAAAACCCACCCAGGTTTACAAGTAAGACAATATTTGTTTTGGGTGAAACCAAGTTGTAAACAAATAGATACAAAGAAGCCAGGGATAAACTTTGTTTTAGGTAAAAATAAGGTGTAACCTAACAAGAGACCATTCTGTATCTAACCCTTTCTTTCTAACTGACTTCACTTAGTATGGCATACTCTAGAGATCTAACCATGTTCTTGCAAGGTGCATAATTTTTTTCCTTTAAAGTTGTATAGAATTTCACTGTGCCTGTATATTCCAAACTTTTGATTCACTCATCTGTGTTTGAGCATTTGACTTGTTTCCATATACGGCTATTATGCTAAGTGTGGTGATGAATATAGGTATGCAAATAGTTTTTTAAATTAATAGTTTTTAATATGGGAATGGATATCAAGAAATGGTATCACTGGGTTGTATTGTTGTTCTATTCCATTTTTTTGGATAGATCTCTATATTGTCTTCCATTGAGACTTAGCAAGATGACATTTCTACCAAGAATAGGAATTTATTGAACTCAGGAAATGGATAGGAACTAAAAGAAGAAAAAAAAGAGATGCATATAAGGAAAGGATGACTCACATGGCAAAAGAACCAAATATTCTGTAGAAGATGTTTGTCTTGCCATAAATCAGTTTATCTACTAGAAGGATTGTTTCTAGAAATAAATGCTAAATCTTGTAAATGCCTCATTTTTTCCTTCTAAGTTGTTAAGGGTGTGAAAAACTTTCTTAAACTTGAAAAACCTTAGTTGACCTTTTTTTTTTTTTTTTTTTTTTTTTTTTTTTTGGTTTTTGGGCGGTGCTCAGGGGTTATTCCTGGCTGTCTGCTCAGAAATAGCTCCTGGCAGGCACGGGGGACCATATGGGACACTGGGATTCGAACCAACCACCTTTGGTCCTGGATCGGCTGCTTGCAAGGCAAACTCCACTGTGCTATCTCTCCGGGCCCACCTTAGTTGATCTTGCCTTAAAACAATCCATATATGTCATAGTGACACATCTCGGGAAGGCCTGTCCAATTCTGTTGTTCTTGTTTGCTTGGTCCTAGCAGGCTTTGCTGAGGGGTCTTTGCTCTGGGGGTCTTCATGGAACTGCTAGAAGGACCATGTAATGCTGGATATCTAATGAGGCCTCCTGCATGCAAAGACTGTCCTTTTTCCCTGGAGCTTTCTCTGGTCTGGAAGGCCTGTTCTAAACATTTTAGGGAGGTCTATCAGTCACCTGATGAGTAAGATAAAAAGTAAAATTCTCTAAGCATGAAAGAGATTCACTACAATTATGGAGAAAAAACAAAGGGTGTTATAGAAAAGGTAACATTTCACTAAATGCTGGAACTCTAAATAGTGAACGTTTTTTGATAGTTACATTTAGGTCGGCCTAGTATTAGTCTTACCTTGCAAAAGAAATAGAAAAAATAACAGGAGTAAAGTTGTATAATTGTGTGAAAAAATTAATAAGAACTTTAGATTAGCTATTATATACATGGCAAAAGATGAGAGGAAAGACAGAAGAGATAAAGTACATATCACATTTTAGATAAGGGGTGAGTGAGAATTAAGTCAGTAGAAACAACTTTATACCTTGCTGCTTTGACAACACTGTCACAAGCATTTCTTGAGCTAAAATAGAGAATTAAGGTGTGACTTTAAAAATAAAATATTGTTGGGGCCAAGAAGGTGGCGCTAGAGGTAAGGTGTTAGCCTTGCAAGCGCTAACCAAGGAAGGACCGCGGTTCGCTCCCCCCGCGTCCCATATGGTCCCCCCAAGCCAGGGGCAATTTCTAAGCACATAGCCAGGAGTAACCCCTGAGCGTCAAATGGGTATGGCCCAAAAACCAAAAAAAAAAAAAATATTGTTTTGAATTAATGTAATATGAAGACTACTAAATTCCTTTATTCTGTTATAGCATGCCATAACACCAACCACAATACAATCAATCTCTAAGGCCTTCCAAGAACTATATCTAGTCTTTTTGTGATAGAAGAAATATGTATTCAAATATTAGGGAACCATTAAAAAAATCCTTCCACCCTTGACCCACAACAAACAAACTCTTGCCTAAGTCTCTCATAACAGGATATTCTAGCAGAACTCAGAATCTCTGCCTGCCAAAAATCTCCTAGGGACCTGAAAGGAATCAAGAAAGGAATCAGACAGTGTCAGGTGAGTTTTCCAGAGAGATGTGGGTACGCCCAGGAAAGAGACCAAATGTGGGCATAGATCAAATTGATTAGATCTGGGTCGCTCTGAAGACATACCCCTCCCCACCAGTCTCATCACCAACAGTGTGCAAAGATGTGGGTTTATTCCTTTAGTTCCTTGCTCCACTATTCTCCTTTGCCATACTAATATCTCTTGCTTTGTCAGTGAGCAGATCTCCTTGAATCATTTTCTTCAAGCAAAGATCTTGCTTTTAGGCTTGGAGAAATGGGTACCCTGCCTATAAGAAAGTATACAAGCAAATAACAAGGCATTCCCTAGCTGCCAATATTTTGCATATTCCAGGATCTCAGTCATAAGAAACAGCATTGTCACCCCTGACACAACACCACCACACTGCTCTGTTCATCATCTTTACTCTGGTCAACATACTGGCTTTCTACTTCATTAGAGGAAGACCTGCAAGTATGTATGTGTACATGTGTGTGCATGTGTGTATATAGTTCAAAAGGTTAGCTATTAATGTTATCGAGGCAGACAGACAAAAGCAGCTTTTGCCAGATGCAGAAGAGAATATAATTTAAACATAATATTTTGAAGTTCCTTTTCTAGATAGACGTCTGCTCTGTTTTTCATATGCCATATATAAAATAGAACTCACTCCTCATGCCTTTGAAACAGTAGCTAGAGTTTTTCCTGTCTCTTGGCCTGTTAAATACTTGCATTTTTTTCCTGCAGAAAACCCAACAGGACTCATATATTTTACTGCTGCTTCTGCTTTCAAAAATTTTTTTCAGGAAATGGAGCCATCAGGTGAGCCCTATTATATGGAGCCTTTTGGTGATTAAAATATGCTTCCACTGTAATCTCAGCCAAGGCTGTGAGTAGGGAAAGGAGCCATTCATGCCAAGCATCACCAAGATTTAGTGTCAAACTTAATGGCTATTCTAACTTCTTCTCAAGGTATACATTTAAACTAAACATAGGATTTCCCTATTAGTACTAGAATAGTGTAATCTGTGTATTCCCTACTCCCTACATCTGTAATAGAAGGTGGCTGTGCCTGAAATAATTTTTCATTCTTTTTCTGACTTCAAAAATCTTTCATTTTGAGTTCATAAAAATAGTTCAATGGGTGGAGCACATGCTTGCATGTGGAGGTCTGGGAAGGTGCCCCCCAATCCAGAGTTTTTATTTTTTATTCTTTAACATAATACTTGCCTATTCATGAATCATCTTGTAAAGCCAAATAGTCTTTTCTGTGAGGTGAACTTGATAATCACTATACTACAGAAACCACCCAAGTAATCTTTTTTCTTTTGTTATTGTTATTATTCAACACTTTTTGATGCCCATTTATTTAAAATGCCGTGGACAGAGAGGTGAGGAAGAGAGATTCCATCTGAAGCTTCCATTCCTGTGGGGTAAGGAAGGTACTGAACAAATACATCCAAGTTGTTTCAGGAAAGGGGTAGAGATATCACAGGGAGATAGGGAGCCATTACTGAGCTTAAATTTAACTTTGAGGACTAAAATGGCTCTGGTAAAATACATGGACAATAGGTAGCTGAGTGAGACATTAGTTAGGAGGTTTAAAAATAAAGCTTTGGGGGCCGGAGAGATAGCACAGTAGTGTTTGCCTTGCAAGCAGCCGATCCAGGACCAAAGGTGGTTGGTTCGAATCCCGGCATCCCATATGGTCCCCCGTGCCTGCCAGGAGCTATTTCTGAGCAGATAGCCAGGAGTAACCCCTGACTATTCTCTCCACAATACCAATGGAGATAGCCATTAGCAATGGTTTCTAGAGAGATGAAGGTGGAATTTTTTGGGTGTGGCCCAAAAACCAAAATAAAATAAAATAAAGCTCTGATGAGAGATAAAGATGACTTGGATTGAAGTGATTTTAACCCAAAACATAAAAAACTGAAAAAAAAAAAAAGGCAGTCAAGTGTTATGTGGGATTAAAGAACTAAAAACATTTTTTATTAAATCATGTGAGATACGGAAATAAAAAGTTGTTGATAGTTGGCTGAGTTTTAATCATGCAATGTTCCAACATTCATCCCTTTCCCAGTGTTCATTTACCATCACCAGTTTTCGCAGTATGCTTTTCATACCCTACCCTACACCCAGCCTACCTCTATGACAGACACTGTTCTTTACTCATTCTCTATTAAAGAATATTGGTGATGGGAATGTTGCACTGGTGATGGGGGGTGTTCTTTACATGACATACATGTGTTTACATTCTTTACATACACAATCATGTATGTAATCAAGGTGTTTAAATAAAAAAAAGAATTTTTAATTGGGTCAAGGGTATAGGCAATTGGTAGAGCATGTGGGTGAGGTCTTGGGTTTGATCCACAAAACAAATAAGTATATAAAATAAAATAAATTTTAGTTTGGAGTGGTTATTTCCATTTGGGTAGAAATCTAAATGTGCTTTGAGAAGGAGTAAAAGTTGAAGTGTACTAAGGGATGAAATGAGAAAACTAAGATAAAGGAAAGAATTAGTTTTTTGAAAAATTTAGTCTACTCTTGTCTATGCATCATTGTTAACTTATTCTATTGTCTGGCAAAAATCTATAACTTACATTGATCAGGTTGGCTATTTTTCTGGATTCTCCAACAACAGTTTCTAAAGCAATCTCTGGTTAAATTAAGTGAGATTTTTTATCATGGCATTTTTGACCCTATTTAAATATTATTTCTTTGGTGCTGTAGCTGGAACTCAGGACCTTATAAACTTGAGATATAAATCTGTCACTGAACCACATGCCAAGCTCTCACCCTGCTTTTAAATGGATCCTTCACATGTATTTTTTTTTTTTTGCAGTGATTAACATAAAGACAGTGAGAAGTACTCCCATTTGGGGATTTATTTAGAAAAGCCTATCAAGGTTTGATAATAAATTGAACAATGGGTAATAAAAGAAGTAGTGGAGTAGTAAGCCAACATTTTAAACTTGAGCAGAATTTTGAGTTGAGTTTAATTGAAACAAGGCAAGAGAGCCTACAGGTTTGGATGTGGGAAGGAAGAGTTTAGTTTTGTATTCTCTCCACAATACCAATGGAGATAGCCATTAGCAATGGTTTCTAGAGAGATGAAGCTGGAATTTCACATATGAGACTTGTCAGTATACACATGGCATTGAAAGCTGTAATTTTGTGCTAATAAGTAGATAGAGGAGGCTTTTCATACCTGAAAGAGGAGAAGATTCAGACCTGTAATGGAATCCAAGAACTAAAGCTTACTAGATACATTAGCACTTCAAGGATGGAAATTAGTTTGAATGGTATTTCTGCTACTCTGCTTTAGACTGTTAGCTAAATTTTTAGTAAGCATTTCTTGGCACAAACAAAGGATGACACTAAGAATCTTGGCCTGTGAAACTGGAAGAATGTAATTGTAATTTACTGATTTGGGAAAGACCCAAAACAGATTTATGCAGGGTGTGGTCAGGGCAGGATATCAAAACTTGGAATAATGAAGTGGAAATGTTGAACAGGATTTTGGATATAAGACAATGGATTCAGAGAATGGTGATTTGGTGTTATCAACATCTAGACATAACATTTTAATATTAAAGAGACAGAATTTATCTCCTGGGGTGAATTGATACAGAAAAGGTCTTCATGAATGGATATGCAGCGACTGACTCAAAGTCCAGGGAAGAATTTATGGAGAACTTGAGAAATGGTGAATTGAGGCTGGAAGAAGCAGCATCATTTAAAATATCAAATTCTCTTTAAATTATAAGTACTTAATATAGCAGATCATCATGTTTTTTTTTTTCATACACAAGCATAATAGGCTTGGATTATAGTGTCTGCAATTTCTTTTGGGTTCTATATTTCCCCAGCATGGATACATTCCTGCTAGGAAAATAATTAGATCTTTTAAATTATTTTGGAGTTGCTTTACCCAAGGAATATTTTAAGTGTTTGGTTATATTTTGCTAGTTGTCCCATGTGGCTCCTTGGCCAGAGATTGTGGTGGGGTGTGATATGTGCCCCTGCAGAGATTCAAGCCCCTTTAATAACATGAAAGTTTTCTTTGAAGATGAAAATCAATGAGCAGAAGTGGCAGCTCTGCACATTTGTGGGGAGGCCTGTCCTTCCTGCCTACAATCCTAATGCAAGAAATTTCAAGACTTCAATAAAAGGTTAATGAAAATGAAGTAATGATTTTTTTCCTCAGGCATATTCATGGATTCCTAGTTTTTGGCGGGCTCCTCCCAACCCTAGTTCATAATTCCCGGGGAATATGCTGCTGAAATGTTCAGTATTTCTGCCAGAAATGTGGTGGTCACAGAGCTCAACTCCCTGGAGTTGAGTTTCTTGATCTAACTTCTAAGTCAAACTGGAGCCTTCGAGCCATCTCAGAGGAGCTCC
The DNA here is from genome assembly GCF_024139225.1 of Suncus etruscus. Classification (NCBI taxonomy): domain Eukaryota; kingdom Metazoa; phylum Chordata; class Mammalia; order Eulipotyphla; family Soricidae; genus Suncus; species Suncus etruscus. The sequence continues at coordinate 95,950,096 of NC_064849.1, forward strand.
AGTGCTTGATTTGACTTTGCAGCTTGTCTTTGGAGGTTGTGCAAAGATCTTGCCCTTAAATTTTGGATCAGGAAAACTGAGGAATATGTGAATGTGCTGGAAAAGAAAACATTGAGACTTAATCTTCTTTAAGAAAGAAAACATAGGGGCTGGAGAGATAGCATGGAGGTAAGGTGTTTGCCTTTCATGCAGAAGGACGGTGATTCCAATCCCGGCATCTCATATGGTCCCCGTGCCTGCCAGGGGCGATTTCTGAGCATAGAGCCAGGAGTAACCCCTGAGCGCTGCTGGGTATGACCCAAAAACAAACAAACAAACAACCAAAAATACAAACAAAAAATGTGATAAACAATGCTGCTGTGAACATAAGGAATACAGATTTCTTGGGGCCCGAGAGATAGCACAGCGGCGTTTGCCTTGCAAGCAGCCGACCAAGGACCTAAGGTGGTTGGTTTGAATCCCAGCGTTCTATATGGTCCCCCGTGCCTGCCAGGAGCTATTTCTGAGCAGATAGCCAGGAGTAACCCCTGAGCACTGCCGGGTGTGGCCCAAAACAAACAAACAAACAAAAAACAAACAAAAAATTAATCTTTTTTAACACGTAAGCTTTCTTTCATACTGTGTGTAGGCAAGGACAGTCTTCCCCTAAATGTTCAGAAATGCCTCCTTAAGATGCCCAGAACAGGTCATAGCAAGACATGTAGATTATTTCAAGCTGAGATCACCCAAGGCCCTGCTGACTCAGGAGGCTTTTACTACTTTCTTTACAACCCAGAAAAATGAAGACAGAAAGTTTTGGAGAAACCTACTCCAGAGTAAGTATTTTGACCAGAAACAGCCTTTCTACAGAGATGCCAGCATTCATGGCAGTGGGTCTTCATTAGCTGAATGATGACCCTCTCCCCTTCCTGTAGAGTTCCTCTTCTCTCCTTGAAGCCTAAAACCCTAATCTTAGTTTTCAGCTCAAGAGATAGAAGAACTCTCTTATAATCTTTGTTATTTGGTGCCTTTTCACATCTAAGGTTTTACAATTCAGGCACTGAAGGCTTCTGTTATTTTATTTTTCTTCGGTTTGTTTTTGGGGGCTTACCAGCAGGGCCACGGGGATACACCCACTGTTGCTAGGGAGGTCATAACGTGTTGGCAATGGAACCCAGCGCCCTGTGCATGTCAATAGTCTGGTCTTTTAAGTTAACTCCCTGGTCCTATTGTCGCATTTCCTCCATCACTTCCAGTTTTGAATATTTCTTTCCCATTATAAAGCACACTATCGTTTTTATTTAGAGTTTTTGATTTATTTTATCTAGTACCCTAATTCAAGTGGAATTTTGTTTTTATGTCTGCTGTGAAGTAAGAACCTAATGTTTCTGGTTTGTTTTTTGTTTGGAAAGGGTGATAGCTCCTGGTTATGCTTGGGGGATACTCCTAGCTCAGTGTTCAAGGGTGGATGGCTCCTGGTGGTGCTTGAAAGATCATAAAGTGCTGGGATTGAACCCAGGCTCTCTACAAACAAAGCATGCTCTTTAGAGTTTTAAACTACTTTTTCATCCCAAGGATCTAAATTAATTTTTAAAAAATGGCAGGCTAATATTCCAACACTATTAGTCAAACTTGTGTTTATCATATATTAGATTAACTTAGGGATAATTAGCATAAATGAATATCTAAAAGGTATAATTTGACAAGTTTTTTCATAAGTATACATTAATCATCACATTCAAGATAATGGACAATATTGTTTAAAATGGTAAGCATTTTTAAACACCTTTAATGGATTCACATGATTCAAAATCAGAGATTAAGCTGGTTCAATCACTATAGAAAACAGGATAGAGATGTCGCCAGATATAAAAGGTTAACTACCATATAATACTGCAATTTAACTCTTAGCTATCTATCCATGGAGCGCAAAAACACTAATCTCAAAAAAAAATTCACACTTACGTTGATTGCAGCACTAAAAATCATCAAGTTATAAAAACATATTAAGCAGCCAATGATGACATGATAAAGAAAGCATGATCTATACACAATGGAATACTAGTTGACTATAAGAAAAGATGAAAACTTGCTGTTTCATCATCAGATCAGAGATTTCTCTAAGTGAGAAAGAGAATGAATGATTTCACTCATTGGTGGGAAATAAAAAATCAAAGCAAAGAAACTATCAAAGACAAATGAAGACAAACTTGCATATTCTTTTTTTTTTTTTTTTTTTTTTTGGTTTTTGGGCCACACCCAGTGATGCTCAGGGGTTACTCCTGGCTATGCGCTCAGAAGTCGCTCCTAGCTTGGGGGACCATATGGGACGCCGGGGGATCGAACCGCGGTTCGTCCGAGGCTAGCGAAGGCAAGGCAGGCACCTTACCTTTAGCGCCACCGCCCGGCCCCAAACTTGCATATTCTGACCACAAAACTGAAGTTATAAGAGGGGAAGGAGGGGTCGACCAAAGGGTATTGGGTTTCCAGTGTTCAGTAGACTGTAATAGAAGAATACTGATATTTTAGTGATGGATGTAGTATGGTAACACATATTTGATTAGGTGTGAAACTATACCCTCAAACATACTCAGACTTATAAACCAACATCATTTAAATTAAAGGCAAAAGAAGAAAATTCAAAATCCAAACACAAAGTGCTAATTTGTTTTAAAAAATTCTTTATTCTTTTTACCTTATTTTGGCCCAATAGTTCATTTCTCCTTTCAAGACTCAGTGTATTAATTTCTTTGCTATCCTTAGAAGGGATACTTAATTCTTTCTATATTTATTATTGCATAACTATTATGCAATAAGTTAAGCCTTACTTAAGTAATTGGGGATTAATTAATCACTTGATCAAATAAATACTAATTAATTACTAATTCAAGTTTAATTAATTTGAGCTGAGGTCACTCAAGGTCCTGCAGGTTCAGGAGAAACTTTTACTACTTTCTTCACTAGAAAAATGAAAATGGGGGCCCGGAGAGATAGCACAGCGGCGTTTGCCTTGCAAGCAGCCGATCCAGGACCGAAGGTAGTTGGTTCGAATCCCGGTGTCCCATATGGTCCCCCGTGCCTGCCAGGAGCTATTTCTGAGCAGACAGCCAGGAGTAACCCTGAGCACCCCTGGGTGTGGCTCAAAAAAAAAAAACAAAACAAAAAAATAAATAAAAATGGGAGATTTGGGAGAATCCTATTCCTGAACATGCATTTTGACCAGATATAGCTTTTCTGTAAAGAAGCCAGCCATCATGGAAGGTAAGTCTTCATCAACTGAGTTATTTTCTCCCCTTCCTGTAATTAATTAATTAGTAGTTAACCCTTGCTTAATTCTATACTTATTAATGCATGTCAGCTGTAATTTTGTGAAGCTGGTAAAAAGATAGCAGGAGAAGACACACTCTTCAAAATAAAATTTTTACATTTTGAATTTTGTCATTTCACTTTTAGAAGAGCTCCTGTTTTCACTAACTGAAAGAAACCTCTCACTCTTACAGCATAAGACAGAAAATGAGGAAAGTTCTGGGTACCGCTGTCAAAAGAGCTTCCCCAAAATATAGGTTTAGAGTAGGTTGGTAGAAGATTTTGAGTGGCCACAAAGACAGAAAGCATGTGAGCCTATATGGATGTGAAGAGTTGAATTCGGAACTGCTCATGCAATGAAGAGACTCCAAACTTTTGAGTTGGCTGCACAGCCCACATGTAAAATCAGTGTCCACATTCCAGTATCTTAGAAATCCAAGGAGCACAATATGTAGTCTTTTTCCTAGTTCAAATGTGTTGAGAAAAAAAGTAAAGAAGTGGACATATGGGAAATAAAAACATAACCTTTATTAGAGACCAAATCTGAGTTGGATATCTAACTATCACGCCACCAATGAGCCTGTGAACTGAACTTTAGAAATAGCAGACAGATATCTCCTTAGTACAAGGCAACCTTGGTCTGGGGTGGCCTGTAGAAAATGGGAGGAATGGGCTGGGAAATTGCTTAATGGATAGAAACACATGCTTGACATACAGGAGGCCTGAGTTGGATCCCTGACTCTTCATGGTCCCCTGAGCATTGCCCAGAAAGACTCCTGAGTATGAAGCAGAAAGTAGACCCTGAGTATTGCCCAATTCCCTCACTGACAACACCCTCCCAATTAAAAATAAATAAATAAAATGGAAGGAATACAACTAAGAAGTTTACTCTATTCTTTCCAAGTTTGCCTGAGGAGGAGGTGGAGGTGTTCATTAGGGATTAGAAAGAGATCTGGATTACAAACATGTTTGTAGTTTGGCTCTTAGTCATAACCCCCCCCCCCCCAATCACCAGTGCAACATTCCCACCACCAATACTCTCCATCTCCCTCATGGTGCTGAAATAAATTTAAAAAATATATAAAACAATGCATAAACATTAAGTCTTACATTCAGTGTCCTAGATAGCAAACATGAATGTCAAAAAAGCAAATGTTTAAAATAGAGCTAGTTTTTATTTTGTTTTGGGGTTATACACAATGGTACTCAGACTTACTCATTGTTCTAACACTTAGAGATCACACACACACACACACAAACACACACACACACACACACACACACACACACACACACACACACACACACAGACCTGGAATGTTATCCATCATCAGAAGAGCAAATTCTAACTTCGATGCAGGGAATAGTCCCTTTTGTGTGGGGGTGGGGTGGGGTGGGTTGGAGTCACACCTGGCAGTGCTTGGGGGTTACTTCTGACTCAGCATTGTGGGGAGGAGGGAGATTTGGGACACTGGGGCCTGGAATGTTGCACTGGAAGGGGGGTGTTCTTTACATAACTGAAACCCAACTACAATCATATTTATAATCAAGGTGTATAAATAAAGATATTAATCAAAATAATGTTGAATTCTGTTGCACTAGTGAAGGGGGGTGTTCTTTGTATGACTGAAACCCAACTACAATCATGTTTGTAATATGGTGTTTAAATAAAAAATAAAAAGGAATAAATTTAAAAAAAATAAGGAATCAAAAGCAGGGCTCCTACAGGCAAAGCATGAGTCCCAGTCCTTTGAGCTATCTATCTCTTTAGCCCCAGAAGTAAATTATTCTTTTTCCACTTTCAATTTATCTTTAAATTTATTTCCTTCCTTCCTTCCTTCCTTCATTCCTTCCATCCTTCCTTCCTTCTTCCTTCCTTCCTTCCTTCCTTCCCTTCCTTCCTTCCTTCCTTCCTTCCATCCTTCCTTCCTTCCTTCCTTCCTTCCTTCCTTCCTACCGTCCTGCCTTCCTTCCTTCCTTCCGTCCTTCCTTCCTTCCTCCCTCCTTCCACTTCTCTCTCCACTCCTACTTTTATTTCCCTTTTTCATCCTAGTTTTCTGCTTTGTTTTTCCTCCCTTTCATTCTCTTTTGTTGTCACATACACTTGGTGTGGTGCCTTTTTACTTGTTAGCTGCAACGTTCTAGGGGACTGCGGTTTTGTTTCACACTTAATTGTGGGTGCTTGCTGAGGATTGACCCTTTGTTGTGGTCTCCGGGATCACAAATAGTAACTACCAAGATTATTCTCAGCATATCTCAGGTACAGGAGTCAAAATTGCTCAGCCTCATGCCCGAAAGGTAGGTATTTTGTCACTGAATTCTATCCAGGTCTTTATCCCACTTTCTTAGATGAGAGGAATGATACACAGATGTTGATTAAGAGACTCAAAAAACACATGGTCTACCTCTGTTCTTTTCATTGTACAAAAACATTTCTTGGCCTCCAAGAAATTCCTACATAAATTACTTTGTCATAAATTACTATCACTCCAATATGAACATAAAGAAAATATCAAGAAAAAATTTTCTCTATTTTTGTTGGAATGATTTACAAACAAATTCTTAATATGATCTCACAGACAAACTGCCATATAGCTCTTGCTGCTGAAATTCTGACGTTGTTTCTAACATTTCAGTGGCACTTGTTTCAGGGATAGCATCACCATATCTTTCTTGGCATCTTTCACATAGCTTGACCTTGGCTGACCCTCCAACGTGAAATTAGTTAACAGGAAATGATACTGAGCCACTTGGAAGTACAGTTCCTTCCTCAATGTGTTTTTCATGTCCTGCTGATGTCTACTGGATTTTTGAAGTTAAAGAAATACCTGGTATTTTCTGAGTTGTTAGACTTTTTGTTCTTCCTCCCTCTTTTTTTCCTTCCTTCCTTCCTTCCTTCCTTCCTTCCTTCCTTCCTTCCTTCCTTCCTTCCTTCCTTCCTTCCTTCCTTCCTCCTTCCTTCCTCCTTCCATCTCCTTCCTTCCTTCCTTCCTTCCTTCCTTCCTTCCTTCCTTCCTTCCATCTTTCTTCCTTCCATCATCCTTCCTTCCATCTTCCTTCCTTCCTTCCTTCCTTCCTTCCTTCCTTCCTTCCTTCCTTCCTTCCTTCCTTCCTTCCTTCCTTCCTTCCTTTTTCTTTCTTTCTTTCTTCTTTCTTTCTTTCTTTCTTTCTTTCTTTCTTTCTTTCTTTCTTTCTTTCTTTCTTTCTTTCTTTCTTTCTTTCTTTCTTTCGTTCTTTCTTTCTTTCTTTCTTCTTCTTCTTTCTTTCTTTCTTTCTTCTTTCTTTCTTTCTTTCTTTCTTTCTTTCTTCTTCCTTCCTTCCTTCTTCCTTCCTTCCTTCTTTTCTTCCTTCCTTCCTTCCTTCCTTCCTTCTTCCTTCCTTCCTTCTTTCCTTCTTCCTTCCTTCCTTCTTTCTTTCTTTCTTTTTTCTTCTTTCTTTTCTTTCTTTCTTTCTTTCTTCTTTCTTTCTTTCTTTCTTTCTTTCTCTCTCTTTCTTTCTTTCTTTTCTTTCTTTCTTTCTTTCTTTCTTTCTTTCTTTCTTTCTTTCTTTCTTTCTTTCTTTCTTTCTTTCTTTCTTTCTTTCTTTCTTTCTTTCTTTCTTTCTTTCTTTCTTTCTTTCTTTCTTTCTTTCTTTCTTTCTTTCTTTCCTTTCTTTCTTTCCTTTCTTTCTTTTTCTTCACTGCAGTGTTCAAGAGGTTGCTCCTAGTGCTTTCTGGGAGACCAGGTAGTTCCAGGGATCAAGCCGTAGGCCTTGATTATACAAAGAACAAGTACTATTTCTTTGAACTATTTTCTCTCTGACCGCTAAGGTTAATTTTCAATGCTACATCTATTTTATTCCTTTCTTGCTGGATAGCCACAAAAAAATTGAACAGCAGGAGAGGCGAGACAGCTCAGTAGGCTGGAGTACATGCTTTGTGTTTGGAGTTTGGTTTAATTCCCGTCATTGCCTGGTTCCCCTAGATCTACCAGGAGTAACCCAAAACACTGAGGTAGGCACACTGCTGGTTTTAGCCTCAAAACTGAAACATATAAAAGAAAGGAGGAAAGAAAGAAAAAAGTCAGCACCCTCCATCCCTCACATACTACCACACATAGCTGACCATCATGGGGACAAACATGTCTCTTCTCTCCATTGCTCCCAATCTACATATGTGTCTCAGCAGTGGAAGATGAAATTTAGCTTCCAACTCTTTGGCTCCATACATAAGATGTACAAAATTTCAGAGCAGGGGCACTATTCTAAAACATACTTTCTGAACCAAACCATTGTCTACTTTTAAGAGGACATAGGAGGAACCCCCAAAAAGACAAGAACTAATCTTAAATGCATGTCTTTTTTTGTTTGTTTGTTTGTTTCCCAGCAGTGCTCAGGAATTATTCCTGGCTCTATGCTCAGAAATCGCCCCTGGCAGGCTTGGGGGACCATATGGGATGCCGGGATTCGAACCACCCTCCTTCTGCATGAAAGGCAAACGCCTTACCTCCATGCTATCTCTCTGGCCCCAAATGCATGTCTTTTTGTAATTAAAGGAGAATACATGTTTTTGAATGTACTAATAAAAATAAATTTAGTTTTATTGCATAACTTCCCAAAGAATGAATGCAAGTCCTGATTCCAACATGCTTTTCTGATCTTTCTCAGAGTTCGTTCCCTTTTAAATCATTGTCTATTCTGGTGCAGCTGAGCTCAAGTGCACTTCACAGAAGAGCCTGTTCATGTTCTACACCGCATCTGGGTTGTGTTTTGTAGAGGTCTTTGGAGCTAAATTTGAAAAAAGAAAATGTTGGCTCTGATTTCCGTTTTTTGTCCCCCTACTTGAAAAATTGAAGCCTGTCTATTTATTTAAAGACCCTTAATTTTTTTTGAATAGCTTCTACTTGATTTGTGTTTGTTATTGCAGGTTTTCCCAGGGGGGAAACTGAAGGCAGCTCCTCTTACTTTTCTATTGAGGGGCTCCAGATAAGAGATCTGAACTAAGGGGCACATTTAGACTCCCCTGCGGGACATCGTCCTTTATAAGGACGATTATTATGAATAATTGTTTCACAGCTCCCACAGCTTCCCAACTCTCTGCTCTATTCACGTTGTCTTAGTTTCCTTAACACAGATTGGGGGGAGGAATCTCTGAAAGTCCCTGAACCCCACATCCCTGCTGAGAGTTCAGGATCCAGGATACCACACAGCAGTCTTCAAAAAGTCCCCTGATTTTATTTCCATCACTGCTTGAGTCAGGAGAAGAGCAGCTGTGTCAATAAATGGGATGGACTACTCCCGGCTATGAGGTGCACAGTGCTGGCTCACCTAGCGGGGCTCTGGGAAAGGCGACTGGATGGTTGAAGAGGTCCTGGTGTTCTATAAAGAAAGGATCCTGGGAGAAGCTGGTAGAAAGCTCCCAGGGGAGTTCCGTATATAACACAGGACTGCTGACTGACTAGGACAAATCATTATATTATGATAGTTCAGAATTTTCAAAAAGTTTGTTTGTTAAGACTAATCAGTCATTCATAACATTTATGGATTTGGGGTGGGGTGGGGTGAGTCGAGCCAGTGTTCAACAATTACGTCCATTTCTGCACTCCAAGCTAGTTTCTTTCTAAAGATGCTTGGGGGAACCATGCATCCAATATTTAGTTTGCCATACGATGCACATTTGTAAAGACAGCTTCAGATGCTCAAATAATTCACAAAGAGAGAAGGCAAAACAAAACAAAACAAAACAAACAACAAAACAACAACAACAAAAAAAACAACTACAGCTCTCGGAATCTGGAGGGTTATTTGAGAAGTTGGCTTCCACTATGGAAATGTCCCCAAACATTGGAAGGATGGTTCAAATGTTAGAAATCAACTTGTCAAAAAGTCTAATTTAAATAATTACATTATTTAAATCAACATTTTAACAATGATTAAATGCCAATTTAATCATCTTTCTCTTCTTAAATGATCTTCAGAAATTTTATTATAATGTGCCTTGCATAAGTTTTTGGTGTGTTTATTCTGTTGGGATTAAATTTCTTGGGCATGGGAATTCATATTTTCCATCAAATTTGGAAAAGAATTAAATATTGTTTAATTATTTTTTTCTAGGCCAGGTTTGCAACTGAGTAGTAGAGTCTATTTTTTATGTGGGTGAGGTCCTGTGTTGGGTTACCAGCACATATTACATAACACATAACACCAGCACATAACTTAAGTGGGAGAGACTGAGGTTCCACATGCCCTTATTTTTCAAAGATTTTTCGCCTAGTTCTTCACTCAGTGCTCCAGTTTCTTCACGTGGTAAATATGGCTGAAAATTTTTAATTTGTTTTGGGGTCACACCTAGGGTCTATTCTAAACTTACTGCGTATGATTTATTCAGGCAGTGCTCAGGGAGAAATATGGTAGCAGAGATCAAACCCAGCCTCCCATATGCAAAGCAAGCACTCAGCTTGGTGAGTTCTCTCACCAGACTGAACATACTTTCTTACTTAAAAAATTGTATAGGGTTGATATAAATATCCATGAAAACAAAATCTGGGGTTGGAGCTAAAGTGACTGATTTGGTTTAATCTCATACTCCCAAGCACAGTCAGACACCACCCCTGCATGGTACTAGGAATGGCCTCAACCTCTTCCCACCTTCCATACTCTCCAGCCTAAAATTCTGTAAAATGCTTTAAAAAATGTAAGCAGGACTGCATACATGTGTAGGATTTTTTTGGCCACACTCAGCAGCGCTCAGGGACTACTCCTGGCTCTGCACTCAGAAATTGCCCTTGACAGGCTTGGGGTACCATACAAAATGCTCGTGATTGAACTTGGATTGGCTGCGTGCAAGGCAAATGCCCTACTGCTGTTCTATCACTCCAGCCCCACATACATGTATAGTTTCCTTACTACTGTTGTCTGTGGCATGAAGCTTGTTTTCTTGTTTGCTTACCTAAGCTCTCCTATACAACTTTGCAAAGCTTTTAAAAGCAGGTTTTCTTTCTTTGAAATGATATGAAGGAGAACATTATTCTATGATAAAACTATTTTCTGAAGGTTGATTTTAAAGTCTCCGTGTTGCTTTTATTCATGTTTTGCTCCTCTTGACTGGGTAGCCTGTAAATAATATTGATTTAGGAGACTTGAGTAGAGTCCTGGATGGAACTGTCAGCTCACTGATGATTTCAGATGACATTATTCAGGGATGAATATCTGGAGAAGAAAGAGATAGGGGGACTAAAATCTGGAGGCAGTTTTTGGAATTCCAGCTGAAGAAGATGGTTCAAGAAAAGTGGCAAGAAGGCCTATCTACCTTCCTGCTCAGCCTGTCCTTGTGGTGTGTGTGTGTCTGTGTCTGAGTATACTCATATGCATGTACTCTAGAAGGGAGTGGATGTTGGAAATGAGCATTACAAATCAGAGTCAGCTGCAGTCCTGGGCCTCAGAAGAGACAGTTTGTCCAAATTTTAGCCAAGTGAGGCAAGAGCAAGGTACATTTCAAATTATATTTTTTCCAGCTATTCCCAAAACTCCAGGTCATTCTGAGGAAACTAGGCAGAGCTGACTCAGAGAAGGAAATGGGCAAGAGACTCTTGAGTCTATCCTGGTTTTTTTTTTTTTTATAACACTTTTTTGTGCAATCTTATAAAATGCTAAGCATGGAGCCTGAAGGATTTCACTAAATTAAGAGATTTGAGATGGGTTCAGTATATAGTTCAAAGCAATGGGCTATGATATTTGTAACTCAGGGGCCCTGTGCAAGAGCTTAGTGGCTTGCAATGCCTGCCTAGTGGTGTATGGTCATGAGCTAATTTCTCAGCCACCACAGGTACCAAGAATGATCTTAGCAGCTATGCCTAGAAGTTTCGCTATCTACAAGTGTTGAAACTGCAAGCAATTCCTAATTACACCACAGCCATATATATGGAAGAATCACATGACCCCAGCAAGTACAGAACCAAAAATGATGTCTAGGCACCAGAGTTAGGAAGTTTGATTTCCTGTGGGCACATATGAAGCACCAGTGTAATTAAACCTCAGTGTTACAACCAGCACAGCTTCTATTTAAATGAACACCACACTAAAGAAGAACAAACATTGTTGAGTGTGTAACAACCACAACCTGATATATGACCCCAGTGAGTTCCATAGCTAAAACTGTGTGAGCACCACAATGACATTTGTGCAATCCCTGGTCATGTAGCATCAATGCTGAAGGGTAAAAATAGAAGGAAGAGGGCCCGGAGAGATAGCACAGTTGTGTTTGCCTTGCAAGCAGCCAATCCAGGACCAAAGGTGGTTGGTTCGAATCCCGGTGTCCCATATGGTCCCCCATGCCTGCCAGGAGCTATTTCTGAGCAGACAGCCAGGAGTAACCCCTGAGCACAGCCGGGTGTGACCCCCCCAAAAAAATCTTTCACCCAAAATAAATAAATAAAATAACTTTAAAAAAATAGAAGGAAGAAATGAAAATAAAAGCATTTCCCACTTAACTCCTTTTTGAGAAGATTAGAAGGTGGCTAAGGTAGATGCACTTGCACTGCTGGTTGGCACTAGGATGCAAGTGATTCCTGCCTCCTTTCTCCAGATCTGAAGTTGGACAAGTGCTTATGATGAAGAAAGGGTTTGAGCTAGATTTGGGGATGAGAGTTGGAAAAGGTGAGAGTGGGGCAAGGGTGGCACTTTCCCATGTGCTTTTACTAAAGTATTTTTTCTTTCCTTTTTCTGAATTCTTGGGATGCAGCTGCCATTTCTCAAGGAGCATGGCATATATTCAAAGCTTTTATTTTAGGAATGGAGATGTGGCTCAAGTGAGAGACCATATTCCTGGCACATGTAAGGCCCTAAGTTTTATCCTGAATAATGCATGGCTCATTGAGAGTATCAGTGGGAGTAACTCTGGTCCTCCTCCCTCCACCACCCTAACACTGCTATATCTATTCTTGAATAGAAAACTCTTTTTTTTTTTTTTTTTTTTTTTGGTTTTTTGGACTACACCTGTTTGATGCTCAGGGGTTATTCCTGGCTAAGCACTCAGAAATTGCCCCTGGCTTGGGGGGACCATATGGGACACTGGGGGGTCGAACCATGGTCCTTCCTTGGCTAGAGCTTGCAAGGCAGACACCTTACCTCTAGTGCCACCTCGCCTGCCCCTTTCATGAATAGAAAACTCTTATAGACTATTTGAATAAATAAAACAAACACCAAAGAGAAACTTTATTTGAAGAGTATTGATTCTCCTTAGCCAATGGAAGCCATAAGGGGTCAGAGAGAGGATATAAGGGTCAAAATACTTTTATTGTATACTGTTGATCCTGGTTCAATTCCTGGCACATAAAGTGTTCCTCTGAGCATCACCAAGATGATTCAGAAGATAGAGCTTGGAGTATCCCCAGAGCACAGCCTTTACAACAAAAATGAAGCCATGCATACCTCCACTAGCCAGAAACAACTGCCTTACGTGGTTTTTAATTTTAATAAAATAATAGATAAGTAGTTGGAGTAATATAGTAGTTATATTATTAATCCTTTTTTAAAAGACCTGACATTATAATTAAGATGTCTTTTATAAAATTTATACTTCAGCTTTCACTTGTATTAGCTGGAATGAAATATATGCATTCTCTATACCACAGTATTTCTACCTGTAAAATGAAGATAATGAGAGTGCTTTCTCTCCAAGTTTGCTAAAAAACAAACAAACAAACAAAACCCCCCAAAAACCCCAAACCTTAGCATAAATAAAACTCTTAGCACTAAATTAAATTTCATCTACTATTAATATTTTTCATGTCGTGCATTAAAGTTTTCCATTAAAGTTTTCCCTTCCTCCTTTTGAACTGTTGCTGTTAATTATTACTGCTGTTGTCACACATTTGTCTATGGTGCTTCTGGGTGCGGCTGGGGCATTTCCAGGATTTAGCTACAGTGCACCTGAACATTCTGACATCCATCAGTTGTACTACACACACTTGCTTTTCTGGGCTTGCAAGCATTTTAGTTTCAGTTTTCTTTGGGGTCTGCAAACTTCTAGTTGTTTTACTTATATACATTGTGCTGTGGTACACCAGAGATTGGACCCTCAGTCTTAGTGATAGTGATTCTAAATAGTAAAGCAGCTGTTAGAATGCTTATTGAATATGAGCAGCACAGGGGGATAAAACGTTCAGCCTTACGCCTGCACTTTTACAGAGTCATCCCCATACCACCAGTTTTACTTTGTTATTATTATTTTTTATTTTGGTGGCACTAGGAATACCTAAAAGTCTCCTCAGAGGCCTAGGGAGTGCACCCCCAAAAAACTGCATTCTGAAGCTGCCCAGCAAGTCAGTGAGTAAAGTCTGGCTGTGGGGATTGCCAACCAATAAGCAGAGCACTCTGGCCTGCAGAGGTTCCGCCCTGCTGTGCCTTTGATCAGTCTGAGGACTTCAAGGGAAATCTCTTTGTGCCTGTCTGTGTTTCTTGAATACCTGAAGGTCTCCTCAGAGGCCTAGAGAGCGCACCCCAAAAAACTGCATTCTGAAGCTGCCCAGCGAGCCAGTGAGTAAAGTCTGGCTGTGGGGGTTGCCAACCAATAAGCAGAGCTCTCTGGCCTGCAGAGGCTCCGCCCTGCTGTGCCTTTGATCACTCTGAGGACTGTCAACTAGAGGCAGCAGAAGGCGCAGAAAAAAGAAACACTACAAGCGTGACAATGGGGAAACCTCGCAGGCAAACACCATGCACAGAGAATGAAGATGATAGCTCAGATGACCTAAAAAATTCCAACCATCTGATTAACCTCTCAGATAAGGAACTTAAAATAGCAATATGGAAGATATTTGTAGAACTCAAAAAAAGCATAGATTGATCTGAACAGAACACAAAGACAGAAATTAGAAAACTCCAAACTGAAATAACAGATCTGAAAAACATGGTAGCTCAACTGAAAACCTCAATGGATGGCCTCGCCAGCAGGGTAACAGCAGCTGAGGAGAGAATTGGAGTACTGGAAGATGAGATGCAGAAAAACTCAACACAGCAGAAGAAATTAGAGAAGAACTTTAAGACAAATGAACAGACAATGGAAAAACTATTCAAGGAATGCGAACAGATGAAAATAGAAGTCTTTGATAAACTCAACAGAAACAACATAAGAATGATTGGAGTACCAGAGACCCAGGTAGGAGATCTCCAGGAAGAATCAACTGTCAAAGACATTATCAAAGAGATACTTCCAGAGTTAAAGACTACATGCAATCAAATCCTGCATGCCCGAAGAGTACCAGCTAAAAGAGACCGAAAGAAAAACACCCCAAGACACATCCTTGTTACAATGACAAATCCCACAGATAGAGATAGAATACTGAAAGCAGCAAGATCCAAAAGAGAAATTACATTCAAAGGAGCATCCCTAAGACTTACAGCAGACATGTCACAAGAGACTCTTAAAGCCAGAAGACAGAAGGATATTGTGACAAGACTCAATGAAATGAATGCCTCACCGAGAATACTGCACCCAGCCTGACTCACGTTCAGGTTTGAAGGAAGACTACATAGCTTCATGGATAAACAATAGCTCAGTAACTTCACAGATGAAAAACCAGCCTTAAAGGAAAAACTGACAGGTCTACTTTAAGACAAGAGAGACCAACAAACACAGCAAACTTATCTATAAAGATTACATTAAGTCCTATGACAATCATCTTCCTCAATGTCAATGGACTAAATTCACCAATTAAAAGACACAGAGTGGCAAATGGGTCAAAAAGATGAATCAAACCTTCTGCTGCCTACAAGAAACACACCTGACTAGTCAGAACAAACATAGACTCAAAATCAAAGGCTGGAGGAAAATCATCCAAGCAAACAACACCTCAAAAAAGCTGGGTGGCCATATTAATATCTAATGACATCAACTTTATACTCAGAAAAGTTGTAAGGGACAAAGATGGACACTATGTACTAATCAAGGGATATGTGCAACAGGAAGAAATCAAACTATTAAATATATATGCACCCAATGAGAGACCAGCAAAAGATATAATACAGTTACTGACAAATCTGAAAGAAGACATCAATAATAACACAATAACTGTGGGAGACCTCAACACGGCCCTATCAACACTTGATAGGTCAACCAGAATGAAACTCAACAAAAACATACTAGCCCTGAAAAAAAATATATATAGGACATTCCATCCCCCAAAAACCTGGATACACATTCTTCTCCAATGTATATGGTCATTCTCCAGGATAGACTACATGCTGACACAAAAAACATACCTCCATAAAATCAAGAGGATAAAAATCTTGCAGGCTATCTTTGCTGACCACAAGGCTCTGAAATTAGATGTGAACTACAAAGGCACACAAAAGAAAAACTTTAACAATTGAAAAATAAACACCCTGCTACTGAACAACCAGTGGGTCCGATATGAAATCAAAGAGGAAATCAAAACTTTTCTGGAAACAAATGACAATGAAGACACAAACTGCCAGAATCTATGGGACACAGCAAAAGCGGTCCTGAGAGAAACATTTATAGCTCTACAAGCACACATCAGGAAGGAAGAAGGGGCATACCTGAATAACTTAATGACACAGCTCATAAAATTAGAAAATGACCAACAAAAGGAACCAAAAATAGAGAGACAAAAGGAAATAACAAAGCTGAAAGTAGAAATCAATGAGGTGGAAAACCAAAAAACAATCTGAAAGATCAACAAAAGCAGAAGTTGGTTCTTTGAAAAAACAAACAAGATTGATAGACCATTGGCAAAACTCACAAAGAAAAAGAGAGAGAGAAACCTGATAACCTGTATTAGAAAAGAAAAGGGGGAGATCATGACGGATATTGCAGAGATCCAAAGGATAATCAGAGACTACTTTGAGAAACTTTATGTTACTAAACATGAGAACCTAGAAGAAATGAAAAAATTCTTGGACACTTATAACCTTCCACAGTTAAGTAAGGAGGATATAACATATCTAAACACCCCTATCATTATTGAGGAAATTGAAACTGTAATCAAACATTTGCCCCAAAAGAAAAGCCCAGGCCCAGATGGATTTCCTAATGAATTCTTTCAAATCTTTCAAGAGGAGCTACTACCAATCCTAGCCAGGTTCTTCCACATAATTGAAAAAAACAGGAACACCCCAAACAGCTTTTATGAAGCTAATATCACCTTGATACCAAAACCAGAAAAAGATGCTGCCAAAAAAGAAAATTACAGACCAATATCCCTGATGAATGCAGATGCAAATATCTTCAACAAAATCCTGGCAAATAGGATCCAATGCATCATCAAAAAGATCATACACTGCAACCAAGTAGGTTTCAGCCCAGGAATGCAAGGATGGTTTAACATTCGTAAATCTATCAACATCATACACAACATCAACAACAAGAAAAATAAAAATCACATGATCATATCAATAGACGCAGAGAAAACATTTGATAAGGCTCAACACCTGTTCTTGATAAAAACTCTCAGCAAGATGGGAATGGAAGGAACCTTTCTCAATATAATTAAAGCCATCTACCACAAGCCAGTGGCAAATATTATCCTCAATGGAGAAAAACTAAAAGGCTTTCCTCTAAATTCTGGTACAAGACCTGGAACACTCCTCTTCAACATAGTACTGGAAGTGCTTGCTATAGCGATCAGGCAAGAAAAATATATCAAGGGAATCCAGATAGGAAATGAAGAAGTCAAGCTCTCACTGTTTGCAGATGACATGATACTCAGAAAATCCTAAAGACTCTACCAAAAAGCTTCTAGAAACAATAGACTCATATAGCAAGGTGGCAGACTACAAAATTAACACACAGAAATTAATGGCCTTTTTATACACCAATAATGATAGGGAAGAGATGGACGTCAAGAAAGCAATCCCATTCACATTAGTGACACACAAATACAAATACCTTGGAGTCAACTTGACCAAAGACGTGAAGGACCTATAAAAGAAAACTATAAAGCCCTGCTCTAAGAAATAAGAGAGGACTCACAGAAATGGAAACGCATACCCTGCTCATGGATTGCAGGATTAACATCATTAAAATGGTAATACTCCCCAAAGAATTATATGGATTTAATGTGATTCCCCTAAAAATACCCACGACATTCTTCAAAGAAGTGGATCAAACACTTATAAAATTCATCTGGAAAAATAAACAGCCTCGAATAGCTAAAGCACTCCTAGGGAAAAGGAAAATGGGAGGCATTACTTTCCCCAACTTTAAACTGTACTACAAAGCAATAGTTATCAAAACAGCATGGTATTGGAATAAAGACAGACCCTCAGATCAGTGGAATAGGCTTGAGCTCTCAGACAATGTTCCCCAGACATACAATCACCTAATTTCTTACAAGGGAGCAAGAAATCCTAAGTGGAGCAGAGAAAACCTGTTCAACAAGTGGTGCTGGCAGAACTGGTAAGCCACTTGCAAAAAAGCGAACATAGACCCCCAGTTAACATCATGTACGAAGGAAAAATCCAAATGGGTTAAAGACCTTGATATCAGACCTGATACCATATGGTATATAGAACAACACATCAGTAAAACACTCCATGACATTGAGACTAAAGGCATCTTCAAGGAGGAAACTGCTCTTTCCAAACAAGTGGAAGCAGAGATCAACAGATGGGAATACAATAAGCTGAGAAGCTTCTGCACCTCAAAGGAAATAGTGCCCAGGATACAAGAGCCACCCACCGAGTGGGAGAAACTATTCACCCAACACCCATCAGATAAGGGGCTAATATCTAAAATATACAGGGCACTGACAGAACTTTACAAGACAAAATCATCTAATCCCATCAAAAAATGGAGAGAAGAAATGAACAGACACTTTGATAAAAAAGAAATACAAATGGCCAAAAGGCACATGAAAAAAATGCTCCTCATTACTAATCATCAGGAACATGCAAATCAAAACAACAATGAGATATTCTCACACCACAGAGATTGGCATACATCATAAAGAATGAGAACAATCAGTGCTGGCGGGGATGTGGAGAGAAAGGAACTCTTATCCACTGCTGGTGGGAATGCCGTCTAGTCCAACCTCTATAGAAGCCATATGGAGATTCGTCCAAAATCTGGAAATTGAGCTCCCATTCGATCCAGCTATTCCACTCCTAGGGATATACCCTAAGAGCACAATAACACAACACAAAAACCCCTTCCTCACACCTATATTTAATGCAGCACTATTCCCAATAGCCAGGCTCTGGAAACAACCAAGATGCCCTTCAACAGACGAATGGCTAAAGAAACTGTGGTACATATACACAATAGAATATTATGCAGCTGTCAGGAGAGATGAAGTCAAGAAATTTTCCTATACATGGATGTACATGGAATCTATCATGCTGAGTGAAATAAGTCAGAGGGGGAGACAGACAGAGAGAGAGAGAGAGAGAGAGAGAGAGAGAGAGAGAGAGAGAGAGAGAGAGAGAGAGAGAGAGAGAGAGAGAGAGAGAGAGAGAGAGAGACAGTGAGAGAGAGAGAGATGCAGAATAGTCTCACTCATCTATGGGTTCTAAGAAAAATATAAGTCATTTTTGCAACAATCCTCAGAGACAATGAAAGGAGGGCTGGAACTTCCAGCTCACTTCATGAAGCTCACCACAAAGAGTGGTGAATGCAGTTATAGAAATAACTACACAGAGAACTACCATAATCAAGTGAATGAATGAGGGAACTGGAAAGCCTGTCTGGAGTACAGGTGGGGGTGGGGTGGGATGGAGGGAGATGTGGAACATTGGTGGTGGGAATGTTGCACTGGTGAAGGGCGTGTTCCTTACATGACTGAAACCTAATCACAATCATACTTGTAATCAAGATGTTTAAATAAAGGAAAAAAGTATAAAAGAAAAAAAAAGAATAAATAAATTAGTTGAACAGTTTTTTAAAAAAAACTTTATAGACTGAAATATACTTAAGCTAAAAAAAGTTCTGTTAGTGTTAATACCTTTGTGATGAAAGGTCTTTGAATATAAAATGTTTTCTTCACCTTTCATGTGAAGGGAAATGACTGGAAATGGATGGAATCATGGGAGGAAAGGAAGATAAGATCTGTGAAGATAAAGTTTTTCCTCCCCATTACAGGAAATCTTCCTAGATTTCCGTGACCACTTCAGTCAGGCTTCTGAGTAAGGACAACTACTGGAGTCTGGTTTCTAGGGGAATCTGAATGGATGGAGATAATATAACACTTGGCTAAACTAAGACTGACTATGACAACTGACTCCACCTCGTACCAAATGAAGAATCTAGCTCATGCAGTCTAGAATTTATTTATTTCTTCATTTATCTAAGATACATTCTCCCAGCTTTCTTTCTCACTACTTTCACCAGTCTCCAGATGAGTGCACAGTGACCTGTTCTCAACAAACTTACAGATAAACAAGGAAAAAGGACAAGAAATGCAATGATGACCTTTCCCAAAGCAGTGAGTACCATTATAAAGACTATTACTGATTTCCATGGATGGGCAGAAGGAAAGGGCCATTACTCTAATTTTAATGATGTTGATTGGATGGGTGTGTCTGATTAGGTGCAGCTTCACCTAGGACCAAAGCTCAAATCTAAGCTTGACCTGAGGGCTAATGAAATGCTTGCACAGACCCTATCCACCTCAAAATAGCTCCGTTAAGCAGCCATTTTCTGCATGGTGGCCATCACCTTTCCAGGAAGTGAGGGGGAAAAAGAAGACCAAGGAGGTTATAACTTGAGGTCGCCAGACCTTAAAAATATTTGTTTATAAATAGAAAAATTAGGTATATGACATATAATATGAAATATTATTTATAGAGATAATATACTGAAATTATTACATATTATCTTTACTCATCCATATATAGTTTTTACCACCTTCATGATCTAAGAAAATTATCTTGGTGCTGGAGAGATAGTAAAGTGGGTAGGGTGCCTGCCTTGCACATAGCCAACTTAGGTTTGCTCCCTGAATTCCATATGTTCCCCTGAGCCCTGAAGGAGTGATCTTTCAGTGTAGATAAAAGAGTAAACCTGGATCAACACTGGGTGTGGCTCCTAAGCCAAAAGTAAGAAACTCTACTATACAGGATAGAAAGAAACATAATATGGGAATAACAAATGGTTTAAAACATCAGAACTAAACGTTTATCTACAGAACTGAGCTTACCTGGAAAAGGTTGGAGGGCTTGGAACGTTTTTGGAACACTGGTTGTTGTGGTGTTGAAACAATGTATGCATGAAACTACCATTTAACAGCACTGTAAATCATGATACTCTAATAAAAATGAGTAAGAAAAATAAACTCCAAATTTAGATTCAGAGAGATAGGACAATGGGCTAGAGTGCATACTTTGCATGCAGGAGGCCCAGAGTTGATTTCTAGTACCATATGATTCCCAGAATACAGCTGGGAGTAGTCCCAGGCACTGAACTGAGAGTAGCCCTTGAGCACTACTGGATATGGTTCCAAAACAGAACACAAATTCAAATGCATGTATTCATTTTTATAGTCACCATGACCTGTGTTTGACTATCAGCATAGGCCTAAAGGCATGGTGTTTGAGTGCCATCAGGGCTATAACCAGTGGCATTTGGGGTGTGTGTGTGTGTGTGTGTGTGTGTGTCTGTGTGTGTCTGTGTGTGTAAGGGGGAATATAAGGTACTATTAGGTGTCAGGGATTGAACTCAGGGTTTTACACACACTGTGTGTTCTACCACTTGAGCACTCTTCCTGGTCTTCACTTCCTATGCTTTTCAGGTAAGATTGATATTTTTGCATCAGCAATCTAGAGAGTGAGTCATGTGATAAATGTCTGGAAGGAGTGTGAGAGCTGTCTAGTAAAGAACTGACAACTTTAGGAGACTTTGTTTTTGTTTTCTTTACCATTTTCATTGAGATAGTTTGATTTACCATCCACACATATAGTATTCCAATAGCATTGCCATCACCAGAGTGCCTCCTTCCCTCCACCCAGTGAGAAGGCCTTTCCCATTCATTCACTCCCTCTTTAGGAAGGTTTTTATGGAAGGTTCCGGAGGCTCTGGTATTCACTTTGGGTCTGTGTCTTGTTGGCAGGTCATCATCCACCAGTAGTTGCTGGAACTAGGCTTGAGGCTAAGTTAGTGGTGGTGTGGCGAAAGCAGCAGATGAAAGGGAAATAGAGCAAAGGGGAAGTGAACAAGGACAGTGGATGCCATCAAGGTCCATGGTCCAACTGCCAACTGGGAAGTGGGCTGAGACACTGTGGGTCTCAGATTGGGGAGGTGCTGTTACCCGAGTTGCTGGCCAATTAGCATTACAGAGAATATGACAGACAAGAAGCACTGTCACCTCCCCTACTGCTGTTATATTCCGAGGGGAAAAAGTGTGATGAAAGAGCTTTAAAAAATAGGGCAAGGGAAAGATAAAGCTAGCAGGGATTGCCAAGTCACTAGCAGAACAGCTGGGCTAAGTGTTTTAGCGTGTATAGCAAGGAAACATGCCCAGGGCATCATTGGGTTCAGCTTTCAGACATAATTCAAACAAAAGTGTTCTTCCCCTTTCCACTCCTTTTTTCACTCTAAAGTCCACTAAGCAGAGAGGGAGGGATACAGGGGAGGTTCCTTTTGGCAGAGTGGGCTTTGACATTAATATAGAAGAGAGAGAAAATGAATTCAGAGGAAAATTTAGGCCATCCCAGCATCTTCTCAATGACTTGTAAGCTGTGTGCCCTTCTGTGTGTTGAGCTGGACAGAATCTGAGGCTTTGTTTTTTAAGGGAATGATATTCAGAATTATTGTTAAGTGTAGAATGTGTCTCCTGTGCATGTGCTTGTGCTCATGACTGCAGATCTCTGTTTTGGTGGAGATCAGCTGGTGTGATGTGCTCCCTGCAAAGTGGAACAGTAGATG
This sequence comes from Suncus etruscus, assembly GCF_024139225.1. Classification (NCBI taxonomy): domain Eukaryota; kingdom Metazoa; phylum Chordata; class Mammalia; order Eulipotyphla; family Soricidae; genus Suncus; species Suncus etruscus. The sequence continues at coordinate 95,972,234 of NC_064849.1, forward strand.
TGGCAGGGAATATCTCCTGAAGGCAGAGAGGCAGCATGGACTCTGGTGTCACACTCTAGGGTTTTGTTGTTTGGTTTACTACTTGGGCAAGTGTGCAAATCTGTTAGAACTTGTTTTTATTTCAGTTCTGAAATAGGATTCTATCAATGGTAGGATTGTTATTGCTTTAACTACGCTTACTCATGTGAAGAAGTGAGAAAGAAGCCTGCCTGGCATATGGCCAGAACTGTAAGACACTATCACTACTAATTAACCTGGAACATACAGGTTATTCAACAAATGTTAGCTCTCAGAAAAATCATCACTGTTAAATGCTTTCTGAGATGGACACACTGATTAACACAAACAGAAAAAGTTAAGGAATACAATAGAAAATAAAGTACAAAAATGCATTGAATTTAAGAAAAGGGTTGGAGGGATAATACAAAGGTTAAGATTCTTATCTTGCATAAGGCTGACCCAGGTTCAATCTCTGACACTATCCAGGAGTGATCCCTGGGTCAAGAAGAGTCAAGAATAGCACGATGGATATGATCCAACCTCCCTCCTTTTGCACACACATAATAAAAGAAAGGTCTGAGTATGAGTAGTCAAACATGACTTGATTTGATTCTCCTAACAAAGTGATACAATTTTTTTTGTAGTTTTTTGTTTTTGTGCTACACCTGGCCAGTGCTCAAGGGTTAATTCTGACTGTATGCTCAGGAATTATACCTGAAAGTGCTCAAGGGGCATTATGGGGTGCTGGGGGTTGAACCTGAGTTGGCTGTTTATAAGCCCTACCTACTGGACTATAGCTCTGTCCCATGATACCATTTCTTGGAATATTTTTTTAAGTTGGTAAAGGGGCTTAGTGGCTGAAGTGCTTGCCTTTGTAGATACTGCGAGTTCAATCCCTGAATAAAGCAAGTAGGAAAAAAAACTCTACAGAGGTGTGAGCACTACAGCAAAAATGCAATCTCTGAAGAAAAATATATGCAGACTTCATTCATACAATCTGAGCAGCCATAATTAAGGGAGTAAGACCTCAGATAAGTGTCACAATCAAGTGTGGTTGATTCCTGGTCATTATAAAGGCATAAACATTGAGAAGAAAAGGTGGGGCAATACATTTGGTAGATAGGTCAATTTGTCCTTTTTTTGTTTGTTTTTGGGTCACAATGATGCTCAGGGGTTACTCCTGGCGATGTGCTCAGAAATTTCTCCTGGCTTGGGGGACCATATGGGATGCAGGGGGAATCTAACCGCGGTCTGTCCTAGGCTAGTGCATGCAAGGCAGACGCCTTACCACTTGCGCCACCAGCTCAGATAGGTCAATTTGTAACTAAAATATTAGTGTATATCTGGAAGATTTTTTTTTTTGGTTTTTTGGGTCACACCCATTTGTTGCTCAGGGGTTACTCCTGGCTAAATGCTCAGGAATTGCCCCTGGCTTGGGGGGACCATATGGGACGCCGGGGGATCGAACCGTGGTCCTTCCTTGGCTAGCGCTTGCAAGCCAAGAACTTACCTCTAGCTCCACCTTGCCAGCCCCTATCTGGAAGATTTTTATTAAAATATTATATGACTCATCTAATCTTTATGACTAGATTGGAATAATAATGCTTTTTTATTAATAATGATGACAATATATAAAGCATTTAATATTAGGTTATAATTATCATCAAATTTATAATACTGCTTTATTTCTATAAACTGAGAGATTATATTGAGTTTATACTGAGAGTTGACATTGCCTAAGTACATATGGTTAAGAAAGAAGAGATCTTATATCTAAGTTTAGAACTCTGAATCCAAACCGTTGTTGATAATGACAAAGAATCCAATATCATAATTTGAAAGATCACAAATGTCTCATAATAAATAGAATTTAGGATTTAAGCATGAAAGATTTGCAAAGTGAGGATAGATAAAAATTTCTACACCCAAACAAAAAAACAAAACCCCCCAAACACCCCGTTGTTTCAGTTTGAAATAGAAATGGTATGACTTGGGAATAGCTCATATGAAATACATTTAGGTTTGTTCAACTGAGTTTAGGTTTAAATTTAATATAAGCCCCCCCCAAATGTAATGTGGCACTACTCCTATAAAGAACAAATTGCTGTGGTTGCAGCAAATAAGTATGATCTGCAGGAATATAACCAGAAAGGACAGGAATTAGCAATTAGAATACTAAAGGAGAATTCACAACAGGGAAGGGCCAGGAGAAATGAGTTCTAATAATTTTAGCAATGAGGAAATTGTTGAAGAAATGAGTAGTTTTTTTCTAGAAAGCAGTAATATTTTTTATAATTATCTTTATTTAAACACTGTGATTACAAATATGATTATAGTTGTATGAATACAGTCATGTAAAGAACACCCCCCTTCACAAGTGCAACATTCCCACCACCAATTTCCCAGATCTCCCTCCTCCCCACCCCCAACACCTGTACTTGAGACAGGAAAAGCAGTAATAATTTTAACGACAAAGTTTGCTTCTGTGAAACAGTTCTTTTGACTCTGGCATATTTACATGTATTAGTTCTTTTATTCTTTTAAACAAATTTTATAAATAGATCGATTCTCATCTTGTGAATGAAGAAAATTTGTTACAAAGCATTGAAAAACACATAGAAAAAACCTTTCAGCCTTCTGCTATAGTCACATGGAGGATGCATGTATGTACAGAATTATTACTTTAACATATGATCATATCTGAAAGAAGACTAATTACAATAATGTTTATTTCATTTGCCAGCTGGTTCCAGCTGTAATGCAATTAATTTCTTCTTTTCAAGAATAGCAAGTAGGGAGCTATTAAGGGAAATAGGTCCACGCTGAGCTAACTCCAGCTCTTTGACAAGTGGCTGCCTCTGCTGGCCACTTGGTCTAATAGCCTATTGCACCTCGAGAGACACCATAGTCAAGGAGATTCACAATTTCACGAGTTTGTCCTCCAGTGGGACACTGAACTATAAATTAGGTGTGTGCAAAAAGAAGTGTGCTGAATACAAAAGCTAAATAGCACTAGCTATGAACTCTTTGCAATAGTGGTGTTGCCATTTGTTAGTTGGTAAATCTGGCTAAACATTGTATTCAGTGCTTTCAGCAGCAACAAACTAAAGATTCACTCAAAGTTAAAACAAAATAAAAGCAAAATCCTGAAAGAGAATATCAAATGAAAAACAAGGTCCTGAATGTTCTTTCCGTAATATAGTTGATGACAAATATAAAACTTTCATAAGATGTTTATTGACATCAGAGGTTTTAGTAGTATCACTGAACACATTAAAAAAAACAGAGACACCTGCTGAGGAAGAAATAGCAATACTTCAAAGTTAGAAGCAATTTTAAGAGTAGTGTCTAAAGAAAACAATTGGAAGTGTGCAGCTGCAGATATGTGGTTTTTTTGAAGTGGTTTTTTGAAGTTACTTTTCATTTAGATCAAATATCTGTTCTTCCAAATTAATTTTAATCATTTTCAATTTCAAGATGATTGTGCATATTAAAACTAGTTAAAGTACTAGTTCTATTATCCATATAACACTTGTAAAAATTAAATAATTCCAATATTATGTAAGGGTCTTCAGATAGTAGAGACGTGGAAAAGTTTATCATATGACAAATCAAAAAATCAAAATTAAAAATGTTTTTTGTTTGGGTCTCACCCAGTGCCAAGCAGGAATTATTCCTGGTTCTGTACCCAGAAATCACTCCTGACAGGCTCCGGTGACTATATGAGATGTGGATTCAAAACATGTCCATCCTGTATTGACTTCATGAAAGGCAAATGGCCTACTGCTGTGTTCTCTCTCTGGTCCTCAAAATTAGATTTTTGAGAAGTTTATCTGCTGGAAGCTAAATAGCTGATACTACTGAGACTACTTTGATAAATTAAATTGAAATTTTAACATTGAAAATAAAATTATTTGCTGTAGTGTGATGCCATGATTATAAATCTTGGAAGAACTGAATCATGGCAAAAAACAATGCTCTAATATAAAAGCAATCAGTACTGAAGAAATGTGAAGTGAAAAGAACTCTCATCCACTGTGGAAATGTTGACTTGTTTTTATTCTCTTTGGAAAATTATATGGACATTTCTCAAAAACTATAACTGAGCTTTCTTATGACTCAGTAAACCCAATTCTAGGCATTTACTCTATGGCCCAGAAACACTGTTAGGTAAAAGACATTACTGGATAAAGAAAATAGTACACACACACACACACACACACACACACACACACACACACACACACACACACACACACACACACACACACACACACACACACACACACACACACACACACACACACACACTGAAATATAGGCTATAAGATGAAATAATGTAATTTGCCTTTTCGTTGCTAGAGCAAAAGGGTATCAAGTTGGGTAAAGTCAGCCAGATGGGGGGAAATAGACACATAAAGGTCTCTATCATATATGGGATATAAAATAAAGTGAGGGCATAGCTAATGACCAAAGGTAACAGAACCTGGAACTGATCTACAGCATTAAGCTTACCCAGAATGGGATACTGGTAGTGGATGGGAGTAGACACTAATATAATGGTGAATAGAAGAATATACTCTGGTCAAAGGGGTGGTGTAGGAACTTTGCATGCAATGTAATCACGGTGCTTCAGCTAGTACAGTGAGTATGTTTTGCTTTGCATGCAGTTTCATTCCAACACCAGATCTTAGGAGCACTGCCAGGACTGATCCCTGAGCACAGAGCTGGGAGTAAGCTCAGAGCACAGCTGAATGGGACCCATAAACCCAAACCAACCTAAACCCCCCGCCAAAAAAAAAAAAATACTCCAGGGGCTGGAGAAATAGCACAACAGTAGGGCGTTTGCCTTAGACGCTGAAGGACGGTGGTTCGAATCATGGCATCCCATATGGTCCCCAGAGACTGCCAGGAGTGATTTCTTAGCGTAGAGCCAGGAATAACCCATGAGCACTACCGGGTGTGACCCAAAACCCCAAAGAAAAAAACAAACAAACAAACAAAAAACAAAACAAACAAACAAAAAAAACCCTCCAGAACATTAACATCACCGAACTCAATAATTTAATCATAAAACATACAAAGTAGAGACATACTTGGAATTGATTTTACTACTCACATAACTAGTAATTTTATCAAAAAATTCAGCATTTTACCAATTAAAATAACAATTACCCATGGTTAAATAAATAAGTAATCATATTTACATTGAAAACTAGGTTGTTATTGTATGCATTTGTATAAGGTTGATGTTAAAAACAAACAAAAACTTGAATATCACAGTATGCTTTCTCTTTGACATATGTAATAAATTGAATCTTATATACGTTTTTTTCTTTTTTGTTTTCCCACCCACTCCTGGGTCCATGTTTGAATATTTATTTATTTATTTTAAATGTTTTTTTTTGTTTTGTTTTATTATTTTGGTTTTTGGGCCACACCCGATGATGCTCAGGGGTTACTCCTGGCTTTGTGCTTAGAAATCACTCCTGGCTTGGGGGACCATATGGGACATGGGGAATCGAACCATGTTCCGTCCTGGATCAGCCATGTTCAGGGCAAACGTCCTACTGCTGCACTATTGCTCAGTCCCCCATGTTTGAACTTTCAAAGAACTATTTGAAGAATCAGCTTCTGTGTCAGTCCTGGAGAAGACATCCTTAATTTGGATTGCTTTCTGTTCAAAACTAGTAACAATATTTAATCCAATTACTCATTAAATGAAACAACAATGATTAGCTTTTAAACTATAATTCTTGAAAACAAAGTTTGCAAACAGGGAATATAGACATTTATCAATAAAAATTCAGTAATAGTATTGCAACCATAGTACCTAAAATGAAAAGAGAGAAAAAGAGGGAAGAAAAATATCTGCCAATGAGACAGACTCTGGGGTAGAGGCAGGAGAGAAATTGGGACATTGGTGGTAGGAAATGAACACTGATGAAGGGATGGGAGTTGGAATATCGGTGACTAAAACTCAACCATGAACATCTTTGAAACTTAATTCAACTTAAGTTGAATTAAGTTCAACTTAGTTAAGGTAATTCAACTTAAATAAGATAATGATTTATGAAATGGTGAAATTTAGAATCTATAAAGGATCTTTTTTTTTTTTTGAAGGATCTTTTAATGATTTCTTTTTTTTTTTTTTTTTTTTGGTTTTTGGGCCACACCCAGTGACGCTCAGGGGTTACTACTGCCTATGAGCTCAGAAGTCACTCCTGCCTTGGGGGACCATATGGGACGCGGGGGGAATCGAACCACGGTCTGTCCTAGGCTAGTGCTCGCAAGGCAGTCACCTTACCTCTAGTGCTACCACGCTGGCTAATAATTTCATTTTTAAATTGAGCAGCTTTAATTTTTTGGGAGAAAGACAATGGTATTAAAATCAAGAATATATAAGATTTTGCATAATCTAAATTTGGTTAACTATTAAGGACCACAAAAAGAAATACTTTTTGAATAAATTTTATTTTATTAAATATTTGGTAAAGAAAATATTCTAGCATTAAAATGTCTATAATTCTAGCATTAAAATGTCTATATTTGGATTAGGGGATGGAACAATAGTACAGATTGCATGCAACTGAACTGGCAAGATTCAATTCCTGGTACCCCCTATACTCCCCTGAGACTAAAGTTCATGTCGTCTGATATTAATATGACACCCCAGCTTTTTTAAGGGTGTTGTTTGCTTGGATGATTTTCCTTCAGCCTTTGATTTTGAGTCTATGTTTTTTCTGACTGTTCAGGTGTGTTTCTTGTAGGCATCAGAAGGTTGAATTCATCTTTTTGGTTCATTTTGCCACTCTGTCTCTTAATTGGTGCATTTAATCTATTGACATTGAAGGAGATGATTGTCATGGGATTTAATGTCATCTATGTGTAAAACTTTGGTTATCTGTTGGTCTGTCTTGTCTTAAAGTAGACCTTTCAGTTTTTCCTTTAAGACTGGTTTTGCATCTGTAAAATTTCTGAGCTGTTGCTTATCTGTGAAGCTATGTATTCTTACTTCAAATCTGAACGTGAGTTGGGCTGGTTGCAGTATTCTAGGTGAAACCTCCATTTCATTCACTCTTGTCACAATATTCCACCACTGTCTTCTGGCTTTGAGAGTTTCTTGTGACATGTATGCTATAAATCTTAAGGATGCTCCTTTGAATGTAATTTCCCTTTTTGATCTTGCTGCTTTCAGTATTCTATCTCTATCTGTAGAATTCATCATTGTGACTAGGATGTGTCTTGGGGTGTTTTTATTCGGATCTCTTTTAGCTGGTACTCTTCAGGCATGCAGGATTTGTTGCATGCAGTCTTTAGTTCTGGGAGTTTCTCTGTGATGATGTCTTTGACTATTGATTCTTCCTGGGGATCTCCTTCCTGGGCCTCAGGGACTCCAATGATTCTTGTTTCTGTTGAGTTTATCAAAGATTTCTATTTTTCTCTGTTCACATTCCTTGAGTACTTTTTCTATCGTTTGATCATTTGCCTTAAGGTTCTTTTCCAATCTCTTCTGCTATATGAAGTTGTTCTGCATTTCATCTTCCAGTTCACTGATTCTGTCCTCGGCTGCTGCTACCCTGTTGGAGAGGCTTTCCATTGAGGTTTTCAGTTCAGCTACCTTGTTTTTCAGATATGTTATTTCAGTTTGAAGCTTTCTGATTTCTATCTTTGTGTTCTGTTCAGCTAGAGCTATGTTTTCTTTGATTTCCATGAGGATCTCCATATTTCTATTCTAAACTCCTTATCTGAGAGGTTAATCAGATGGTTGGTATTTTTTGGGTCATCAAAGCTATCATCTTCATTCTCTGTGCATGGTGTTTGCCTGCAAGGTTTCCACATTGTCACACTTGTAGTGTGATTTTTTTTTTCTGCGTCAGGTTCATTAGTTAGAAAGAGTGCATGGCCACGAAGTGATGTGGAGCAGTGTTCTTCTGGAGCCTCTAGGAGACAGTTTTTGCTGGGCCCTTCTTGGCCTTCTCAGGAGAGTTTCAGGAGACAGAAGAGAAGAGAAACACACAAAGGCGACATATCCCCTCAGTCTTTCCCAGTTGGTAATCTCACAGTAGGGGCATACCCCTCCTACCTCCCCTGTGCTACCCTGAGCCCTTCCAGGAGTGATTCCTGACTATAGAGCTAGGATCAAACCCTGAGCATCACAGAGTGTGGCCCCAAAACAAGACAAAGTAATTTGGATTAAAATATTTGCAGAACTTAATTTTAAAAGCTAAGAAACTAATCTCTAATAGACTTTGCTCAGATTTTTCTGTAGGATACTTACAAACTGCAATGAATAAAAATGCTTCTTTAAAAAGACATGGTCAAAAGAGAGATCATTTGAAGCAAATTTAGTAAGTTTAATTAAATTGACTCATTAATTCAAATTTACTAATTATAGAATTCACCCATGAGGAATACTTGAAAGCTATCACGAGAAAATGAAAAGTAACACGTATTTAAAATTTCTTTATAAAAAATTCAATTACCTGGTGTTATGTAAAAATAAAAACTTAAAAAAATAATAAAAACATAAAACTGGTTAAATACATAAATATTTACCAAGATACTTAATTAAATTTTTTAAACTTCAGATATTTAAAACAAAAATTTTGATCAAATATGTTATTTTAACTTTTTATAAAACAATTTTATTTTTGAAATAATTTTTATAAAATATTTTATGAAATATCTAATAAAATAATACCAATTTATTTTTTGGTTGCTGAGTAAATATTTCAAAGTGTCATATAATTTTACTGTTTTTTCTTATAATTATTCTTATTTCAAAAAATTTAATTTAAAACTTCTAGAATAGTTGTTAGAATATTAGGTGTTTCAATATTCTTTCCCAGTTTCCATTTTATTCTATTTAACTTTAACATTTTCCATTTTCTTTTTATTCTCTGTTTCTCTCATTTTATTCTATATATTTTATATATTTATTTTATATTTATATTTATTATTTATATATTATATTATTTATATATTTTTATTCTATATATTTATTCTATATATATTCTATATATTTATATATATACATTTTATTCTAAACTATCTAGGTATAAGTCATAACATCACAATTCTTCTACAAAATAAATTTTTTTTTGTGGTTTTTGGGTCACACCCGGCATCACTCAGGGGTTACTCCTGGCTCCATGCTCAGAAATTGCTCCTGGCAGGCACAGTTGAGCATATGGGACACCAGGATTTGAACCGATGACCTTCTGCATGAAAGGCAAATGCCTTACCTCCACGCTATTTCTTCAGCCCCTCTACTAAATAATTTTATGTCAACATTTTTGAAAACAAAAAGGTGTTGAATTCAGAAAATTTAATACTATTACAATACTATTCTCTAATCTAAAACTCACATTCAAGTTCCCTTTTTGTGTCAGTAATGAGCCTTAGAACCACATTTCTCTCCAGTCCAGACTGTGCCAGTTATCACATGTAGCCAAGGTTTCTGTAGACTTAGGCTTCTTTCATCTGAGACATTCCTCCCTTTCCTTAGTCTTACTTAACCTTGACATTTTAAAAAAGAAATAGCCAGTCATTTTGTAGAATGTTTCTTAATTTGAGTTGATTCATTTCAGACCACGCATTTTTGGCAGGAATAAAGTGATATGTCCTTCTTCGTGTCTCCTTTGGAGGCATGTCAGTTTGTGTCAATAGTAGTGATGTTCACTTCAGTCTTAGGAATAAAGTGGTGTCTGCCAGATCTCTCCCCTTTAAGAAAGAGAATTTTTAGCAACAATTTCTTGGAGATTATATAAATATATTTTCATTCACTATATTTACTATCAGTTGAGTTTTTTTTTTCACCCAAAACTTAAAAAAATTTTTTTAATTGAATCTCTGTGAGAACAGAGCTAAAAGGTTGTTGATGATTAAATTTTAGCCATACAGTGTTCCAACACCCATCCCTTCACCAGTGTTCATTTCCCACCACCAATATCCCCAGTTTCTCTTTCAACCCCCAACAACCTGTCAGCCTCAATAGCAGTCTTTTTTTTTTCTCTCCCTCTCCTCTCTTACACACACACACACACACACACACACACACACACACACACACTCACACAACTCCCTTTCTCCTTTTCTTTTCTTTTCTTTTTTTTATATAATTTTTATTTTGATCATAGTGGCTTACATATTGTTGACAATAATATTTTAGGTATATATTTACATAAAATCAGGGGGGATTCCCATCCCTAAATTGTCCTCCCTACACCTCCGTTTTTGTCCTACCTCCCATTTCCTCTTCCCTCACCCCCAGGGCGTCTAGAATATGTGGTCCCCTCTGTATCTAACCTACTACTTAGTAGTCTTGCATCAGTTTGGTCTTGATGCCTCCCTTATTTCCCCCTCTAAGTGGGGGCAGGGCTAGCTAGTTCAAGTTGCGTGGTTTTGCCTGAAAAAGAGAAAATAAATAAACTGGGGGTAAAAGTCTAATACCCCGAAAATGGGCAGAATCCTTCTAGAGGTTCTCATCATCGATTTGGGAAATGAATGAGAGAAAGAAGGTGAAACACTCCACCAGTATCAGTTGTCTTAGATTTGGTCAATGCAAATTCTTTCAAGCTGATTTCATATCCTATTTTCATATATTATTTTCAGTATTTAGTTTTATGAAATAAACATCTCAATTTTTTATGAATTCTTATTTCTTGGTCTTTTGCTGTTTTAATAATATCTGAAATATAATTTTATTATGTAGAAAAAACTAAATTGTTTCTTTTGGTGAAAGATAATTTAATAAATATTAACATATGAAACAAGTGCTTGATTTTTATTAAATGCTTATTGTTAACAATATTACTAACAAAAATAAAGCAACACTTTTTACTCTTTCATTTTGGGGCCACACTTGGCTGTGGTCCTGGCTTACTCCTGACTCTTTGCTCAGGGTTTACACCTAGAGGAGCTTGGTGGGTATATATGGTATCGGGAATGGAACCTGGTATCATGCACTCAAGACATGCACGTTGCCACTGAGTGACATCCACAGCTTATTTTAACTAATTCCCTTTCTTCACCCCCTTTTGTTATTATTGAAGTGGTTCTTGCACTAATAGCTGGTGTGGAACATAGTGTGATGCTTGCATAACAGTGATTATAAATCAGGTTACCCTGTCACAGTGTTCATAAAGGCTTATACTCTCCTTTGGTTGTGGTACTTGCCTATGTGCTCTAAGGGGTCATACTGTTCACTGATGACACAGTTATGGTGCTCATAGGAGTCATTGTGGTGTTTATTACAACTGTTTGCCAGGAGTTCCCCTTCCTAGTCATAGCACATCTCTCTCTAGTTGTAATACTTGCTGGGGATTTCAACCAGGAGTTTTGTGCTCACACAAATATCCACCTGTGGTGTAGTGAGAATCACGTATGGCTCTGGAGATCGCAGGCAGCAGAGCTTTCAAGCTCAAACAGCACAACTTCCAGGATTGTCTTTAGCACATGTGGAACTTCTACAGATTTAAACTCAGAACTATGCTTGCAAGGTAGATACTCTAAGCAATGATGCTCTTCTTCCAGGTCCTATTAAAAATACCTTTTGTTTTTAGTGTTTTGATGATGTTGTGTCTGAATTTAAGTTGTACCTCCTTGAAAGTAATTTTCTCTGAGTTTGCTTTGTAGGGGAACTATGTTGATTTCTGGTTCCAAATGCTGATCTTCACAAAATTTAGGAAATGTTTGGCTATTAATTCTTTAAGTAGTTAAATTTTTCTTTCTTCTCTTCTTCCAGAACTTTAATCGCATCATATATGTTAGTCAGATTTAAATTGACTTTTAGGTTTCTGAAGTTTTGTTCTTCTTTTATTTTTTTCTCTTTTTTATTGAATAATTTCTATTGACTTTTTATTGAATTAATTGATTCTCTCTTTAAATCTCATACTCTAATTCTTCAAACCAGTAAGACTGGTAGGTCTGCATGTTCTGAAGAGAACCCCTAGGCAAACAAAGCTACAGAAACACAAACTTCATTTAGTTCTCTTTTAAGTATTAACTACTCATTTCTACTGCAACCATTTTTCTCTAGGTTCTTTTATAATTATTTAAACTATATTTTTAGCATTCATAAAATAAAGGTTATTTTTATCAATTTGTGATAATAGAATGATGCAAATATTATTCTCTAATTAATCAAATACAGAAAGTACATAATTACTATAAAATACATACTTGAGTAAAATTAAGTTGATGCAAGTGTTAAGCTGTAGAAAAATATTTATATTTTAAGAATTACAGTTGGGCTACATTTGACAATCTTATCTTAAAATATCTCATGTACTCACTTGAATACATCTGTGAATCTCTAGACTTTTTGCTCATGCCACACAAAATTCACCTGACTCTCAGCCTCTGAGCTGCTCTATTTACTATTTAATGAGCGGAGTCTATGATTATGTACTTGAATGTTATGACAGCATCAAAAGCTATCAAAGTTTCTAAATACATCCACTGCATTTTCCTACTTATCTCATGATAGCTCAGCCGTAAATACTTCACAGAGTGGCAGCACTTGCAAAATGCACTGTGTGGAGCATTGATCTATCCTTAGCTCTCTGGACTGAAACCTATCATCCCCAACTCTAGCAAATTGAAATTTTATACATATATATTCAGATTTATTTATTTATTCATGTATTACTCTCTTACTTTTTGACTTCCTGTTTCATTTGGTCAGTGGATGCAACATAACAGGAAATGAAAGAGCAAAAAAGTGTGACTGAAGCTTTTTTGTTTATTTGCTTTTCTTTTCTTGGTAACATTGGTTTGTGGAAGTATAACAACTATTTACACACTTTAGGGCTGCAGTATTACACCAACAACTATTACCAAAGCATCAAAACCCTTCCACAGTACACTATGAGACTTTGAACTCACTTTGCCCTCCCCCTTGGTTTCATCAGTTTTGTGGTTAGAGATTAAAAGTTTGTTTCTATTAAGCATTGTTTATTCCTTTGCTTAACTATACCACAAATGAGGGAGAACAGCTGGTATTTGTTTTATTCTTCTGATTTATATATATATATATTTGTTTGTTTGTTTTTTTGTTTTTCTTTTTGTTTTTGGGTCACACCTGGCATCACTTAGGGGTTATTCCTGGCTCCATGCTCAGAAATTGTTCTTGGCAAGCACGGGAGACCATATGGGATGCCGGGATTGGAACCGATGACCTTCTGCATGAAAGCCAAACACCTTACCTCCATGCTATCTCTCCAGCCCCCTGATTTATATTTCTTAATATAACCTCCTACCCTTCCATCTATAATATAGCAAATGGTAAGATTCCATTGCATCGTGTGTGTGTGTGTGTGTGTGTGTGTGTGTGTGTGTGTGTGTGTGTGTGTGTATCTTCTAGCTGACTTCTCTGAGGACTTTTTGGAATTAATAAAGAGTAGGGTAGGTAGTATTAAGCATGTAATAAATGATCTATGCAGCAAAACAACATCAGCTGAAGTCAAATCATGAAACACTAAGATAAGATAAAGGCGACTTCTAGAAAACAATAGAAGATAGAAAAAAGTATGAAAACAAACTTGAGTCTTTACACATGCAAGGCATGTGTCCCTGACAGAATAATCTCCCTGGTCCCTCTAGTTACTTCTTTAAGAAAATAGAAGTACTCCACAATATATATTCATTAACCTTCACATATTATATTTTAATAAATTACTTACATCATCTTAAATTATGTGATGTAATCGAAATCTTTATGACTTTATTGATATTGTTTTGTATTCAGCATATTGTTCATTCTTGAGAAGGTTCTGTACTCAAAAATGAGAATAGAATATTCTCAAGGATGAATATACATCAGTGAATAATGCATATTGCTATTGGAGGGGAAGGAGGAGAAAGGGAATGTAGATTAAGCCAGTTTTTCTAATTCCTCAAATAATGGTGATTTTTTTCTGATTGATTTTTTTGGTCTAGTGACCTGCTCAATGGTGACAGTGGATATTCAGGTTTCCTACTATTCTGTGTTACTGTTTAATTGTCTCCTCAGGCTTTTTAGTAGTTGCTTTAAATATTTTTATGTGGTGCCCTGTTTGGGACATCAGGCGGGGAAAAGCCACGAATCTACGCCCACCCAGCGGGGCCCAACTGTGAGTGCTACCTGTAAATGTCTGTCTACTGTCCTCTTGCGTGAAACTCTTGGGAGTGGGGCAAAAAAGGCTCCAGCAGAGTACGGCCGCTCCGCTTCGCTTCGCTACGCGGCTGTGCACTCTTTCTAAGAAAAGAACACCATCGCAACAAGAAGGAAAAATCACACTAAGAATGGTGCTATATCACAGAAGCAAGCATTTCTCTCTGGACTGTCTTCTCTGTTGCATGCTCGGGCCTAAGATTTGATCCAGTGTGAGGCTTCATCTACGGAGGACTCCCCTCCCTCAGAGGCAAGTCAGCCCATCCAGAAAGGGCGGAGCCAGAGGAGTGTGCTGCCTACATCATATAGCCAATGAATACCACCACAACACGTAGAAAAACCCACAATACAAGTGTGACAATGGGAAAACAATGCAGGCCAGCATCAGACATAGAGAATGAAGATGACAATTCTGATGACCAGATAATGACCAACCAACTAATCAACCTCTCAGATAAGGACTTTAGAATAGCAATATGGAAGATGCTCAAAGAACTCAAAGAAACCATGGATAGAGTTGAACAGAACACTAATAAGAATCAAGAAAATATGAAGACAGAAATCACAAAACTCCAAACTGAAATAACATGTCAACTAACAGGCCTGAAAAAGTCAGTAAACGAAGTGAATGACAAAATGAATAAGCTCTGGGACAGGGTATCAGAAGCTGAGAACAGACTTGGTGCTGTGGAAGATGAGATACATAACAATTCCATACAGCAGAAGAGATTGGAAAAAAAACTTAAAGCAAATGAGCAGACAATGGAAAAATTAGTCAAAGAATGGGAACAGATGAAAATAGAAGTCTATGATAAGATCAACAGAAACAACTTAAGAATCATTGGAGTCCCAGAGACCCAGGAAGAAAATTCCCAGGAAGAATCAATGGTCAAGAACATCATTAAAGAGAAACTTCCAGAGCTAAAGAATATAGGTGATCAAATCATGCATGCTCGAAGAGTACCAACCAAAAGAGACCCCAGAAAAAACACCCCAAGACACATCCTAGTCACAATGACAAATCCCACAGATAGAGACAGAATTCTGAAAACAGCAAGATCAAAAGGGGAAATTACGTTCAAGCAAGCATCCTTGAGATTTACAGCAGACGTGTCACCAGAAACACTCAAAGCCAGAAAGCAGTGGTGGGATATTGTGACAAGACTGAATAAAATGAATGCTTCGCCCAGAATACTATACCCAGCAAAACTCACTTTCCGGTTTGATGGAAGAATACATGGTTTCACAGACAAAAAGCAGCTCAGAAACTTTACAGACACAAAACCAGTCTTAAGAGAAAAACTGAAAGACCTAATTTAACACAAGACCAACCAAAAAACACACCAAATTTTGATATAAAGATGGCATTACATCCCAGGACAATTCTTTCTCTCAATGTCAATGGACTAAATGCACCAGTCAAGAGACACAAAGTGGCTAAATGGATCAAAAAACTCAATCCAACCTTCTGCTGCCTACAAGAAACACACCTGAATAGTCAGAACAAACATAGACTCAAAATAAAAGGCTGGAGAAAAATTATCCAAGCAAACAACACCCATAAAAAAGCTGGAGTGGCCATACTAATATCAGATAATGCAAACTTTATACTCAGGAAGGTTGTAAGGGACAAAGATGGACATTTTATATTAATCAAGGGGTACGTAGAGCAGGAAAAAATAACTCTCCTAAATATATATGCACCGAATGAGGGGCCAGCAAAATATTTAATACAACTGTTGACAAATCTGAAAAATAATATCAATAACAACACAATAATTGTGGGGGACCTTAACACGGCTTTGTCAACACTGGATAGGTCAATCAGGCTGAAACCCAACAAGAATATACTAGACCTGAGGAGAGAAATGGAAGAAAGAGGCCTAGTGGATATATACAGAACACTCCATCCCCAGAAACCTGGATACACATTCTTCTCCAATGTACATGGGACATTCTCCAGGATAGACTACATGCTGGCACATAAAACATACCTCCATAAGATCAAGAGGATAGAAATTTTGCAGACTACCTTTGCTGACCACAAGGCTCTGAAATTATTTGTGAATTCCAAAGGGACTCAGAAGAAAAACCTTAACACCTGGAAGTTAAACAGCCTCATACTCAATAACCAGTGGGTCCGAGATGAAATCAAGGAGGAAATCAAAAGGTTCCTGGAGACAAATGACAATAAAGACACAAACTATCAGAACTTATGGGACACAGCAAAAGCAGTACTGAGAGGAAAATTTATAGCTTTGCAAGCACACATCAGGAAGGAAGAAGGAGCTTACCTGAGTAGCCTAATGACACAGCTAATAGAACTAGAAAGTGCTCAACAAAAGGACCCAAAAATAGGAAGACAGAAGGAAATAACAAAGCTGAGAGCAGAAATCAACGAAGTGGAAACCCAAAAAACAATCCGAAAGATCAACGAAAGCAGAAGTTGGTTCTTTGAAAAAATAAACAAGATTGATAGACCACTGGCAAACCTAACAAAGAAAGAGAGAGAGAGAAACTTGATAACTCGTATTAGGAATGAAAAAGGAGAGATCACTACTGATATAACAGAGATTCAAAGGGTAATCAGAAACTACTTTGAGAAACTCTACGCCACTAAAAATGAGAACCTGGAAGAAATGGATAAATTTTTGGAATCTTATAATCTTCCACGGTTGAAGGAAGAGGATGTAGCATATCTAAACACCCCCATCACCATTGATGAAATTAAAATGATAATCAAAGGTCTGCTGAAAAACAAAAGCCCAGGCCCAGATGGATTCACTAATGAATTCTTTCAAACTTTCCAAGAGGAACTACTACCAATCCTGGCAAGACTCTTTCATGAAATTGAACAAACGGAAACACTTCCAAATAGCTTTTATGAAGCCAACATCACCTTGATACCTAAATCAGACAGAGAAACAGACAAAGAAAATTACAGACCAATATCGCTGATGAATGCAGATGCAAAGATCCTCAACAAAATCCTGGCAAATAGGATTCAATGTCTCATTAAGAAGATCATCCACTACGATCAAGTAGGTTTCATCCCAGGAATGCAAGGATGGTTTAACATCCGTAAATCTATCAACATCATACACAACATAAACAACAAGAAAAATAAAAACCACACGATCATATCAATAGATGCAGAGAAAGCATTTGATAAGGTCCAACACCCATTCTTGATCAAAACTCTCAGCAAGATGGGAATGGAAGGAACCATTCTCAATCTAGTTGAAGCCATCTACCACAAGCCAATGGCAAATATCCTCAACGGAGAAAAACTAAAAGCCTTCCCTCTAAATTCTGGTACAAGACAAGGCTGTCCTCTCTCATCATTCCTATTCAACATAGCACTGGAAGTACTTGCTATAGCGATTAGGCAAGAAAAAGATATCAAGGGAATCCAGATAGGAAAGGAAGAAGTCAAGCTCTCACTGTTTGCAGATGACATGATACTCTACTTAGAAAACCCTAAAGACTCTACCAAAAAGCTTCTAGAAACAATAGACTCATATAGCAAGGTGGCTGGCTACAAAATTAACACACAAAAATTAATGGCCTTTCTATACACCAATAGTAATAAGGAAGAAATGGACATTAAGAAAACAACCCCATTCACAATAGTGCCACACAAACTCAAATATGTTGGAATCAACTTGACTAAAAATGTGAAGGACCTATACAAAGAAAACTATAAAACTCTGCTCCAAGAAATAAGAGAGGACACACGGAAATGGAAACGCATACCCTGCTCATGGATTGGCAGGTTTAACATCATCAAAATGGCAATACTCCCCAAGGCATTATACAGATTTAACGCTATCCCTCTAAAGATACCCATGACATTCTTCAAAGAAGTGGATCAGGCACTTTTGAAATTCATTTGGAACAATAAACACCCTCGAATAGCTAGAACAATCATTGGGAAAAAGAACATGGGAGGAATTACTTTCCCCAACTTTAAACTGTACTACAAAGCAATAGTTATCAAAACAGCATGGTATTGGAATAAGGACAGGCCCTCAGATCAGTGGAATAGGCTTGAATACTCAGAAAATGTTCCCCAGACATACAATCAACTAATTTTTGATAAAGGAGCAGGAAACCCTAAATGGAGCAAGGAAAGCCTCTTCAACAAGTGGTGTTGGCACAATTGGATAGCCGCTTGCAAAAAATTGAACTTAGACCCCCAGCTATCATCATGTATGAAGGTAAAATCCAAATGGATTAAAGACCTCGATATCAGCCCCCAAACCATAAGATATATAGAACAGCACATAGGCAAGACACTCTAGGACATTACAGGCATCTTCAAGGAGGAAACTGCACTCTCCAAGCAAGTGAAAGCAGAGATTAACACATGGTAATATATTAAGCTGAGAAGCTTCTGCACCTCAAAGGAAATAGTGCCCAGGATACAAGAGCCACCCACTGAGTGGGAGAAACTAACCCAATACCCATCAGATAAGGGGCTAATCTCCAAAATATACAAGGCACTGACAGAACTTTACAAGAAAAAATCATCTAATCCCATCAAAAAATGGGGAGAAGAAATGGACAGACACTTTGACAAAGAAGAAATACAAATGGCCAAAAGACACATGAAAAAGTGCTCCACATCACTAATCATCAGGGAGATGCAAATCAAAACAACGATGAGATACCACCTCACACCGCAGAGAATGGCACACATCACAAAGAATGAGAATAAAAAACGTTGGCTGGTATGTGGAGAGAAAGGAACTCTTATCCACTGCTGGTGGGAATGCCGTCTAGTTCAACCTTTATGGAAAGCAATATGGAGATTCCTCCAAAAACTTGAAATCGAGCTCCCATATGATCCAGCTATACCACTCCTAGGAATATACCCTAGGATCACAAAAATACAGTACAAAAACCCCTTCCTTACACTTATATTCATTGCAGCACTATTTACCATAGCAAGACTCTGGAAACAACCAAGATGCCCTTCAACAGATGATTGGCTAAAGAAACTGTGGTACATATATACAATGGAATATTATGCAGCTGTCAGGAGAGATGAAGTCATGAAATTTTCCTATACATGGATGTACATGGAATCTATTATGCTGAGTGAAATAAGTCAGAGAGAGAGAGAGAAAAATGCAGAATGGTCTCACTCATCTACAGGTTTTAAGAACAATGAAAGACATTCTTGCAATAATAATTTTCAGACACAAAAGAGAAAAGAGCTGGAAGTTCCAGCTCACCACAGGAAGCTCACCACAAAGAGTGATGAGTTTAGTTAGAGAAATAACTACATTTTGAACTTTCCTAATAAGGAAAATGTATGAGGGAAATGGAGAGCCTGTTTAGAGTACAGGCGGGGGTCGTGTGGGGAGGAGGGAGACTTGGGACATTGGTGATGGGAATGTTGCACTGGTGATGGGTGGTGTTCTTTACATGACTGAAACCCAAACACAATCATGTATGTAATCAATGTGTTTAAATAAAAAAATATTTTATGTCCCTTCATTTGGTGCATATATATTAATAAATTTTAAGTTTCTTTGTTGCATTATCTTTAGATTAATATATATTAATTATTATTATCAATTATTAATATATGTTGTCATTAATAGACATAATTATATGCGTTATATTAATACATAATATATAATATATAATAAAATAATATATAATGAATGATTAATATATAACTAATAGAGGGTTCAATCTTTATTATTTTTTCAAATATATTTTATAGAATAGAAATATAATTGTAAGGCTGCCTTTCTTTTGTTACTATTTGCTCTGTAGCCCTTCCTTTCCCTTCCTTTCCTTTCCCTTCCCTTCTCTTCCCTTATTTTCCCTTCCCATCCTTTCCTTTTTCTTCTTATCTCCTACTTTCTTTTTCCCTTCCCTCTTTTTCCCTCCCCTTCCCTTCTCTCTTCCTTTCTCTTCCTTCTCCTTCATTCCTTCCTTTTTCCTTCCCTCCTCTCTCCCTCCCAGCCATCCCTTTCCCACCCTACCCTCACCAACATCCCCTCCTTTCCCCTCTACTCTACTCTTTTTTCCTCTCCTCTCCTTTCTTATTCTCATCTCCTCCTCTCCTCCCCTCCCCTTCCTTTGCCAGTGTTCAGGGATAACTCCTGAGTGTTCCATGCTCAGGGACCACTACTGGCAGAGCTCATGGTACAATATTTATGGCACCTTGAATAGAAACAGGGTCAACTACATGCAAGGTAACTGTCTTAACTCTTGTGCTATCTCCTCCATCTTTGCAATTCTTAAATTACATACAATTTAAAGTGTGTCTGTGCATCTACCAAAGACTGTAGTCCTCTAAAGTTCTGTTCGCTTGCCCTGAAGGTCTTTACTATTAGCAAGATAGTGCATTTTCCTGCCTAAATAACTTCAAATAGTTCCTTTATCTTCAAGCTACATTTGTGCTATCTCTGTGGTAGAAGGGTTCTGACTGAGAAACCCTGTTAGGATATATCTTTGTACTGTAGTCATCAGCAATTTGTATTAGACAGAGCAGTCCTCAGAGAGGATTAGAATGGAGATTCCACTACTTCCATTAATGTTAACAGACCACCTTAAAGAACTGTGGATCAGTTTAATGGTTGTGATTAGTAAGGACATTCATCTGAGGAAAAGGAATCAGGAATAAGAAAAAACTGGCGGGCCCGAAGAGATAGCACAGAGGTGTTTGCCTTGCAAGCAGCTGATCCAGGACCAAGGTGATTGGTTCGAATCCCGGTGTCCCATATGGTCTCCCGTGCCTGCCAGGAGCTATTTCTGAGCAGACAGCCAGGAGTAATCCCTGAGCATCGCCGGCTGGCCCAATAACAACAACAACAACAAAAACAAAAACAAAAAACAAAAACAAAAAAAATGGCATGGATCACAGCATGTCATCACTAAGATTGTGAGCTCTTCCTGATGTAGCTTTCATGATAATGGACATATCTTGCAAAATCACTGTGGATGAACATTCAGAATGAGTAAGTCAAGGGGAAAGTGAGGACTTGTCATATAAGTATTGCTGAAGTCAGTTTTGTTGTTCCATATTTTACCAGGAAAAAATTCTGCCAGACTAGTGTGTTGGCATCTGGGTCTTTTTTGCTAGAGGATAGGAAGACATCAGGGATGTCACATCAACATTGTTCTCACTGAACTGACCATTATTGTATTTCACTTCAAGTGATACTCAGGTCTTACTCCTGCAGGCTTAGGGTACCATGTGGGGTACCAGGGATCAAATCCAGGTTGGTCACATGAAAGGCAAACACCATATCGGTTGTACAATTTTTTGAGCCAGTAACATTTTTATGTTCCATATAAATACTGCTGCATTAGATGATATAGGGGCATAGAGTTTGATTTAGAGTACATTTAGTAAGTGTATAAAATCTCCATTTTATTTGTAATAGATTTTTACTCCTGAAGAAGGATGAACTTTAGCATGTCCTGTTTTTGTCTTGTTCTGTTTTGGTGTGGTGACCACACTTTGCAATGTTCAAGGCTTACTACTGGCTCTATACTTATAGATCACTCATGGAGGGGTCAGGGGCCCATATCAGGTTCTAAGGATCAAATTCAGATTTACTGCTTGCAAGGTAAGAACCTTACACACTGTAGTAATCTCATCCCCACAGGATATCTATATTTTTATAGTATAAATTTGAGCTTGGTTAGTTGCTGAGACCAATAATGAGAATATTTGTGTGGAGAGAGGAACACAGAGAATGAAACTTAATGGGTTAAATTTACCAGAAGTTACTGTTTTTGAGATCTGTTTTTACTCTGTTTGGGTTACTGTGTTGATTTTGAAATGTTTATCTGCCCTGGGAGATTTCAGTGATGAGAACATTTTAAGAACTTTAAAAATAACTCTGTAGTTCTTTAAATGCAATCACCTGTTGGCATGCAGTCAAAACATAATTCAAGATGAAGCATTTGTTTTTTGGGATTAGTCTGTATCCATCAGGCAAGGACTTGTCTAGTCCATGGCTTTCCCTGATATACTGATGGGGAAGCTTGCAGTCTGTATTGTATAAGGATGAATCATTTCAAGAGTTAAAGTTTTTTATTATGGCTAGGATGATTAATTTTAAGATGACTGGAGAAAGAGATGTGATATATACTAATAGGATACTGTCAAGCTATTGAAAAAAGGTTGAAGTTCTATCATTTGCAACAAGTAAGATAAATCAAGAAGGTACTATGCTTAGTGAAATAGGTTAGACAATAAAAGTGCATTATTTTTCTCATATGTGACAGATAAAGAAAGAAAGAAAATGAATAAACTAAATGAAATGTAATTAAAATTTTAGAGACCAACTAGCTGTGATCATGAGAGATAAGGGGAAAGGCATGAGTAAATTGAGTCTAAGAGATTCGATGCATAAAGGATAAAACTGGATTTTCAGAGGTGACTTAATGCAAAAATTATATGGGTAAATTTTAAATGATCTATAGTTGATACTTTCATAATGTTTTAGTGGAAGGTTACTTCAATTTAAATAAGGGTACTATACTTTTGGAATAGGAAATAGAGAGTAGTTAATATTTTATTGTTCATATCTAATAAAGAAAAGGAAAAGAAAGGAGCTGGATTTAAATTGAACTTTAAAAAAGCTGGGTAGATATTTAAGAGGTAGGAAAATAGGACAAGATTTCTTTAATACCAGGGAAGATCAAAGAAATATCTTTGAAGTTTAAAATGTTATGGGGTGAAACTAAATTATTGTAAAAGGTTCTACCAAGGTAAGAACCAGCCATTGAAGGACATCTTGGTAAACTGGTTGGTAAAGTATCATTATCTCATCATGTCAGTGGAGTTATTCAAAGTCAGGCCGAGAGAAGATGGGTGAGGGACAGTTCATAATTTATCTCCTTATGTGGTTAGAATGAACAAAATTGTTGGTATCTGTCTATTCCTAGACTTTATTTCTTCATATTCTAGTAGGGGCAAGGAAAGGAATCATAATCAAAATTTTGGCAATGAGACCCTTGAGTCTTGATAAGGTCACAGGCAATATTTTTACTATAAAAATATACCATATACCATAACCTTGGTATCATTTGGGACACAGTTGTTTCTATTCCCAAGTGTCAACTGTAGGAGTCGATTGCATGCATGAGTCAGATGGGCTCAAGCTCTCCTTGAGGTATGAATGAGTAAATGCACCTAGCAGAAAATGAAGTTCACGCTTTAGGCATAGGTATGCAAGTTAATATTCCACTGATGGGAGACCATACAAACTGGCCTAAAATGTAGAAGGTGTGTACATCCGGGACAAGGTTGAGGAAATCAAGGCTATTTATAAAGACTTTCTATCCCACTTGCATAGACATTGCAGGCATTTGAGCTATGGGCAGTAAAAGTCATTGTTCTAGTGGTTGGAGAGTTGCACGTTGCTGATTACATTTATGTGCTCATCTTCTGGTTCTTATGATGTAAAAGGAAGTCTTAACATTTTTATAATATGTAAACTCATTAACTCTCTCTTCATTTCTAAGGTTCTAAGTCTAAGGCAAACATTGAAATGAATTAAGAATAAAGGATATGGAGTCTGAAGTTAAGAGCTGAAACCAGCAGGCATTATCATTCCTGTGCATGTGCAGTGGCTTTTCCTGAGTGATTTTTTTTAAAACTATGTTTGCTTCAACCTCAGGGGACAATCTGTTCAGTCACCAGAATGAATACCTTCAAAGAATTATCTTGGATAAGGTCCATTCATTTGGTCAGCTGTGACCTCATCTTACTACTCAGGGGGCCAGAGTTTGGGGCTTGCTATCGTGAGTCCTGAATAGAAAGCAGAGAGGCCTTTCATTTCAAATGTTCTCATTTGGGAACACATAAGAAACCACCAGCAAGCGTGTTAAATGTTTTCCCAGATTTTTGTTTTCATTTTTAAATAACTGAGACCCTTGCACTCTTGTTGTCAAGAGTCATTAGAGTCTGCCAAGGACTTACATTTCTCTTTCAGAAACAAACACAAAGTTAGAGGCTTAGGGGAAATGGAGGGGGTAGAGTGAGTAGGCCTTTTCATTTTATTGGCACAAATTTTGGAAATGTAAGGAAAGAGTAGAAATAGTGGTTCAATTTTTCTAATTTACATTGTACACTTGATGTTTCTACAAGTGATCGTAATGAACACCTGATAGAATTATTTACAATTTTCTTTCTTAGCTGTGTCATCAGAGTTTAAAGTGTTTAGAGCATGCTTCGTATTCCCTCATATTGTAAATCTGGAAGGCCAGGCCACTGGCTGATTCCTGCAATCCTGTGGAAGAGAGGCCATGATGTCAAGGTGCCTTTTCCTGCCCCAATGCAGCTGACAATAGAGATACAAATTCCAGTTCTTGCTTTCAGAAACATGTCTTTTTCCAAGAGCTTGTGCAGAGTTAGTTTAAAGAATTGCCTGGGGAATAGATGGGAAGGGTGTGAAGGGATTGAGGGCAGTTCTCCTGTTACTACCCCAGAGAGTATGGCTGTGCACGAGACTGAGGACCAGCTTCCAGAGCAAGTCCTGCTGCCAAAAACAAATCTTTTGCTGAAGAGCCTCTGACTCATGCTTCTAAGAGGGCTATTATGATTTCCTGGCCACAAAGTGGTCCTTTTGCAATGTAGGTTTTCTTTTCATTTTAAAATTTGAATTTTGAGTCATCTATATAGTAAACTCTCCTGCTTTGCTCTCAATGTATTTTGTTATTGTTGCTGTTTTGGGGCCACACCTAACAGTACTCAGGGCTTACTCCTTGCTCTGCACTCAGGGATCATTCCTAGTAGGCTCAGGGGATCAAAATGGGTGCTGGAGATTAAATCTGGATTTGCTGCATGCAAGGCAAACATCCTACATCCTGTTCTCATAATACTTTTGGATGTTCCCTTCACCCAAGTAGTTTTTAAAGTTTATGCATGCAAAGACAGGGTGTCTACATGATTCACTACAGTAAGCTCAACATCTGAAATAGCAAATGCAACATGCAGGAATACATTATTATGAGTTGAATGAATAGTATATTGTTCATATGCAGCCTAGATAAGAGGAATTATTTTTAAAGAGCATTAGAACTAAAAAATCTATAGCAAGAGGATAATTAGGGAACATGCCCCAGAATTTTCTTAAGTTTTTATTTGGGGACACAGACCAATAATTTGGCTTGTGGTTTATGTGCTAAATAGAGAAGTAAATTGGAGACACAGAGATGGAGAGTTGCTAGATAGATGACTCACAAGAAGAAAGAGAAAAACCTATAGTCTGACAAAAGATAGTCCTAGATGTGAGTATGATGTAATTGAAAATGAAGTTAAACTTCTATATAAACTTCAGAAGCACTGATATCAGCCTTGAATAATATTAAATGTAAATGTATGCTGGAAGTGAGAATATTCAGTTATCAGAAAAAATTTACCTACATATAGTTAATTTCTAAATAATACCAGGTTATTACCATGTTATGGCATATTAATTTTATTTCTTTGAATCCTTTAGAAAGTCTACCACCTTTCTTTGATATGGGAAGTAATATCACATGCTATTCTCTTTGCATTTCACAAAACAAAGCAAAATATTCCTCAAAGGTTGGCTCTTCTTTAAAGCTCTACTGAAAATTTTTAACAAGAAAGAGAAAGGAAGAAAAAGTAAAAAAATAAAAAAGAAAAAAGAAAGTAAAAGGAGAAAGAAAAAAGAAAGAATAGAAGGAGGGAATGAATAGAAAGAAAGGAAGGAAAGAAAGAAGAAAGAAGAAAGGAAGAGAAAAAGGAGAAAGAAGAAAAGAAAGAAGCCAATTAATGAAGGGGATGTGGTACAGAAATGTTAAGAAGTGCTATAGTTACAGTTATTTTTGACACAATAAAGGAATACAAATTTCTAGTGATCATGAGAAAGAAAAATAGAAACATTTAATCTAGAAGAGACTGGAGATATTTTATTTCGGCAAAGGAGTAGTAGGTATTTGCCAACAGAAGCTGTGAGTCTTCCAAAAACACTTTTGTTCATACCACATTGAACAATATTTACTTCAGATTTCTAGGGAAAGAGTAAAACATTGCATGAGTCAAGCCATTAAAAAGTGTCCCTATTCCAGAATTTAATATTTGAGAGCACACATGGGTTTCTCTCGGTCTGAGCTTATTCCCAAGCAGGCACCAGGTTGTCTAGCTTGTCAGATACCACACCAATAACAACACCTAAGGAGAATGTTTCAAGCACTGTGTATTGTGAAATATCAAGAAACCCATTACATTAAAATTATTTTAAGAAAGGACTAAATAAACTGGTGAAAGGGATAAAAAAATAAGTCACAACAACTGGCCAACTGGATTTACAGCCCTGACCCAACCAGCTGTTCACAGAGAAAGAGACAAACACACAAGGATAAGTTGAATAAAAATATTAGGGTCACTTGGACAGCTATGGGTGAACTCCCAGGCTGCCATTTATTCAATGGCAATAATTTATTCAAAATTATTCAAATTATCCAAGGTATTGGTTTCCTACCTGATTCCCATCATATTAGTCATTGTTTAAGTTGACAGAAACACTAAGGACAGGTAGTAAGCACATCAAAATTCAGTGGGTACGTTAAGAGCAGAGGCTGGGATATTTCACAATCAATGATATTCCACAATCAGCGGGCACACTTGAAGTATAGAATAAAGTGTGACAAGTCCCCATTCTATTCTTGGTTATCTTGCACTTTATATCTGAATTGCTTTATTCCATTCTTTTCTGGGAACACACTTTGCTGCCCTGTCATGTTCTAAAAAGACTTATCCTGTTTTACATAGGGGACTATCTTGACATTGGGGTTTTTGTTATTAGTGAGGCAATTTCCTACAAAAGGAAAGATAAACATTTTGATAGTTCACATTGATTGAAAAAAGATTTTAAAAGATTATAAAACTTCAAACAGCAAAGAAAAATGACTTTGAATGAAATTGCTTTCTTCATTTTTCTATATTCTTTTTTAATATTTGTCAACAGTAATGTGTATTGTACATTATCAACCACTCAGAGTAAATTTTTTCTTACTATGAAGGTTGCTGCTTCAAAATTGCTAGTTTTGGGAAAAAATAAGTTTGCTTCATAAGTCAATTTAACTTGCAGATTTACTAGACAGTAGAATATAAAAATAAAATCCTCCAGAAAGCCAAATTAAACAAAAACTCACTCTTAAAAAGAATACAAAGTACCTAGGAATAAACTTAAACTGTCTAGCACCTATATGGAAAAAAATTTTTTTTAATTCTGAGAAAAACAGAAGTAGGCTTGATTAAATACAGAAGCAAGTCATGTTAATCAACAGAAGGCTTTATGCAAATTCTCTGCAAATACCTTTAACATTTTCTATCAAAAGGACAACATAATTTGCCTTTAAATTTGATAAATCACTTCTAAAGTTCAGAAGAAAAAGCTAATTTAGGCAAAAATTGAAATAATGAATAGAAAGAGGATTAGAAGATTCTATTGAGTCCATAAAGAGATGTTTTAATATTAATATAAATAAAATTGGGCTGCAAAGAGCTCCTGATACAGAGCCCTAATGGAGCAGCTCTGAGTACAGTTTCCTAGCTTTGAGTTAAGAGGCCTGGGGGTGGAACCTTATGGGGCCTAGCAGGCCTGCTGGTGATTTGTAAATCACAGTTTATAAACTGTGATTAGTCAAGTTAAACATGGAATATTCCAGCACCCACTCCACCCTTCAAGGAAGTGTCAGTTCTCCACCAGTGTCCCACTGTTTCTTCCCCAATACTCTCTCTGTGGCAAACTTCCTACTGAAGACAAGGTCTTAGTTTCTATTGCCTTGGGTCATTTGCTATTATTCCCTTACAATGATTCTTTATATCCCGTATGTGAGATATCATTTTGAGTCTGTCCCTCTCATTCTGACTAACTTCACTCAGCACGATACTTTGCAGCTCCATCTATGTAGCATACAATTTCAAAGAAATACATTAAGGAAAAATAAAAGTTTTTTTTTTTAATGTTTGAAATATTCTATCTGGTTTTTTTTTTTTTTTAAATCTCAATTCTCTGAGTCTACCTTTTCTTCAAAATTTGGTACAAATTATTTCAGTATCTCCTGGAAGTAACTATTCTTTGAATAAGTAAGTTGAGACTACTAATTTTTTCTTTATTTATGACACTTATTCCTGTTTAGATGACTTCCTTTATTTTATTTTTTAATTTTACATGATTTATTGTGAAATGTGGTACACAGCTAGTTTTAGCCTTGAAGTTATTTATTTATTTATTTATTTATTTTTTGGTTTTTGGGCCACACTCGGCAGTGCTCAGGGGTTACTCCTGGCTGTCTGCTCAGAAATACCTCCTGGCAGGCCCGGGGGACCATATGGGACACCGGGATTCGAACCAGTCACCTTTGGTCCTGGATTGGCTGCTTGCAAGGCAAACGCCCTGCTGTGCTATCTCTCCAGGCCCTTAGCCTTGAAGTTTAATATTTTAACTAAACTATCATGATATTATGCTGTATCACTTTCACTTGGGACATGTTGTGTTCTTTCAAGTTTATAGATTATGCTTTAAGTATAGTTTAGGGAAATTCCATACAATCATTTGTTTATGAATGCATTTTTTGCTATTATTTCTCTATTTAAGGACACTAAATATTTAGGTTAAACTATATCCTATATGTCATCCATGCTATCTTCATCAATTAATTTTTATTTTTATTACATATTTACTTTTTATCTCAAGGTATTATTCCATATTACTGATATAAACTTCAGTCATATTTATTTTACCCATTACTATATCTAAGTTACTTTGTAATGACAGCAGAAGTACCACCAGAATTGCTCTTGGTACATATAGTGCTCAGAATAGAACTCGCAGACTCTTGCTTGCAAATTAATATTTTGCCATAAGCTGCTCCTGAAACTACTACTTGCTAATATTCTTATATTCTAATATTAAAAGTAATATCCTTATTAATAATGGTCTTCTTTATATACCTTTTAACAGAAGCTGCTTTTCTTTTAAAAATTCTTTTTTTTTTTTTTTTTTGGTTTTTGGGCCACACCCGGTAACGCTCAGGGGTTACTCCTGGCTATGCGCTCAGAAGTCGCTCCTGGCTTGGGGGACCATATGGGACGCCGGGGGATCGAACCGCGGTCCGTCTCCTAGGCTAGCGCAGGTAAGGCAGGCACCTTACCTCCAGCGCCACCGCCCGGCCCCTTAAAAATTCTTTTAAGTTTACATTTGCATAACTCTGTTCAAATCTCTATTTTTGAAAGTTAAAACAAGATTTTTTTTTTCTTGGAAGTTCTGAGGTAAGGGGGTGGGAGAAAGTAATGCATAGGAGAAAACATGGGCTTGTCCAGACTGGAGAGAGAGCCACAGGACATATCCCAGCATTAAAGTTTGAATGTATACATCTCAAAAGTGAAGATGTGGATAACACGTGCTCACACGCCATGTCCCTGGATTGGCAACACACATGTGCTATCAAATCTCTTTTTTAAATAAAACATAAATATTGACACATTTTCCATTTATAGAAGATACTTTTAATACTCTGCCCCATGCCATCTCGCTCATCTGATATACTTGCAAGTATAGGCATGAGACCTGACAGTTCCTGGCAGGCTGAAAGTTTCCTCCTCAAGCACCTGTGTTCCTCTCTACCACCTGAAGGCCTACTTTGGTACCTTGGGAGTCTGCCTAGTTTGTGATTCCAGGAATGGGTTTGTCATCTGTGACCACAATGTCTTGGCCAACATCATTAACTAAAGATAGAATTTCTGATTTACTGATATAGGGTCCTATGTAATGCTGCTTTGAAACAGCCCAAAAGGAGGTATGACAATGAGTATTGCTTTAGATTCCTTTAATCACACCATATATTGCACCACTTGGAAACTGCTAGAATGACAAAAAGTTGAAACTTCCTCTGAAAGACTCAGATGCACTTTTAGCCCAATAAATAATCCTTCTAAGTTAAGATGTGTGACGTGATGTTGTAACCCCAGGAGACAATAATACAGTACTTTGTCTAAGGCAATTTAAATAGATGGGTGGCATCAAGAGGTGGAAGTTGTATTGACTATTATTTAAAAAATATTCCTTTCTTGGGCTGGAGAGATAGCACAGCAGTAGGGCATTTATTTGCCTTGCATGCTGCCGACCTGGGAGGGACCAGGTTTGATTCCCAGCATTCCATATGGTCTCCCAGCCTACCAGGGGTGATTTCTGAGTGGAGAGCCAGGAGTAACCCGAGTGCCACTGCGTGTAATCCAAAAACCAATCAATCAATCAATCAAGTTTAAAAAAATTTCTTTCTTCCCCTCTTCATTGTTGATGTTTTTGTTATGACTGAGGATTGCACACATGCCTGGCCTGGCTGTGCTGCTTGCCAGGATCCACATATTGGGTTATAGTGTTTGAAGCTGGAGAGATAGTAAAGTGGCTTTACATGCAATGAATATGGGTTTGATTCCAGGTCTAATTCTAACATCCCATGATTCCCTGAGCTCTGCCAGGAGGGATTCCTAAGCATCAGGAGTAAGCCCTGAGTATTGCCCAACATAGCCCTCCCAGAGTGTTCACAGAACACCCCCAAAGTGTTCACAGAAGTTTACAATCCTTTACTTGTGGTATTTGCACACTTGATCACCAGGGGATACGTTCTTCACAGAGACATATAAGTTATGGTTGTGGCATTCATCAAAGGTTGCACCTCTCCTTTTGTGATGCTTACAAACTCCTGATTGTAATGCAGCTGGAAAGATCTTTTTTTTGGGGGGGCACACCCAGTGACACTCAGGGGTTACTCCTGGCTATGTGTTCAGAAATCACTCCTGGCTTGGGGGACCATATGGGACGCTGGGGAGATGGAACTGCCATCTGTCCTAGGTTAGTGCGTGCAAGGCAAATGCCCTACCGCTTGAGCCACACTGGAAATATCTTGATGTTTTTAGGGATCATAGATAGCTGAGGTGCCAGGTTCGACAGGAGAGGTATTCAGATGATGGTGTTTGCATATGGGAACTGGGGCTAGGACCTTATGACCATAAGCTTGTAAGAAAGATGCTCTAACTCACTATTCCTCTAGGTCAGAATTGATTTGTCTTAACTTCACCATCGCTGTTCCAGTTAGGGAATTTATATATTTTTTATTCCTTCATTTAAGGTATTCAGAATGAAATGCTGTTTTTTTTCAGCGGGGGAACACTTCTACCAGGGGACACATTTCTGCACTGGTTATGGCATTTCATATTCCTAAACTTTTAGTTAAAAATGTTAATGCACATATTGGGTAATCAACTTTGGTGTTCATAAGAGTCTACTATATTAATGACAACAATGGCCATAAGCACTTCTGGATTCTCTGAAGCACTTCCATCTATGCCTCATAGGAGGATTAATTCATGTATTGGCAAGATCAAGAAAACCAGGTATTTAGAAACCTCAAAGATTAAAGCTGCTGTTACCCCATGGAAAAACATCCTAGACAGCAAAAGTTTTGGCTGTGTAGATGGGGAAATAGTAAAACCAGTTACTATGAGTATAGCTGAAGATCAAAAAACCTTAAATTTGCCCTATTCACCCTCTTTTGCTGATGTAGCAGTAAGTTTATCATTCTCCCTCAAGAATCTTTGAAAGTTAGGAGGCAGAGAGATAATACAAAAGAGAAGGCATTTGCCTTGCATGCTTCCAATCGGTTCCCCCAGCACCATATATGGTTTCCTAAGTAGAACCTTAGTACTGCCAGGTGTAACCACCCCCTTCATACCACCACCCTCTCCCCACCCTGAAAAAAGTAGAATATGGTTGAGGTATGAGCATCTGGAAATTCTATGAGTGATTGCATGAGTGATATTGCTGATAACGTGTCCCGTTTTCCTTTCACCTACCTGATAAGATTTATATGCTGAAGTGCTTTCATCTTGATTATTTAAAGTGTTCTATAAGACTGAGCTTCAGTTGCCTATAAATATAATCAAATCAGTATCATTTATCCTCCTTTTGACCTACTTTTTTTTGGATTTTGGGTCACACCCAGCAGCGCTCAGGGGTTACTCCTGGTTCTACACTCAGAAATTGCTCTTGGCAGGCTTAGGGGACCAATTGGGATGCCGGGATTCGAACCACTGTCCTTCTGCACGCAAGGCAAACACTCTGCCTCCATGCTATCTCTCCGGTCCCTTGACCTACTATTTTTTTCTGATCCCAACATTTATGTATTTGTGCGTCTAGGATTTAATTTTTTTAAATATCCATCTTTACACAAATATTTGTCTCGGGATCTACTTTTGGGGAAGACAGAAAGGAAAACAACATATCTGACAAGCTCCTGATTCCCCTCCAAACCAAATTTTGGTTCTTGAGAAATACTTTTATTTCAGGTTTTGAGTGCCTCATTCATAATAAAGATGTAAGTCCTTTCTTTTTGTCATTGGTCAGTCTGTTTGCTAATTTTATGGCTCTTTTGCGAAGAATTTACTCTTGTTTTTACTTATATTATTTTTCTCTCTCTCAAGCTCATTATTTTTCTTTAATCTTTATTATTCCTTTCCCTCACTAGCTTCGAGGAAAAAAAGGTGCTTTTTCCCCCTAACTTCATTAGGTTATTCATTTAAATTTTTTGTTAAAATAGGAATATCACAGTATAAAATTATTTATATTCAAATTTAAAGTTTCTTTTAAAACTATGAGCTGAGTACTGCTTAAAATTGTCCTTATATGTTTTGCTTTTATTGATCTCAGAGAATGTTTTTATTCCACTTGTAATTTATTCTTTGATTTATTGGCAGTTTAAGAATGCATCTTTAATTTCCATTTTTAAATTTTTTCCAACTTTCTTTGTCACTGATTTCTAGGTTCATTACATTGTGCTAAGAGATAAAGCCTTATTTGATTCCCATCTTTTAGAAGGTGTATTGTGTTTTATTTTGTGGCCTAACAATGGTTCTCCTAGAGAATGTTCCCTGAGCAATTGAAAAGAATGTATCTTCATCTGTTGGATAGAATGTTCCTCAGATGTTAGATCTAGATAGGCATTGGCATTGCTTTCTTGGCAATTTGCCTAGGTGTTCTAGTCATTATTTAAAATGACTTTTTGGAGTTTATAACTATTATTGTAGAATTATATATTTCTCCCTTTCAATGTTTGCTTCATATATTTTAGTTTCTGCTATTTGGTGAATGTTACAGCTTTTTTGAATATGAATTGAAACATATTAGTAAATCATGATCCTGTCTCTTGTAATAGTCATGACTTAAAGATTAGGGGTTTATTGTTATTACAATAACACACCAGTGTTATCTAAAAAGCCTTCTTAGTCTTTGGATCTAAAATTAAGTTTATTGTATACATACAATATATGTCAGATTATTTCATTTTGTTAATTCCTTCAAACTCTGACTTTTTATGGTTGCCATAAATAGAGGACCATTATTTTAGTAACATTTTTATTCTTCATGGTAAGCATTTAGTACAGAAAGTGGGCATAGGGAATCTCTGACATCCAAGATAAGGCAAACTCTAAGGCAGCAGCAGACTAAATCATGTACCTTAAGAAAATAAATTATAGGTCTGAGAATCACAGCATGGCTTCCAAGGGCATGAAGATTCCTGAAGGGAGAGTGTTGGGATCAGAACAGTATTTGGAATTCATGGCATCTCCTCAGCTTTCCACCACCCTCCCATGCAAAAGGCCTTCTTTACCCATTGAAAAAAATCCTCTGTCTTATGATATCTTCAAGTATCTCTTTACAATTGTCTTCTAAAATTTTAGGGGGAATTGTCACAGTTCAGGTGCTAAACTTTTAAGTCTTAGTTGGCTCCTAATCCATAGGGTATTTTCAGCATACTGTTCCAAACCTAAGATATATAGCTTTAGATTTCTGTTGTATTATCCTTATAGCATAGGGACAAATTCTACCTACTTCTGTGGAGTGAATTCTGACCCTTATTTTAGAGGGATACAAATAGACAAATGGCAGCTAAAATGAATTAGAGTTTATTTTCAAACTCTATCGCCTAAGAATTAGTTTGCATTTCATCATTTACAAAAAGATAATAGTAATGAAATTAGTTTACTAGGCAGGATTTTGTGCCAATCATTTTAATCTTCAGAAGGATTCAGAAGTATTACATTCATATACATATGTAGATGTATATATTTATTTATTTTTGATTTGGGGGAAACTCACCTAGCTGTGCTCTGGGCTTAGTCCTTGTTCTTTACTCAGAGATCAATCCTGTGGTGCTTGAGAGACCATATGGGCTACCAAGGGTCAGATCCACTTAACAGAAGTATGATCTCACTGGCCCTTATATTCTTTCTTTCTTTCTTTCTTTCTTTTTCTTTCTTTCTTTCTTTCTTTCTTTCTTCTTTCTTTCTTTCTTTCTTTCTTTCTTTCTTTCTTTCTCTTTCTTCTTTCTCTTTCTCTTTCTTTTTCTTTCTTTCTTTCTTTCTTTCTTTCTTTCTTTCTTTCTTCTTTCTTTCTTCTTCTTTTCTTTCTTTCTTTCTTCTTTCTTCTTTCTTTCTTTCTTTCTTTTCTTTTCTCTTTCTTTCTTTCTTTTCTTCTTTCTTCTTTCTTTCTTTCTTTCTTTCTTCCTTCCTTCCTTCCTTCCTTCCTTCTTTCCTTCCTTCCTACACCCGGTGACACTCAGGGGTTACCCCTGGCTATGCACTCAGAAATTGCTCCTGGCTTGGGGGACTATATGGGATGCCGGGGGATTGAACCATGGTTTGTCCCAGGTTAGCATCTGCAAAGCAGATGCCTTACAGCCTGTGCCACTGCTTCGGCTCCTCTTTTTTAATTAAAAAATAAAACACACTTATTGAGGCTTAGTAACATGCTGCAGATTATGTGAGTCACTGGGTTTAATTTCCAGCCCCACCCTGAATATCAAAACTATGTTATGGTTACCAATTTTACATAGAAAGCTCATATATGAAGAACTTACTTGAAAAAAAACCCCATCATTTTTATTATTGAAGGAAATATTCGAACTTATTTATTAAACCATTTCTTCTGTATTTGTGGAGTCCCTATTATATGCTGAGGCAAGTACTTTGATAGAAAAATGATGAGCCGGAAAAGTTCTTCCACTGGGAAGGCAGTTAAAATATTAAATGGCATTATTTCAGAAAATAAATGTACAGAGTCAAGAGTGTCAAGGGTGATGAAGTAAATTATTGGTTATATTGTATAAGATGGTTTGAGAGTTTGAGAACATATAGCAGACAAAATGACCTGCTCTTAGGCTCTTGCCCGGAAGCTGTCAGATGTTATCCTAGATTACTACTGCTGGAAGGTCTGAGATAATATCCGAGGATGATAATGCAGGCTCGGGGGAGGGGGGGGATCCAGTACTTCCTTGGTGACCATCAATGAACAGAAATGAGTTACAGCCCTGTGTAAAACTGCTATGTCTTTTTTTTAAAGGACAGACAGACTTTATTCAGGGGAAATCTGTGTGTACAGTTCCAAAATTCTTCCCCTAATTTATATTTTTTTATATCAGGTAAAGTCTTATTTCCAGGAATAATCTGGCTTGCCATGGTGTTCCAACAGTGTTAGCCCAGTGTCCCCATACCCAGTCCTGCATTAGGCTACATCATCTTGGGCCTCAGACATAAAGATGTCAACAAGACGAAGAAAATTGCCTAACCAAGCCCATAAGTCAATACACTTTTTTTAGGTTAGAAGTTTCGGGCGGGCGGTGGCGCTAGAGGTAAGGTGCCTGCCTTGCCTGCGCTAGCCTTGGACGGACCACAGTTCGATCTCCCGGTGTCCCATATGGTCCCCCAAGCCAGGAGCGACTTCTGAGCACATAGCCAGGAGTAACACCTGAGCATAACTGGGTGTGGCCCAAAAATAAAAAAAAATAAAAAAAAGAAGTTTCTATAACATTAGGAAAAATAATACAAATAATGAATAAAATATTACAATTTAGAGAGAGGTCTGAACAGGTGAAAATGGCTGAGATTTTAACCTTGGTTATCTTCAGATGTCCACCTTTATTCAAGTAGAAAGCACAACATTTTAAATTTCTCTTGTTTTCTTCCTTTTATAACAAAACCACTGGTAAATATTATGAATCCATATTCAAAATCTGTCACATATGTGCCTACAGTTTTATTATTCCCATTGCTACTTCTTTGATCAAGGCACAGGTAGCTTTCCTACTTCTAATTTTCCCCCTACAGCCATCTTTATTCTCTATAGCTCATTTTCTATAGAAGTAATTTATAAATTGAGGCCACTCACTCACCTGAAACATTCTAAAGTTTTTTTAGTTACTCCGGAGATAAAACCCAATTCCATCACTAGTCAACAAGACCAACTTGAGACTTATCCATTGAGACCCTTACTGAGCAACTTGAGACTTATCCTCCAGACTCATGCTATTCCACTAGGAGAGGCAGTTATTCCATTTTCTCTTTTATTTGCTTAGCCCTTTCTTTAGTTTCTTTCTGTAACTCATTTTACCTCTGTTGCATCTTTATGGTTTGCTTTCATTCCCACTTTTATAACTCAGTTATCAATTAATTTTGTTTCCCTGCATTAGTTTTTTGTTGCTGCTGTAACAAATGACCACAAGTTTAGTGGTTTAAACAATACACACACATGTTTTACAAAAGGATGACATTTCTAGGGATCAAGCCTAAGAAGATTGGGCAAAAATTCAAGCTTGGTTAGTAGAGTACATTTTCCTGATTTTTATAGCTTCTAGAAGCTGCCTTCATACTTTGACTCATGACTCCTTTATTCCTCTTCAAAGCCATCAAAGATTATCATGTCCTTACAAGGCATCTCTTTGATCTTCTTTGCCTCCTTTTTCATTTTCCACTTTACTGCTTTTCCCAGGAACTGTCCTGCTGGCCCCTTTGCTAGCTGCCAGGTGACTCAGCCAAGATCCAGAGAACTGGGGTTATTTTAGCACAGAGGAGACTGTCCTCATCTTTAGTAATTTCCCACCATCCAAGACAATATCTTTAACTACTACATGTGCAGTCAGAGTATGTTCAGCACAGGTGCATCCCCTTGGAAACATTCAGAATCCCACTCCTGTCTCCCCATTCCTGTCTCCTAGTCCCCTGCCCCTATTGAATTTTTGCTCCTACTCACTTAGGCTTTGCTGGCAGCCCTTCTTCTTCTTCTTCTTCTTCTTCTTCTTCTTCTTCTTCTTCTTCTTCTTCTTCTTCTTCTTCTTCTTCTTCTTCTTCTTCTTTTTTTTTTTTTTTTTTACTTTTCTGAGTTCTGGTGCTGGCAATGCTGTGGGATGGGATTCCTAGTTGATGGCATTCAGTTCGTGGATCAGGCTGCCTGAGGATAGGTTTCCCCCTAAGCAGAGTTTTGAGTTTTGAGTTGCCTAAAGATTTTTCTTCATGTTTAGGGGTGAGGTAGTGAGGTGCCTCATCAGTAAGAGTGAGGTACATGGAAAGGTGGGAAAGCCAATGTAAGGATGCATCATCCCAGCTGCTACAAAGGACAGCAGCAATTAAATGTGCTAGGATACACAGTGATGTTTGCAGAATGCCTGTCACACTGTTGCCTAAAGCTGGAGATTGGAGCATTTCTTTGTGCCACTGTCCCCTCTGCCAAACTGCCTGAGAAATGGTCCTAGAAACGTCAGCTTCCTAAACTTACAGTGTGAACATGCCTGGGCAGAAACCAGAACTTAATTTGATGCAAAAATGATGATTCAGTGTGGGGATGAGGGCAGTGGCCAGGTGAGTTTGAGTCTCAGAAGTGCAGTTTAAGGCACCACTGAGCCCAGAGAAGAGTGGAGGGAATGAGGCTGGCATGAGAGCAATGTTCCTTGCATTTTGTTCCCCACATGTCTCTTCTTCTGATATATTCCACCCAAAGAAACAAGCCCTCAATATCGAGTAAATGTAAATGGATCCTGTCATTGTGGAAAACAATAGAGTTTTCTCCAAAAATGAAAAACAGAGCTGCTATATGCTCTAGAAATCCTGCTTCTTATCTAAAGGAAATAAAATAATCACCTTGAGAAGTGCTCTGTATACCCTCATGGTTATTGAAGGGTTAAATATAAAAGAGAAATGGAAACCAAACTTTGCCCACTTACATGTGACTGGGTAAAAAAACAATGTGATTGCTTTGTCTATCTGTACATTTCAATAGTCTCAAATACAGTGTTCTTGGATATACAGATAAAGAATAAATAAATATTAAATTATCATTTAATAATTTATTAAACAATACTTTAATAAATGAATAAACAAATAGATACAAATAACTAACATTAAACCACCCAAGAGAAGGAAATTCTGCCACTGGAAAAACTATAAAGACACTTTGAGCTCACTGTGGAAGTAGAACATGTCAGGGAGAGAGACTGCTGCTATCACTCCAAGTTGATTCTAAAACAAGTTCATAGATACATAGAAGAGAGTGTTGGTGGTTGGGACAGGGATTGGGGTGGTGGAGCTGGGTAGGAGCTGGTGTTACAGGAATCCATTTCCAGTTATAAGATAAATAAATTCTGGTTATATAGATAGAGCATAGTGACTCAAGTTAATCATACTGTATTGTTTATTTGAAAGTCTCTAAGAGACTAAGTCTTAAAAGTTCTCATGACAAGAAAAAAAAACCCACCCATGTGAGTAGCTAATGATAACTGAGGTGATAGTGGTAATAATTTCTCTTTACATTACATATACATATGAAACAGAGTATGTTATATGTCAATTATATTTTGATAAATGTGGGCAGAATAAATAAAAAATTTAAAAAGACAATGTATATTTTCCTGAAAGATTTTTTCTAGGCAATGTTAATAGTGGCAGCATAAGTCTGTCACTCATCAAAAGGCTCAGGCGAGGCATGCTTCTTGCAGTGGGACCCTGGGATAAAGACCCCCCACTCCATGCCTTTTCAGTGCACACTCGTCAAAGCCTGAACTCTAGTAACCCCCACCCTCTGATGACACCACCTCCATCATGCCATCATGCCTCTTGCCTTATGCTATCACAAAGTGATTAAAGACTAGATTCATCCAAGCAAATACAATTATCTTTGAGATAATCAGTGGAGAGCAAAACTCTGAGTGTTGTGCAGAACATTCAAAATAGGAATTTGTTTCTTTTTATTCAGAGTCTAAAAACCCAAAGGCAGCATGCTTGCTGTACACAGAAAACAGTTTGGGGCTCAGGGCCAAGAAAAGCTTTTCTTGTGAAATAATTTCTGCCCTTACAATTTTGGCTCCTTGTAGCTCAGATGAATTGTTCTGTTTGTCTGTACGGGCCAAGAATGTTTTACAAAAGATGAAGCGCATCAAAGTAGAATAGCCTCTTTAGCACTAACTTTGACTTTCTGCTTAGTTCTGGTTACTTTCTTTAGTACTTCAACTTTCAAGGAGGAACTGAGTGTATTTTATGATGAAATCTGTATTTTAAAATTATTTAAGGCCCTGGGAGCTAATTTAGGGGTTAAATACATGGATGGTAGCCTGTCCCTGACCCAGACTTAATCCCTATAAATCATCTATAAATGCCTGAGCTTCACCAGATGTGGTCCTGAAGTCCCTCAAGTACCTCAGTTGGTCACTTTTGTGGTCACTGGCATGCAGGCTTAGTAGCACTGCAGCTCAGTCCTAGCACTGAACCACAGGGAGTAGTTCCTATAACTCCCAAAGCACTATGTGGGAAGACCCTCCACATTATTTAGCTATAAATATGGAAATAGCATGTCATTTTCTTCAATTTCTGATTTTGCATACTCCTTCTTGTCCCTTTGCTGCTGGCGTTGCAAATGATTTGGGGTCATGTCTATGATTGGCTGTGTTGTTTGCACATTTGGCTATGATGCTAGCTGGGGGTCAGACTCTTCAGTTGTGGTGTGTGACACATATTCTGGTTGTCATCCTTTCTGTCGGTACTGTGTGGTACCACAAACACACCTGACTGTGGTTAGCTGAAAATCACTTGTGGGACAAACAAAAGATATGTCACATGCAGGTGACCACCAGAAACCAAACTCACACCTCATGCTTGCAAAGATGGTGCATAAGTCACTGAACCATCTCTTGGTCCCTCGTGATAAATTATTTGCCTTTACAATCTTGAACTTGAAAAACCAGAGATAATATTGCTTGAGCTTTCATCACCAATTAGAAATTGAAGGGAAGCAGAACATAACTCCCCAAAGTGTAAGTTTAGGAGTTCAGGACATGTCCCCCCAAATATTCTATTATGTTGTTTTGATTATTTTGAGTAGACGGTACTTGAAAAAACTCCTAAATACAGAAAGATGTTTTCTTGAATGTCCCCTTTTCTAACTAGAGACAGAGCATCCAAAAGGAACTCAAGCATCATTAATCTCCTTCCCAGGACTTGATCAACTAGGATGATGAACTCAAAGCACAGGAGAAAAGATTAGAAGTTCATACCACACCTGGACAAACTTACTAAGAAATGCTCTAACTCCTCTATTCCTTAGAAAGACAATATTTCATCCTGAATACGAAACTATCTCTTTGAGTTCCTCATCCCACTTTGGGTTTCACCTCTGAATACAAGGGCTAGATACATTCATACATTTTTCCTCCTCATCTCTTACTATAGGGATTCCAGTTTAGGAATGAGGAGAAACCACTTATCTTGCCCAACCAGAAAGATACTACGGAAAAAGCCCTAGTGCCCCATTTGTTTCAGAGACTTCACCTGGAGCCAGTCTTGGGTGTCTTTGGATTCTTAAGTTTTAGGTAGGAGACAGTTTCCTAAGGAGATGGAATTTAAAATAGCCTTGACCCTTGGGAGGAAGGGACGGAAACAGGTTTTTGTTTTTTACTTTTTTTTTTTTTTTGGCCTGGAAGTGACCCCACAGGGCAGGAAATTTCTTTTTCCAGCTCCCTTTTTTCCTAAACTCTAGATTCAGCTGCATTTCTCTCCCTCCGGGTCCTTTCAGTTGCTCCTTAATGAGACCGGTGGTTGCTGAGTGTTTGATGGACAGTCGGTATGTACAGCTTGTATTCATCTTCCTGAGAAAGGGCATCACACAATACAGCATTGCCAAGGGCAACCGGGGTGGCATTTCTGAGAGTCCAGCAGCATTCCCAGAGGCTCAGCTCCCCACCCAGGAAGGAAATGGCACCCCGACCAGCGGATGGAGGGAGGCGTGACATTGAGCGCAATGAAAAGATCCGTGTGCAGAGAGATCTTCAGTTCTTTCTTGCTCACCCCCAGAGTTCGCTACTTTTTACCCACACAGTATTTTCCCCAATTTCCAGCACATCCAAGCCAAGTTCAGGATTGAGGAAACTGCTTTTGGAGTAAAACCAAATCAGTTGCAAATGAGTTACAACATCTCAATTGCAGGGCTAGATCAAACAAACCGTCCCTGTGTGTTTCAGACGTCTAACAAATCCCCTTAGTGGAGTCTCCTCTTTTCCCTAAAAAAAAAAAAAAAAAAAAAAAAAAAAAAAAAAAAAAAAAAAAGGGCAGCAAATCTTGGGCCTGTCTATAGCAGGGCCCAAGCAATGCCCTTGGGAGTGCAGCCAAGACAAGTCCCTTGGAATGAGGAGCTGAGCCCAGGTCTGCCAGGATACTGTCACAAGCAGGCTCCCTGGAAGACTCTTTCTGGCTTGGCCAGAGGTATGTACATCAGGCCAGGAGTAAAAACTTCCATTCACTCACCCTGTTAGCCAGTGTCCTGCCTGGGGAGAAGGTGGGCACGTGAAGCCCTTTTCTGTGTTGGCAGCACTTTCAGGGGCTCTGGGAGGGCTGGCTGCACATATCTTCCCTGTTCTTTCTCCCAGCTTTCCCCCTCGGTTCAGAAGCAAAGACTTATACACGCCACAAAAGCACCTACGACAGGCACAACCACCCACTTGTTGGTGGGCTATAAATGGATGGTCTTTCACTTCCAAACTTTGAAAATTGTAATTTGATGGAGAAGTAGAGAACAACTGCTTCATTGAATAAAGTACTAAAACCAAAACAGTTTGAGGTCAATTTGAACAAGTACTACACGTACTTAGAGCGCACAGCTCCGTAAGTTTAGACCTATGCCTATGTATATAGCTATAAATCAATATATTCACTGGGCTGCAAAGACTTCCTATTTATTACCATTTGGTAATCCGTCTATTTTTCTCTTCCTGTCTCTGCTCACCGTACCTAATGCTCTTCAGGGAAACACTGCTTTGCTTTTCCTCTCGTTATTTTCACTTTCCTCTTCTAGAAATTGATAATATTACATATTTCTTAATATTCTTGTTGTTGATGTTGTTCTCTTCCTCCTTTTCTCCTCTTCCTCCACTTGATTCTCCTCCTCTTTCACATTTAATTGTACATAGGGCTTACTTGTTTTGTGCGCAGGGATCATATCTGATGGGAATTGTCAAACCAGGGTCTCAAACTCGCGGCCTCTGGGCCGCAAACGGCCCTCCGTACAACATTTTGTGGCCCTGCCCTAGAGGAATCTTTTTTTGTTTTGCTTTGTTTTAGTTGTTTGGGTCACACACACCCCCCAATGTTCAAGGCTTACTACTGACTTTGCACTCAAGGATCACCCCGACTTTGCCTCCTGGGGCTCCCAAGTAAATTGAGTTTGAGACACCTGCGAGACAGAACTTGGGCCAACTGCTTGCAAGGTAATCTACTGTACTATCTCTCCAGTCACATATATAATTTTTAAAAGAAGGATCTTGCTCTTACTCTTTCTTTTATTCTTTCTTTACTTCCTCTGTCATTCCTATGCCCTTCCCTTCCTTCCTTCCTTCCTTCCTTCCTTCCTTCCTTCCTTCCTTCCTTCCTTCCTTCCTTCCTTCCTTCCTTCCTTCCTTCTTTCTCTTTCTTTCTTTCTTTCTTTCTTTCTTTCTTTCTTTCTTTTCTTTTTCTTTCTTCTTTCTTTCTTCTTTCTTTCTTTCTTTCTTTTCTTTCTTTCTTTCTTTCTTTCTTCTTTCTTTCTCTTTCTTTCTTTCTTTCTTTCTTTCTTTCTTTCTTTCTTTCTTCTTTCCTTTTATTCTTTATCTCTATTATTTATCTCTCTTTTCCTCCTCCCTTTCCCATTTTTTTGTGCTTGTTGTTATACAGTAACTGTGGTTACATATGATTAGATGTGGTACTTGGAAGGGTTATAGACTTTAGCTGTAATTCTCACACACATTTGGTTTGCAGTGCTTGAATGGGGGTGTCTTGGAGGAGAGATGAGAAGAGTAGTTCACCTGACTGCAATGCTGGACACACTGATTACAGTATACCAGAGATCACTCTTGTTATAAAACTGAGTATACCAACAGGTATGCCATTGGGTCACACACAGAAAAGTAGGATAGTACTGGGGATCAAACCTTATGTCTTATGTGTAATCTACCAGTAATCTCTCTTTCTTCCTTTGTTCCTTCATTTTTTATTTCTTTTTTTTTTAATGGTTTTTATTTGTTTTTTGTTTTTTTTTTTTTGGTTTTTTTGGGCCACACCCGTTTGATGCTCAGGGGTTACTCCTGGCTATGTGCTCAGAAATCGCCCCTGGCTTGGGGGGACCATATGGGACGCCGGGGGATCGAACCGTGGTCCTTCCTTGGCTAGCGCTTGCAAGGCAGACACCTTACCTCCAGCGCCACCTACCCGGCCCCGATTTTTTTATTTCTATCCTTCCTTCCTTCCTGTAATCTTTCCATTCTTTCTTCCTCTCTTCCATTCCTTCATTTCTTCATTTTTACCTTTACTCTATCCATTTCTTCCTTTTTTCTTCCTTCATTTTTCTTCTTTCTTTCCCTTCCTTCCTCCCTCCTTCCCTCCCTTCCTGCCTTTCTTTCTTCCTTCCTTCCTGCCTTCCTTTATTTCTCTTTGATTTTGCTCCTTTCACTCACCATAATACTTTGAGATTCATTTATGTTTAACAAACTTTATTAGGTTGTATCTTTGAAGAAATGTCCCATTATTCCAGTTATTAGTCTCTTAACATAAATCTACTTAAAACATGTCTATTATTATTTTAATATCTGTTGAATTTGATATGCACTTACCACTATTTTTCATGATATTGTCATTTTCTTCTTTTCCTAATAAATTCACCTATATACATCAATGTTATTGATTTTTCTCAAGTAAGCAATTTTTTTTATTATAGCTGTTGTTTTCTATTCACTGATTTTTTTTTGGGGGGGCCTCACCCGTTTGATGCTCAGGGGTTACTCCTAGCTAAGCGC
The DNA here is from genome assembly GCF_024139225.1 of Suncus etruscus. Lineage (NCBI taxonomy): Eukaryota > Metazoa > Chordata > Mammalia > Eulipotyphla > Soricidae > Suncus > Suncus etruscus. The sequence continues at coordinate 96,016,542 of NC_064849.1, forward strand.
TCAGAAATTACCCCTGGCTTGGGGGGACCATATGGGACGCCGGGGGATCGAACCGCAGTCCTTCCTTGGCTAGCACTTGCAAGGCAGACACCTTACCTCTGCGCCACCACCTCACCGGCCCCTATTCACTGATTCTTGCTCTGACTTTGATTTCTGCCTTGTTTGCTTTTTTGGGCCACACCTTGTGACACTCAGAGGTTACTCCTGGCTATGAGCTCAGAAATCGCTCCTGGCTGGAGGACCATATGGGATGCTGGGATCAAACCGAGGATCAGCTTTATGCAAGGCAAACACCTTACCACTATGCTATTGCTCTGGTCCCTTCTGCCTTGTTTTAATTTCTTAACTCTCCCCCATTTTTCTTTTCTTTTTTTTTTTTAGTTTATTAAGGTGGAAAAAGTTTTCCACTTTCGTTTGTAGGCATTAGTGGAATATATTTATCATTAAGTTGAACTTTACCCGCATTCCATAAAATTTGACATAACTCTTTTGATGGGGAGGCACACCTTAGCAGTGATCTATGACACTGTGCTCAGGAGTGACCCCTGGTGGTTCTCATTAAACCCTAAGTAGTGCTGGGAATTAAATCTGGCTACGGGATGCATGGCAAGTCCCTTAACACCTATATTATCTCTGGCCCTTTGTTTTCACTTCTAAAAATACTTGCTCGTTTAGTTTTGGGTTTATCTTGTAAGCAACAGATTAAGCTTTACCTAAATTTCCTTTCCTGTTCCATATCCTAGACATTTTCTCTAGGTAGTAAATAACTCACCTTTGAAATTATCTTCTCTTACAATAATTTGTATAGCAAATAGACTGGAACATTCAGAACTAATATACTTCTAGAGAGAAAAGTATATTTATCTGTGTTCTTGTCAAACAAAGAAGAACTATCTCACTGGAACCAAGGTCAGGTAGGCTTACTTGGCCATGATATAAAAAGTTCAGTTTCTAAACTCTCCTGTGAAACAACCCTTTGCATCAATTAGTTTCACTTGATCCTTTTCTCATTGTCTTATGAGAATTTGGGTGGGAGAACTGGTAAAGACATTCTGGTATTTATGTTGTGTGCTCTGTGCCATGCATGATAAAGTCCTTTGTCTCTGTGCCTGGACTCTGGTGTGTCCTGACAGTATCCTGTCAGAACTTCATGGAGTAGTAGCAAGTTTAAAACCTTGTTTAAAACCTTTTTTGTGGTGCCAGGGATAAAACTCAAACCTCACACATATTTGGCTCAGAGTAAGCCATATTGAATCCTCACATCCCTTTGCTTTCTCCTTCAATGGTTTTTGACTAGAAAAAATAGGGTACATTTAACTAGATTTCAGGAAGTTTCATTATGCTTTCATGTACCAACAAGATCCAAACTTACAGAAAAAATTGCATAGACAGAAGAATGCAGAAGACAGGCGATTACTCAGAGTAGCTGCCACCAGGTTTTGGTCTTTATAAAGCAGTAAAGCATTGTACAAACACCAGGTGGTGTTACTGTATCATACTTACAAGAGACATCTGTGGCTATTTAGTCTGAAAACTTGGCAGGGCAAGATAGACATATTCAACTACCTGACTAGTTCTAAAGTCAAGAATTATGTGTGGATGAATAGCTAATGGTTGTATGTATATATGAAGTTGATAGTGTGAATGATGAAAAAAAATAACCTTATGTCAAGTCCTGTGTTGATGAAAGTGTAATTGGATGTGACCCACAGTTAGTGGAAAGGAGATTAATGCCAGGAATCTGTCTCATGTACATTTCCTGCATGGAATAAGAAAGAAAATAATATACCAATGTAAAGGTCAGAGACCTCCAATACTGATATGGGAGCAGCAGAGGTATCTAAACAGTTGCTCTTTCCTGAACCTAGAGTTCTCTTTTAGTAGGATAGAAGAGCCTCAGCCTAATTTTCATCTATCCATGTAGCAATCTGCAAGCTATGACTGATGACAACTGGCATGTATGTGCTCCAGTTCCTTAAGTTTGGGAACTTTAAGTCATATATTCTACCTCATGCTTTGTGTTCCTAAAGATCTACCTCAGCTCTAGTAAGTCACAGAAGAAATAGGGTCAGAATCCATACCTTCTGATTGCTTTGTCTTTCCTATCTTACTCTCACTTTCTAGTATTTTCCAGAAATATCTTCTCAATTTTCTTCTATGAAAGTATGTACCCAAACTAAGAAGGGCAATGGAAGGGGATATGGTCTCATACACACAAAATAAAATCACATTTGATATACTGTTCTATTCAAATTAGGTCAGTAAAAAGAAAAAATTCCCACAGAAAGATTATAATTCTAAGCTATAATGCAGTTACTGGTAAAAAGAAAAAATGTACATTAGGATAGGGAAATGAGGTCTTTGAAAGAGAGAAGGACTCTTAAATTTATGGTGGAATACTTGTTCGGGAGGTAAAACAGATGCCTTTCAAAACCCTATCAGTGAGGCTGGGAGTCCAGAGGCTTTTCATGGTTTCAGCCTTGTGATTGATTTGTTGGCAGAATATCTTAAATATGCCAGAGTTCCTAGGACTACCATAGTATTTGTAAACAAAACTGTAACCATTAGACTCTGACATGGCACAACAACACTGAAGAAAGTGAGGAGGAGCCAGAGTGCACTTGCTGGGAACTATCCTGGAATGACATCTTGAAAAGACTGAATAATGCCAAACAATGGAATCAACTGTCTTGACAATTAGGACCTCCATGGATTCCTCTTTCTTTTCAACTGAGCCCCCTTCTCTGCAGATGCTTTGTCACTCTTGTCAAGATGGTTTAAGAGTTCAAACCATCTGAGGAAATTTCTCAGGAATTACAGATATTGTGGCCAGAAGGATAATCTCTGCTTGGGTCTCAATATCAAAATAGTCAAGTTATCTGCTGAGTGGCTCCAAATGACCTCTTCCGTGGAATATTTCATGAATATTCAATAGTTACTGCAAATTTCCAAAATGCCAAGTTCTGTGTAGACAAATATAAAGATGAACAAGAAATGACTCTTCCTTATAACATCATTCCTGAGCAGGGAAATCAACAGGGCAATAAAGGCAGCAATAAGTGGCAAAAGGTTGAAAGGTCAGTCTAGGAGGGAGTGGAAAAGCAGGGAAGAATGGGGTCCTCCTTGAGTCTTCTTGGCAGAAGGGGATATGATAATAATGTTTATTAAGCATTTACTTAGCATCATTCTATGTTTCTAAATAGGTACATTCTAAGTTTCTAAATAAGAACTAATATAAGAGTGATCAAAATAAAATGTTATTATCCCCATATGAGTAAACTGAAGTTAAGTAACTTTCATAAGAAGATTACACAACTGAACTGAGTCAAGGGTCAATGTCACAGCTTATGTTCAGTGTGATAATGCAGAAAATCAATTTCAGTAGACTAGTCCAGAGCAAGGAATTAAAAAGTAGATACAGATTTGTAATCTTTGTAGACGGTATATTTGAGCTCCACATGTGATGATACTCAAATTCAGAATTTTCTAGAAGGAAATAATATTGTCACTAGATCTTGGATTCTAAAGAGACATTAAAGTTGATGAGAGGTGGTAGTGCAAAATAAAATCACCTCTTCGATTTTTAAAACATGAGGGCCAGAGAGAGAGAGAGAGAGAGAGAGAGAGAGAACGTAACCGCTGAGCATAGGCTTTGAATGGCTCAGCTCTGACACCACATTTCCGGCAGGAGTAGCCTCTGAGCATCACTTGGCTGTGGCCCCCAAACCAATAAATCTCTATAGAGGGGCACATAAGGAATACCAACACCCTTTTGTATCTTAAACCAAGCATTTCTCCATTTATTTTTTGTCAATCAGTAGTTTAGGATTCAAATAATCAGAGCTTATTTGTAACCAGATCTTCTGGTTTTAGAGCAATAGGGGTAAACTTTCTGTTGTACATAAAAGATGGGCTATATCTATACAAAAGAGGCCCAACAAGAACCTCTTACCATATTTGATAAATCTGACCTATGTAGGATTTTTCTTTAATACATTGCCATTTGTGGGCAGATAGATGGTAACCTTGGAAAAGGCAGAACATATCCTTACTTTTTACATTTATTTTATTGTTTAGGGACTCAGGTATACCAGAACAATACACACATTACATGTCTTAAGAGGCTCTAAAGTAGACTCTGGGTGGAAAGTCTACAGGCTCTTTAGGCTTGTTTATCCAAAAGGGTGGACAGGCAGGTTACTGAGAGTATGGAGGCCAAAGAAAACACTCTTTCTTCCCACTCCACCTCATCTTTTCAGCTGTGTTGATAGCTGGTAGACCCTTTGTACACCTCCACAGTGCTACACCCACAGAAGCTGCACCGGAGAGCTCTTCCTTTAGGCAATGGCACAAGTCTGTTGGCTCACAGCTTCAAGGGAACATTTCTCAGAAAGCAGCTACTCTGGGTGCAGGTTTCCTTAGCTCCTCTCAATGTTTCATGCCCACAGGTAGTTTTTGCTGCCAAGACTCAGGACTGTCACTTTGTAGAATGAGTCAAGTCTCAACAGTCACTGGGAAGTTTAAGCAGAAGCATTCAGTCCAGGATGGTGAGCTAGACCTTGTACCACCTAGAAATTATTCTCCTTTGTCTCTGAGGGTGTTTCAGAGATTTGAATAGCAGTCCTGGAGGTTCACTGAGATGCTGGCTATAGTAAACCTCTTTTGGCTTATCTCAAATTTCCCAAATTAGAATTTTGAGTAAGCAAAAAGATGATCACCTCATTCACTGTTAGTGGGAATATTGACTGATCAAACTTCGGAAAACAGTAAGGACATTTTTCAAAACCTTAAGATTAGAATTAGCAAATGATCCAGCAATAATCCAAGAGTGTCAGGCTCCCTGAAAAGATCGATTGTATCAGCTGCATTTCTCTGGTTGCCAACTTGTTCCAATCCACAGTGGCAGAATTACTGGCCCCAGTATTCTCCCACACCCACAATGGGAAGTTGTCCCAGGCAGTCAGAGCTAGATGTGCAGCTAAGGGCTGGATAGGTGCAGGAGGGATGTGGAGAGGGGGTAAAGGCAATAAAAACTTCAGATAGGAAGGTCAGTCAGTTTACCAGTCTCTTTTAGTAGGGAAGTCACAGTGCCATGAGTGGGCACAGGAAGGAAAAACAAGGGGAGAAAAGAAGGAGGGAAAGGAAATAAAAAAACTGTAAGAAAGAAACAAAGCCTAAAGGGAGAGAGCTGTGACTCATTTTTCAGGCTCTTGGGGTATGAATAGTCACACACAACACACACTCATACACATTCACACCACATGCAATGAGACATTTAACTCACACCATACATATTCATACAACACTCACACTTATAACACACATTCACATCATATACACTGACACATAGCACATACACACAACATAATCAACACATATCTTTTTTGGTTTTGTTTTTGGGTCTCACTCGGCAGCACTCAGGGACTACTCCTGGCACTATGCTCAGAAATTGCTCCTGGCAGGCTCAGGGGACCATATGGGATGCAGGGATTTGAACCAGCATCCTTCTGCATGCAAGGCAAATGCCTTACCTCCAGGCTATCTCTTCAGCCCCACAACACATATCTTACATACCACTTCACTCACACAACATACACTCCTCACTGATAAGTACAACCCTGCAGAGATCAGCCAAGACTTACATTTTTTAAATTTTTGAGCCTCACCTAGCAGTGCTCAGATCATTTCTGGTGGGCTTGCAGGACCAAATAGGGTGCTGGGGATCAAGCCTGGGTTGTCCTAATGCAAGGAAAGCACCCTCTCTGCTGTACTGTCTCTCTGGTCCCTTAAAGACTTAATTTTAATTTTAGCTAGCAGTTATTTTTTGAAATATAGCCACCAATAAATTGTCTTGCCTTTATGCATCCCTTTAACCAAGCCACACAACTACATAACTTGGCTTTGTTTTCCCTCGTTTGGCTTCTAACTGAACACAGTAAGAAAAACTGTTGCTTCCTTTATCTCCTAGGCCTCTCCACTGAGGGCCAAAACAACACAGAACAGCTCCTTCAAAGTTGATGTCCGAGCTTTACTGAAAATGTCAGGCATGGCCAGGCTTGCCTAGGGGCTCACAGGGTTATGTCTCAGTGAGCCTGGCCACACAAGGCCACACAAGGCCCGGCATCTGCTCTCCTCAAGACCTTCCTGATCCAGCCCGACTGTAGCATGGAACTGCAATATCCTTTGCCCTTATGGTCTCTTTCCAGGTTGTGTTCTAAGTGACACAGCATTCCCAAGCAGCACTTTGGGTATTTCTACTAATCTGGCGTCTTGGCAGAGATCCAATAAGGGCTTCTATTACCCAGTTCTCTGAGCCAAGGGAAGTCATGTCATAGCAGAGATCCTGTGTAATAAAGAACACTCAACTGCGTGCTCTGAAGAGAATTTCAGAAAGTTCTTGCAATCTTTTAAGTTTGCCATCTGCAGAAATTTTTATTCCCCACCAATCCACACACTTGGATTAATGAGGTTTCTTTCCAACTTCCATCTGATCTCTAGTCCCTTTCCTAAGGGATAGGAACATACACCTGGTGGGGGCATAGCTGCTTGGTGTTTACTTTCCAAAGAATTTCTATGGAAACCTAACAAAATAGGAGAGGTTATTGGATTCTTATAGACACACCCCTGAAATTCTTTCGAATCTCAGCGTCATCCTTTCAAATGCTAATCTGGAGAAAACCGGTGCCTGTGTTAGCACCTCCACAGGGACAGGAAAGATGGAAGAGGATTCTGGGAAACGTTCAATCCTAATGCTGATAGAAGAAAGTGGAGTTTCCTTGGCTAGCTAGCATGTAGCTCAGCAGAAATCCTGGGGAACATTGGAGTCAGAGGTTAGAGTCTAACAGGAAGTTGGTCCTTCTCCCCACCCTCCCTTTGACTGTGAGGAACTTCTTAGAGGAAACATTTTGCTTTCCTGACCTCTGGAATTCTGCTGCCTTATGGAGGCTGGGTGTCCTCTGCTGGAGTCTAAATTCCTGGAGCCCAACTGACAAGGATGGAGCTAATCTAGAGGCCTGGTGAGACTATGTGTGATAGTCAGGGTTATAAGTCCCTGGAGAGCCAGAGTTCTTGCTTCTTTTGTATGGATTAAACAGATTTATTCCATTCCAAGTTTTTCTGGATATTTCTGGTATGTAAGAATTATGCAAAAAGTTGTGAAAAAGAGGATAGTTTTCTGCTTTCAGAGTTCTTGGTTGTGTAGGTTTTAATTCCCATGGGAATCTTATGCACAGAGCCTATAGATTGTTTTATGAGAAACCCAACCCTTTTCAGTTCCAAGAGTGGACACTGATCCCCAGAGGCTTTCGTCACCTTCACCATTACTATACCACCACCACCACCATCTGGGAATATTCACTGTATACTGGCCAAGGTTCAACACATTGAAAAGCCAGCCTGTCCCTTGTTAGAACACATAGATTTAGAAACACCCACACACATGAAAGATATGTACATACATGCACGCATGCATATATACATGACTAGATTTTAATGGTGCCATAGGTCAAGCCCAGTTCTCCTACAGCAGCAAAGCTTATGCTTTATTATTGAGCTACATCCTTGGCGTGGCGCATAACATGAGTATCTAAAATATGCTGGTAATGTGGAGGAACTAGAAGTTGCAGTTGGATATTATTATTTTAACTGATTTGAACTTAATCTTTTTCTTTTTAGTGTTTTGTTTTGTTCTGATTCAGTCTCCAGCACCCCAGCACCACACCTACTGAGAGTTCAGGGAACCATATTGTGCTAGGAATTGAGTCAGGGACTTATGCATGCAAAGCATTTGCTCCATACTATTGAATGATCTGAATGGTCATTTTATCTTGTCATTTTTTATGTATAATAACTATATAAATTTAAGATAAACAGAAAGATGTTTTGACCTACATATCTTTTGATACAATTATCACAAACTTGTTAGTTTCCATGATCTCATATAGATAAATAAAAAGTATTTTCTCTGATGCCAATTCTTAGGTTCTACTCTCACAACAACTTTGATATTATAGTCTATTAATTATAGTTATCTGATTGTGTTATCGGCACTTATAGGGAAATTTTATACCTTTTTTTATTTTGGAATAATATAAAATTGTATATATATATATGAATATTAAAAAAAAGTCCCTTGAGCACCTCCAGAAATGACCTCAGCAATGCCAAGTCACACCTCTTCCCAACCCTATACCTGCCAAAGGCAGCAGTTCTCAAACCCTTTGGATTTCTGACCCCTTTATACTGGTTTAAAAAAATCCAATGAGGTCTGCCTCTTCTTTTCCAAACAATTTTATTTTATGAGTTAAATCTATTAATATATTACAAATAAAAATAATAATATGAAAATGTTAATTAATTTAACTATAACAAGAATATCACTAATAACTATATTAACATAACCCATTTTTGTGAGAAGTTATTCTATTTCCAAAGTCAAAAGGAGAAATTAGGGCAGGAAAGACAGCATGGAGATAAGGCGTTTGCCTTGCATGCAGAAGGACTATGGTTCAAATCCCGGCATCCTTTTATGGTCCCCCGAACCTGCCAGGAGCGATTACTGAGCATAGAGCCAGGAGTAACCCCTGAGCGCTGCCGGGTATGACCCAAAAAACAACAACAACAGCAAAACAAAGGTGAAATTAGTAGAAAATATGTATTGTTTTACACTTCGGCAGTTCTTTTTAATGTCTGACTTAGCAGAAGATAGCTAGATTATCATTTATGTTTTTGCATTTTATCTGTTGCAATATATTGTCTTGACTGAAATATCTGATGAAAATCTGGCCTCACACAGAGAGAAGTATTTTTATTATAGATATTTCTTAATACTATAAATAGCTTAGAACATTTATTAAACATAAATTATAATTTAGAATCTAAAGACATATCAATAGGCTTTTAATATTTTTTTTATGTTTAAATTTGTTATTGTAACTTACACTTAAGGTGCGAAGATTGAGCATCCAACCAAAGTCCTCTGACTGGCAAAATGTGTGCTCTATCAGTGTGTTCTATTTTTGGTCCCTCTGATATGCTTTAACATATAATTACCCAGGGGCCGGAGAGATAGCATGGAGGTAAGGCATTTGCCTTTCATGCAGAAGGTCATTGGTTCGAATCCCAGTGTCCCATATGGTCCCCTGAGCCTGTCAGGAGCGATTTCTGAGCATGGAACCAGGAGTAACCCCTGAGCACTGCCGGGTGTGACCCAAACGCCCCCTCAAAAAAAAAAAACCATATAATTACCCAGGTACTTTGAAATATCATGTATTGGTCATACTGGATATAAGAATAATTAATTACATTATACTGCCAATTCATGTACCTTGTTTTATTCTGCATTGTAAAAGCACTGTATTTATTAATATCACCACTAATTTCAGAAATTATTTTTTTAATTACTTGGATTTTAATTATTGGATGACAATTCTGTTTTGCTTTCTTAATTTTCCATCTAACACTCTGGGCCTTCACTTAGGAATGCTCATCCCTTATTCTTTTGATGTGATTACTAGAGTCACATAGAATGCCCTTTGTGATGCTTGTGGGGACATCACAACTAGTAGCATGGCTCCCACACTGCTATAATTGCTGCAGTTCTCACCAGGGGTGCACTTCTTTCGCTGTGGCGCATTCACACATGTTGGTTGTATTTCTGGAAGAACACACATGTGCTTGCCAGAATTCTCAATTATGGACTGTGGTGCTGCATATTTTAGTTGTAGTGCTCACTTGGGATCACATTTTTTGTTTTTGGGTCAAACCCAGCTGCACTCAGGGATTACTCCTGGCTCTGTGCTCAGAAATCTCTTCTGGTTGGCATGGGGAACCATATGGGATGCCGGGATTTGAACCACAGTCTGTCTTGAGTGGGCTGCGTGCAAGGTAAAAGCCCTACAGCTGTGCTATCTCTCTGACCCCAGTTTTTTGTTTGATTAGCTTTACAATGCTTGCACATACCTTACTGTGGTATGGCCAGAAATCACTTATGACACTGTGGTTCACAAACAGTAGAACTGCTGAACATAAACAAGTCCAGTGCATGTTGTAGCACCAAATATTAAATTCGTGGCTTTAAGCATCCTCTAAGCCACTGAGTTACTATTCTGTGAGGCTATATTCTATTTTCTATGAGTTACTCTATATTCTATGAGTTACTATATTATATGTATTATATTATATGAGTTACTACATTCTATGAGTATTCGGTTTTCCAGTGATCCACAGAATCTTACATTTATTCAACAATAAGTAAGGTGGCCTGGCAGCATGGCGTCTGGCAGCCCTCCGCCATGCCAAAGGCTGCTTTAACCAGGCCTAGAAAGGGGGTGAGGGACATGGGTCACCCCAGCACCCCCTACCTCCTTCCTCCGGTACTCCAGGGCTTTGCCTGGCCAGATGGCAGGGCAAACCAGCGAGGTGGGTCCCTTGGAGGAGTTTGTGGGTGTTCCTAGGCTTGCCCCATTTCCCTCCCATCTCCAAAGGGAGGGTCTGGGGGAGGTGTCTCCGACCTCCCTGCCTCCAGGCTCGGGAAGCGAAGAACCTCTTTCCTTCCTGGGAGCTGAGCTGGGAGGTCCTGGCAGCATGGGTTCTGGCAGCCCTCCGCCATGCCAAAGGCTGCTTTAACCAGGCCTAGGAAGGGGGTGCGGGACATGGGTCACAATAGATTCTGGCATTAATACTTATCAGGGAAGTTTCCTTATTAAACCTGTTCATTGCGAAACATTTTAAGAAATATATGGATATCATTGTGTTTCATCCGCTAGTCATTTTCTGAACATTGTCCATGTGCTCCTTTTATTCCTTTACTCTCTCACTCCCATCTCTTGTTACCACACATTTAACCATATTCTGTACTAATGATTTTTGTTTTGGCCAAGGTGGATTACATATCTTTCACAGTAATTTTTGGGTGGAGTCTGAAGCTTCCGCAGGCAATGCGTCACGGCAAGGTTTCATGCTGTAGGCTTTTTGGCCAAGATAAGGTGAAGATGCAGCCTCTGTCCCACCCCACAGTCTTCTCTCTTCTTCCTCCCCGTCCCATGGTTATTCCTGGACACCTGCTCAGGGTCCCAGCAAGTGAGGTGCAATTTAAAAGAGACCCCAGGTTTCCTTGTTCATGCAAGGGGCTGGGAGGGGACTGCTGAACTGTCAACTTCCAGCTATTCGGAAGCAAAAGCCTCTCGGGGAGTCGGAAGCTTCAGCGGGCAACAAGTGGAGGACATGGCTCCATGCTCTCTTCGTTTGTCCAATCACAGACCAAAGTGGTGTCTTGGAAACACCCCTTCCTCTAGACTATTTCTAAAACATAAAAGGGTCACGTGTATCTCCTTTGTATGTCTCAGATGTATTCCCTTAACATCTATAACTCTTTTCGAATATCCTCATATAGTGACAATTTTGCCCACTGGATTTGTTATTTGATTGTTTGATTTTCCCTCTTTGAGATCTGTTTTATAAGCAATAATGGTAGAAGAGTATCGCTATATAGATTTCATGTTTGTACCAAGTTACGGGGAATGTTGGACTTTATTCGTCAGCCCCCAGATGCATCAACAATATCTTGTGGCATTGCTTCTGTTTTGCATAGGCACATTAAAATGGGGAAATAATACATATGCAAACAAGTTCTTATCTAATAGAGATGGGGACACAAATTTGGTAATGTAATTAGGCCTTTTACCCTGAACATTGGCATAATGATTTGGCTCAGGCCTCAGAAGAATGGGCATCGCCCATACACACCTGAACAATGGATACCATCAATGAAAACAACCACAATTGTCTTCAACATTACCAGGATCCAAGACTCTACCAGGGAGGACCTACCACTGCTTTGGCAGTGACTTACTCCAAAGAGTGCTCCCAACACCCAGATGACTCAGCAACAGTCTGCATGCAGGGCAGATTGCTCTGCATTTAATGGTATGCTGAAACTAGAGGATGCTCCACATCAGCCTGACATCGATGAAAGAGATGCACAGAATCCAGAATCTTTAAATATAAGAATCTGATACCAACAACAGCTAAAGTGTGCAAAAGTTTCACTGGGACCTTGAGAATGACTGGAGTTGGACGGTCTGGTTTGCCTGGAACCCAGAGTCTATCTTATGCCAATAAACTGAGGTGAGGCCTTTTTAGTAATCAGGTCAAGGATTTTTTTCCATTTTCCCCATTTTTTTGGACCTATGCAAACAACGGCTCTTGCTACTATCACACCTTTACTTTTTTTTACTTTTATTCTTTAAGGAAAAAAAATACAACTTACTGAACTTAAAAACAATTGTAGTAGAATGCCTGTCTTGAATACAGGCGAGGGATGGGAAGGGGGAAGGGGGTAATGCTACACTGGTGAAGGGGGGTGTTCTGGTTATGACTGTAACCCAAATATGATCATGTTACTTAAAAATATATTAAAAAAAAAGAATGAATGAGGGAACTGGAAAACCTGTCTAGAGTACAGGTGTGTGTGGGGGGGTGGGATGGAAGAAGATTTGGGACATTGGTGGTGGGAATGTTGCACTGGAGATGGGGGGTGTTCTTTACATGACTGAAACCTAATCACAATCATTTGTAATCAAGATGTTTAAATAAATAAAAATATTAAAAAATAAGTAAGGTGGATACTTAAAATTAATGGCATTCATTTTAAGCTCTCTTCAATGATTATTACAATGTTCATTCTGCTTGCATTTTGCAAAACTCTATGGGGAAAATATAATTTATTCAGCAATATACAGTATTAATAACCTTCTGTAGTTGTAATCCAGTTACCTGGACTGTAGTTCCTGTCATCCCTAGAATGAGAATATCTTAGAACCTACTTAGAAGGATCTTGACTTCCATGTGGCAAAAGAAGTATGACTTACTCAGGATTTTTCTTGACATTAATGTAAAAAAATATTAAAAATATCTTATTTGCTTAGCACCATATACTAAATCACCTCAAAATTAAGTTACTTGATATATACTAGGTGGTTCTCATTTCTTACCATTTCTGTAGATCAAGAACTTGAGACTTAGTTGGGCAGTCTTAAGAATTGCAGCTAACATAAGTATAGTCAGATATGAACTCTTAGGAAACATTAATTTCTCACATTGTAAATGTATCTAGTATCTCCTTGACTGTCTAACCTGTTGTGACTGAGTATTCACAGAACAACTGATCAAAGGGACAACAAGAAAGAAGTTATATGACTTTCATTAAATTAGAAATCATGCATGATAGTTCTACAACTTCCAGTTAATGTAAATATAGTCTCTCAATGCAAAAGACTCCACTAGGGTACAAATCTATATTGTTCCACTGTTTTTTTGTTGGATGGACCACATCTGGCATGAGCTGAGTGGTTACTCCTGGCTCTGTGCTCAGAAATCAAACTTGACAGGCTCGGGGGTCCATATGGGTTGCCAGGGATTGAATCTGGAACGACCGCAGGCAGGGCAAACGCCCTATTCTCTGTGCTATTGCTCCAGCCTGCATGTGCAAAACTCTGCTACTTGTAATGCTTTTCACAATAAACAATTTACTTCCTAATGATATTAAATTAAAGAAGTTGTAGTATATGAACATAATGAAATACCACACAGCTATAAGGAAAGATGAAATTTTGTATTTTCATAAGTTAATGTTGCTGAAAAATGAAATAAGTTAGAAGAAAAAAGACAAATGTTGGGTGATTTTACTCATATGTGGAAACTAAAGAAACAAAGCAAGGGAATGGACAGTGTCCATGTAAACAAATTCCCAGCTGTTGACCATAGAACTGATGCTACCAAATGTTGGGTAGCAGATGGGAAGGGTAGTAAATAGCAAAGGGAAGTCAGCAGTTTGGTGGTGGACACACAGTGGCATTAACATTGTACCCCTAAATCTAAAAACATTTATACTTTTGTAAAAATATTAATTCAATTTAAAAATTGGAAAATTAATATTGGCTTTAAAGACAAACAAATAAAAAAAAAGTAACGCAGTCCATACTTAAGACTGAGAAAAACACTCACCACCAGGTGGTACCTAACCTCAATGGGGACTGACATGAGAGTAGAATTGGATTCTGAAACTTGACCATCAGAACTCTTGATCCATTTGCTTCTGTTCCTTATTATCTTCTTTCTCTTATTATATTTATGTTTCCATTACACAATTCTTTCACAACTTATCTCAGTTGGCTTGAAATTATGTTTCAAGTATTTTATTGGTTACAGTAGAATTTTTTCATGCATTCCTCTTAAGTTATTTATCATTTCCTTGTTCTTGACTTAAAATACTATTTTCTATTGTACTATTTGTTAGTATTTAATTTTAACTTGCATTTGGCACTTTTAAGTTAACTCTTATGTAGATCAGGAATCTTGACTTCTCCATCACTTTTCGTTTTTTATACTTCTTTTAGAACTTTGTACTTATTTTAGAATTTAATTATAGTCTTTCTGAAGCACTTCAGATAGTGCTCTCTCCCCAGCAAATATGGAAAATTCTTATGATTTAAAACAAAACCTGTTATTTCACTTCATTCTGCAACAATAGTTTAGTTGGGTATAATAGAAACTACTGCTGACATGACACTTATTCTTTGTGGGGCATGATGAGAGAGATTTAACAATACCTGGTAGTACATGGACATTTGAGCATCAGCATGGGTGTTTGTGGAGGACCAGAAGCAATGCCAACCATGTTGCACTACATCCTAAGTACACACATTGAATTGTCTGGTTAGTAGAGAATCACTGGGAGTTCCTCAGGGTTCCCTAAGCACCATTAGGAAGGCCCTCTTTACCCAACCCCTTTAAAGGTTCAGTTCTAATGTATGTAGACATGAGGTCTTTCTTCTTCCTCCTCCTTTTCTTTTCTCCTCCTTCCCTTTTATTCCCCCCCCCCATTTCCTTCGTTTTTCCTCCTCCTTCCTCCTTCTTCTTTCTCTTTTCTCCTTTTTCCTCCTCCTTTTTCTTTCCCCCTTTCTCCTCCTTGTTCTCTGTTGTTTTATTTATAAAATACAATGTCTATGTGTCTGGATGAGGCCTTTGCCAGCACAGCAATAATTTTACAGGCAGTCCGGTTAAGTTTCCTTGGAGTCAGCTTGCTTTATTCCCTCATGGTCTTTTCTCTGCCATGTGCAGACTCTGTGCCATGTCTGCTAATTCATCTCTTTCTCTCAGGAGCTCTCTCTGTATCCCTTCCTGCTGCTCTCTATGTTTTCTTGCTGCCTCTCTTGTTGCCCACCAGGCAACACCTTTTATTCTTTATTCAAAACCACAGGCCCCTCCCAGGTGTGGGTGGGTCTGACCATCCAAGTGAGATTAACATAGAGCCTTGGGAGAGGGCTTCCTTACAGTCCTCCTCCTATTTTCTTTTCTTCCACAAGTAGAGGTGCTCAGGGTTATTTCAAGCTCTGTGTTCAGGGATCACTCCTAACAGGCTTAGGGGACCATATGTGGTGTCAGGATCGAACCTAGGTTAACCATGTGCAAGGCAAGCACCTTTTATGTTCTACTATATCTCCTCTCCTTGTGACTTCTTTTTAAAATTCTACTTAAGACTCCATGGTACATGATATTCAATTTTGAAAAATTCCTAGCCATTATTTTTTCAGTTTCTTGTAACCACTTCCCTCCATTCTCTTCTGGAATTTGTAGTTGTAAGTCACATTTCATTAAGGTCAAAATGCATCATTTAACTCTCTATGTCTTTTAAAGTGTATTTTCTGTACTTTTATTTGTGTTGTTTTCCAAATAATTTCTTCAAAACTATCCATTAGTACATCAGCTCTTTTTTGAAGTATTCCTACTTGCTATTTACTTTTACCTTTCTTTTTGGGGATTTGGACTACATATTTGAATTAAAAATATAATGATCATACTTTTCTGTTTAGGAAGGATATTTTTCTTTCTTTTGTTATATTTAGTTTCACATAAGAAGTTGTACCCAAAGTGTTCAGGGTTTACTGCTGACTCTTTGTATAGAGAATCACTTCTAACAGTGCTCAGGGGACCATAGGTAGTGCTGGGGATGTGAACTATAAATAGTCTCATTCAAAGCAAACACCTTGGTCTCTGTTCTATCTCTCTGGACCAGTCCTGGAAGTTCTGTTTAATTAATATTAAAATCATTCAGTTAAATTTTTAAGTACTCTTACTACACTTTCTTTTAATTCCTTCATTTAAATTCTTATATTTTGGTGTCTTTCAGGTGATTGTATGACTCCCAGTTTTTGGGCCCAGTTTTCTGCCATAAACCAGAATCATTATAAAAACCATAAACCATATCATCAGACGTTCCTCCCTGATACTCTCTTCTGGTAGGGGGTAACTTTTTTCTGAAAGCTTTTATCTTCCAGTGAAAGTGTCATGTACCTTGGATAATAGTTAATACCCTACAGATCTCCCAATCTTATATTTATTTACTCATAATTACTATGTTTTTATTAGTCATGAAAATTATTGTTTTAAGTTCTTGCTTGATATTCTTATAATATGAAAACAGTGTATGTCTACACATATATCCATGGTTTGGGAAGTTATTGTTTTTCTTTAGATGGTGGTCATTCTTAGTGACATTTGGGGTTTACTTCTGGCAGAGTTTAGAGGATCCTATGTAGTTCCAGGGATTAAACTAGTGATGATTGTGTGATTGATTTTTTTTTTTTAACCCTGTGCTATCTCTCTGTCCCACGAATTTAGGGATTTTTATGAGATGCATATTATCTCCAATTCAGAATTCAGGAAAGGGTTTGCTTCCTGTTTTTTCTTAGGAGAGCAGACAGTTTTAATTTTTTCCACCCATTTCAAGTTCTGAAAGGTGTTTTTAAGTCCCAGTTTTAGATGAAGTATCAGCTCTCACCTGAATATTTTCTAGGTCAAATGTTGTGGGATAGGTCTGATAGGCCTGTTTGTCATTTACCAAAATTCTGTTTGGTAAATAAATGGACTTTGTTTATGTCCAGGAAAAAATTTTTATTGTTTTTGTCCCATATCTGGTGATGCTCAGGGGTTACTCCTGGCCTTGTGCTCAGGAATCATTCCTGGAAGTGCTCAGAGGACCATACGTGATGCAATGGACAGGACCCAGGTATGTCACATGAAAGGCAAATGCCCTATCTATTGTACTCTCACTTAAATCTAAAAGACTCTCTTGACTTCAGTAACACTCATTCAACACTTAGAGTGAACATAGCCCAATTACGTTTAGATGTTCATGCAAGAATGACAGTGATCCTTTCTTTCCCTCTCTATAAGCTCCTGACCTTTTATTTTATTTTATTTTATTTTTATTTTTTTTGTTTTTGTTTTTGGGTCACACCCGGCGGTGCTCAGGGTTTACTCCTGGCTGTCTGCTCAGAAATAGCTCCTGGCAGGCACGGGGGACCATATGGGACACCGGGATTCGAACCAACCACCTTTGGTCCTGGATCGGCCGCTGTGCTATCTCTCCGGGCCCTCCTGACCTTTTAGCTAAATTGTCTTAGTCCAAACAAAGAGGGAAAGCATAACTAGCTAGGTTAACGCTTGTTAGAATTTTCCCGTGTCATGACACATTGGAAAAATGGTGGTTATTTGCATGATTCCAGGTTCTGGGGGAAGGTGAGCAGATGGAGATTGAATAAATACAATGTCTCATATCCTGAGGTTTCTAGGGAGTCCATTTTCCCCAGCAGACCTGATGGGATCCACATCTCAGCAAAGATCTTAGGAATATAGCATAACAGCTCTGTACATAGTATGTACAGGGATCAGTCCCACATTTTAACCCTTGCTTTGCTTTTTCTAACTCTGACGTTGGACAACCCTTTAAATACATTATTTTAACTTTCTGAAAGAAACTCATTTATATATCATGTAAAATACACTTATAATATTTGCACATAATAATAGCTTTTACAAGTGCTTAATCCTAATTAGTCAATGCACTTACTCTTATTTTTGTTAATGATTAACTAAAGCTGTTAACTATTTAGTTAATAGTTAATGGCCATTTTTCATTGAATGAAATTCTTTATTTAAAAAAAAAGCCACCTTGAATCAATATCATCAAGCCAAAACTATAGTCCAATTGTTTTGTTATACGGATATACCCGTACTCCCAATTTCTTATTATCTTTTAGGCCTACATTTTTGATGTCTTTTTTTTTTTTTGGATGGGGCACATCAGGCAATGCTCAGGGGTTTCTTATGATTATACTCAGGGATCACTGCTGGCAATGCTTGGGGACCATATACAATGCCATGGGTCAAACATGGGTTGATCACATAAAAGGCAAACACACAACCTGCTGTACTATCATTCTGGCCCTTTTGGTGTCTATTTTTGTTATTCAGTCAAAATCATAGCACTCCTTCCACTATCCAGAGGACACAACATATAGCTGAAATCTGTAGGATAGAGGAAATGTTTCCAGAAAGTGTCTTTACTTTCCAGATAATAAACTAAAGAAACTTAATGTTATAAAAGTTCATAAAGAGTAAAAACAGGGGCCAGAGCGGTGGCACAAGTGATAAGGTGCTTGCCTTGCATGTGCTAACCTAGGACAGACTGCAGTTCAATCCCCCAGCATCCCATATGGTCCCCCAAGCCAGGAACGATTTCTGAGCACAGAGCCAGGAGTAACCCCTGACGTCACCAGGTGTGGCCCAAAAAGAAAAAAAAGAGTAAAAACAATATGGTAAAGCATTATAACTAAGGTATGAAATGATAGGAAATTTGGTATTTGGTATATGCTTGACACATGCCAGATAAATATTTTTATTAACTAAACTCTAGGTTGGGCAGAGTATCCTTTGCACTAACAATCAAATTATTGACAAAGCTAATTTACTGATGAATCTGCAACTGGGATATACATGGAACATCAATATTTGTCCATGCCTAGGGTAGGCATCCTTTGTCTCTGAGACAGCCAGCCTTGCCAGGGGTCTTGAGATACAACACAGGCAATAACAGTGAGAAAGTAACAATGACAGAACGTGAAAGATCACCTTACCAGTGGAGACCACAGGAATCCTGGGCAGGCAGAGAGTAATCAGGAAAATTACTTCTTGGCAGATGACATGGGTCAATTCTCTTGGCCTCCATAAGAGTGTTCTGTGATCTATTGTGGTTTTAATCACATTAAACCACTCAGTGGTTATGGAATGGCTGGATCACAATAAATTTTAAAACTGTTTTTTCTTTACTGTAGTCATCAGTTTAAGACTTTTGGGGAGTACTAAATAAAGTTTTTTTCACTGAAGAATTTAATGTTGGTTGGTATGTCAGATTTGACAGATTTACCAAATTTATATATACATGCAAGTGAAACAAGCAATTCTGACTACAGGCTCTCCAAACTGTTCTCATAAAACAAAAATAAAATGGACCTGTAAAATTATGACTTATGTGGCTACAAATATTATATTTTCTTTCAGATAGTTGCAAGACATGAGCATATTAAAGTAGCTGAGAAGATATGAAGTAGAGAATATAGTGTAGATTAGTTTAGGCGTGAGGTTCACAAATATCACGGATCTTAATATCTGAACTGTCTCCACTCCAAGTTAACTGTAGTTCTTTAATTGAAGACAGCAGAAAAAACTGAAAAGAACAAAAGCAAAATTTCTGAAGAAAACTTGGGAGATGATAGACATTTCTGGAAGGCTGGAGAACCAAACTATCACTTATTATGGCTGACCTAAGATCTGTGATTACTCTATTGCACTTCTTGGGACCAAATTATGTACATGAATATCCTTTTTAAGTCATCTTTGGAGAAGTATCTCTTCAGGTCCTCTGCCCATTGTTTGTTTTACTGTTGTTATTGAGTTGTATAATTTTTTCCTGTTTTGAATATTAACCCTTTGCCAGACAAATGATTGCAACAGTCAGAGGTTGACTTCTTTTTGTGGTGTTCCTTTCATTGTATAAAGGCCTTTTTTATTTAATGTAGTCATAAAATGTGTAATATGAATAGTTAATGCAATAAAACTTACTAAAAATAACCATTACTAGGTTCTGAAAATATGTTGATAACCAGTGGGGGTATATAAAAGGGTGTTTTGGAGTAATGGGTATAATAGTCATTTTGATAGTCAATGGCTCTAAAACTGAATCCATACAGGTATAAAGTGCTAATCCTAAAGTAAATATTGTAAACCTGAAAGTAAATCAATAAAATTTTATTTAAAATATTTATGACCAGGGCTTAAAGACCTATTAGGGGTCAAGCAGGAATAAATACATGAAGTATTGGGTTTGTCTGGTGTAACCCTCTGAACACCACTATGTAGAGTTCTGCTGACTCCTAAGTATGTCTGGAGGTGGTCCACACAATAGAACAGAATTTCTGAAGTTAAAATTTCTTAGGACTATGAAAAAACAATGAAAATCTAAATCTGTGATGAGGACTAGTTTGGCCTGAGATAACAGTCAGGGCCTGTCTAGAGGTTTTCCCAAGTATCTGTTATATGTGTTTGCACTGCAAACATTTTTAGTGCATAATTAGTTGACTGTGAGGCACTTTTGCTATAAAAGAGACAAGAACTAACTGGTTGATAGTTTGGTTCATTTTTCCATTGATGACTCAATCAATCAATTTAATGTATTTAACCTGTCAGTTTAGTTTCATTTCTCCATTGACCCAACTCTTTGCATTTCTTTTAGTATAGTAAAGGGTGATCTAGCATAATACTTGGATTTCATAGGTTTGAAAAACAAGAAACAAAATTTTAGCATTATGGGAAACTTTCTAAACCCAGTGAGAGAATTTGTGACTTCAGAAGGAGGGAAGCAAGGGAAGATGATTGAAGTACTACTTCAATCATTTCACCAACTTTTAAATGCTGGTTTTAAGTCCCAGGTGTTCCTTTAAATATCCACACCCCATGATCCAAGAAAAAGAGGAGCTTACATCCTACACATCTGCTTGAAGTCATTGCCTTTTACTGATCTATTTATTTCTCTCTACTTAACTAGAGACTTCATATTTACAAAGTAAAAAAATATATAGATTAATATATTTCACACACTTGTTTCCAAAAACATAAATAATTTTGGAATGAATTAGTACATCTTTTATGGAAGCACTTTCATTTATTTTTGTTTGTATCACACCCGGTGATGCTCAGGGGTTACTCCTAGCTAAGAGCTCAGAAATCGGTCCTGGCTTGGGGGAGACCATATGGGTGGGTCGCCGGGGGAACTGAACTACTGTCTGTCCTACACTGGCACTTGCAAGGCAGACGCCTTATCTCTAGTGCCACCACTCCAGCCCCTGGAAGCACTTTTTTGATCTTTTGCTTGTTTTTTCTTTTGATGTGACACCAGGTTTATTCCTGGATTTGTGTTCCGAGATTATTGCCTGATGTGCTTGGAAGTTAATCTGAGGTGCTAGGAATTAAACTGAAATTAATCACATGCAAGGTCTTACCCTCTGTATTATCTTTCCAGCTCCTGTTGATCTTTTGAAAATTCAGTTTCTTATAGTCTGATTCAAAAAGATTAAAGATTTACTAGTCCCTGTTTTCCTCCCTTTCTTTCCTCCTCCCCATAATCTGAAGAATAACCACTCATCTTGGCCAAGGAAAACTCAAAAGACTGTTATACATGTTCTGTACATTCAATCCTTAGTACTGCCTAGTTCCCTGAGCCCAGCCAGGAGTAACTCCTGAGCTGATCACCATAGCAGTGACTCAGAACTCAAGTAATTAAGAAATAAATATTCATATTCCAAACTCGCTATTTCTGAGAAATCTTTTCAACTACTCCTTCGGTCTCCTCATATGGAATTTTTGATCAAATGTGGAATTCATAGTTAAATTTGAATTTCAAATAAATGATGTTTAATGATAAACATGTCTAATATTACATGATGCATACTAAAAACATTTGTTATGATTCTGGAATTCAAGTTTAACTGGGGATTGGGATTTTTATTAACTAAATTGGCAAACAAAATTCAGCATCAATAAAAAATTAACAGCTACTTTTTTTAATCTCTTCTCTAAAACCAAAAGCAAAGCTCTCAGCACTGGTTAGCACATACTTCACACTCAATAACTGTTAATTACTTCTACTGTAATTATATCCTGAATATATTGTGTGTGTGTGTGTGTGTGTGTGTGTGTGTGTGTGTGTGTGTAGGAGCAGTTGGGGAGGGCTGAGACACAAACCCTGGAGCCTTCCCAGTGCATGGCATGTGTTTTTCTGCTGAGCCATATATATCCCTGAGCCCTGCTGTTGTATTTGTACGTTTTTTGTGTGGTTCATCCCTATCAATTAGAAAACTTATTTTCAGGAGATACCATACCTTCAGATCTTAGCAACCAATAAGTAAATAATAAATAATAATAAAATTAATAAATCTTATAAAGATATTCAAACAATAAAAACAATGTAATCACTAATGTAAAAATATTTGGAGCGACATATTAAATGAATCTTTTTATTGACTCTCAGCATATGACAGCGGGGTTTAAAATCCCAGGTCTTGCTCTTCAAACTCATGTTCTCCCTTGACAATGAACTTCATTTTCCTTTCTCTATGCCTCTCTTCTTCTACTCTGATGAAACCCATGTTCTCTCTTGAAGACTTTTTTTTCTTTTCCCTTACATCTAAGTAAATTTTGATAAAAAACTCTCATGCTTCATCAAAATAAAATAAAATGAAATAAAAATAAGATAAAATCCCAGGACCATTTAAATATTTTATTATAATTTTACTATTATAATTTTTATTATTATATTTGTTTTGGGCTATACTCTATGATGCCTAAAGCTTATTCCTGGCTCTGTGCTCAGGGATCACTTTCAGTGGTGTGTGTGGGACCATCTGTGGTGCAGAGAATTGAACTAAGGTCAGCCATGTGCAAGGAAAATGCCTTACCTTCTGTACTGTGTCTCCAGTCACCCAAAGTTTAGATTTATTGTAGTTCAAGTTACATGGTTTCTACATACTGTGTTCACTACAACCAAAGGGCCCAAGTTCCTCCGCCACTGTTCTTCTATCAGTTCTAGTCTCTCTTTTTCATCTCACCCCTATTCCATTCTCCCTCATACCTCTGCATGGTAAAATCAATTTTATAGTCAAATTCCCAAGGGTTTGTAATTATTCTATACATTTGTTCCTATGTTTTGTTTCTTTACATATTACAGTTAAGTGAGGTCATCTAGTCTTTGCCTTCCTCTTTTTTTCACTTACCATGATATTTCTTTTTTATATAAGGGGGGGTGGGAAATTTTTTTTATATAAAATCTTTATTTAAGCACCATGATTACAAACATGATTGTAGTTGGGTTTCAGTCATAAACAGAACACCCCCCTTCACCAGTACAACATTCCCACCACCAATGCCCCTAACCTCCCTCCTTCCCAACTGCTGCCTGCATTCGAGATAGGCATTTTACTTCTCTCATTCATTAAGATAGTCATGATAGTGGTTAGTGTACTTATTTCCCTAACTGCACTCACTACTCTTTGTGGTGATCTTCATATTGTGAACTGGTCCTTCTGGACCTTATCTATATTGTCTCTGGGCATTATTACAATAATGTCTTTAATTTTTCTTAAAACCCATAGATGAGTGAGACTGTTCTCTGTATATCTCTCTCCCTCTGACTTATTTCACTTAGCATAATAGATTCCATGTACATCCATGTATAGGAAAATTTCATGACTTCATTTCTCCTGATAGCTTCATTATGTATATGTACCACAGTTTCTAAGCCATTCATCTGTTGAAGGGCATCCTGGTTGTTTCCAGAGTATGGCTATTGTAAATAATGCTGCAATGAATATTGGTGTGAGGAAGGGATTTTTGTATTGTATTTTTGTGTTCCTAGGGTATATATCTAGGAGTGGTAGATATGGATCAAATGGGGGGCTTAATTTCAAGTTTTTTGAGGAATTTCCATAATGTTTTCCATAAAGGCTGGACTAGATGGTATTCCTGCCAGCAATGAATGAGAGTTCCTTTCTCCCCACATCCTCACCAGCACTGATTGTTCTTGTTCTTTGTTATGTGTGCCAGTCTCTGTGGCTTGAGATTGTACCTCATTGTTGTTTTGATTTGCATCTTCCTGATAATTAGTGATGTGGAGCATTTTTCATGTGCCTTTAGCCATTTGTATTTCTTCTTTGAGGAAGTGTCTGTTCATTTCTTCTCCTCATTTTTTGATGGGGTTAGATGTTTTTTCTTGTTAAGTTCTGTCAGTACCTTGTATACTTTTGAAATTAGATCTTACCTGATGGGTATTGGGTGAATAGTTTCTTGCATTCTGTGGTGGCTTTTGTATCCTAAGCACTGTTTCCTTTGAGGTGCAGAAGCTTCTCAGCTTAATATGGTCCTCTCTGTTTATCTTTGCTTCCACTTGTTTGGAGAGTGCTGTTTCCGCCTTAAAGGTGCCTTTAGTCTCAATGTCATAGAGTGTTTTACCTATGTGTTGGTCTATATACCTTATGGTTTCAGGTCTGATATCAAGGTCTTTAATCCATTTGGATTTGACCTTTGTGCATGATGTTAGATGGGGATATGAGTTCACTTTTTGTAAGTGGCTAACCAGTTGTGCCAACACTACTTGTTGAAGAGGCTTTCCTTGCTCCATTTTGGATTTCTTGCCCCTTTATCAAAGATTAATTGATTGTATGTCTGGGAAACATCCTCTGAATACTCAAATCTATTCCACTGATCTGAGGATCATCTGTCTTTATTCCAATACCATGCTGTTTTAATAACTATTGCTTTGCAATACAATTTAAAATTGGGGAAAGTAATGCCTCCCATATTCCTTGTCCCAAGGATTGCTTTAGCTATTTGTGGGTGTCTACTGTTCCAAATAAATTTCAGGAGTGTTTGATTGACTTCTTTGAAGAATGTCATGGGTATCTTTAGAGAGATTGCATTAAATCTGTGCAATGCTTTGGGGAGTATTGCCACTTTAATGATATTAATCCTGCCAATCCACGAGCAGGGTATATGTCTCCATTTTCTTGTGTCTTCTCTTATTTCTTGAAGCAGGCTTCTATCATAAGCCAATGGCAAATATTATTCTCAATGGAGATAAGTTAAAAGCCTTTCCTCTAAAATCTGGTACAAGACAAGGCTGCCCTCTCTTGCCACTTTTATTCAACATAGTATGTGCCCTAGCAATTAGGCAAGAAAAAGATATCAAGGGCATCCAGATAGGAAAGAAGGAAGTCAAGCTCTCACTGTTTGCTGATGACACAATACTATATTTAGAAAACCCTAAAGGCTCTGCCAAAAAGCTTCTAGAAACAATAGATTCATATAGCAAAATGGCAGTCTACAAAATTAGCACGCCAAAATTAATGGCCTTCTTAAACACCAATAATGATAGAGAAGAAATGGGCATTTAAAAACAATCCCATTCACATTAGTGCCACACAAACTTGAATATCTTGGAGTCAACTTAACTAAAGAGGTGAAGGGCCTATACAAAGAAAATCACAAATGTCTGCTTCAAGAAATAAGAGGGGACCATGATGCTTTCTACTTCTATCCAAGTTGCAGCAAAACTGCAAGTCTTTACCTTTTCTTATAGTAGTGCAGTATTCTACTGTGTATCTATCACAACTTCTTTACCCACTTGTCTGTTATTAGTGTTTGATGTGCTTTAAGTATAAATTTATACATTGGGTATTTTTAAGAAAAATACTAGAAAAAATCTGAAAGTTATACTGAAACAGTGAAATTATAATGTTTTAGCTATATTTTGAGTAAAACATTAATTTTAATTAATCATACATATTTTAAAATTCCTTAGTTTTTTAAAAATCTTTAAAAACTAAATCATTATGAAATGAAGTTGTTTATGAAGTTTATGTTTATGAAGTTGTTCATTATTGAGTTTTAGTCTTACAATGTTCCAACGCCCATCCCTTTATCAGTGCATATTTCCC
The DNA here is from genome assembly GCF_024139225.1 of Suncus etruscus. Taxonomy (NCBI): domain Eukaryota; kingdom Metazoa; phylum Chordata; class Mammalia; order Eulipotyphla; family Soricidae; genus Suncus; species Suncus etruscus. The sequence goes on from NC_064849.1 coordinate 96,042,428, forward strand.
ACCACCATGGCTCCCAGTTTCTCTCCTTCCCTCTGCTTGCCTCTATGCAGACATTTCTCTCTCTCTCTCTCTCTCTCTCTCTCTCTCTCTCTCTCTCTCTCTCTCTCTCTCTCTCTCTCTCTCTCTTTAACCATTTTTTCTTTTAGGCATTGTGGTCCACAATATCATTACCTAATGGGTATTTTGCATATCACTTTACCTCCTTCCAGCATCCATTTCTTGTCCAGAGTGATCATTTCCAATTATCATTGTCATAGTGGTCCCTTCTCTGCCCTAACTGCAGTCTTCTGCCCTTCTTTGCGGCAAACTTCTATCACAAATCAGTTCTCTTGGTCTGAATATCTATTGTCTTTGGATATTATAATCATACTGATATTTTAATACTCTACAAGTGAGTGTGATCATATATATATATTCCTCTCTCTATCCCTCTCTCAATATCTCCCTTCATATATATATATATATCCCTCTCTCTCTGATTCATTTTACTCAGTATGATATTCTATACCCATCCATGTATAAGCACATGTCCTGACTTAATTTTCCTAATGGCTGATAGCATTACATTTTGTAGATGTACCATAGTTTCTTTATCCACTCATCTGTTTTAGAACACTTGGGTTGTTTTCAGATTCTGGTTATTGTGAATAGGAGTTCAGGTGCCTTTTTTGCATTGTGGTATATTTTCAGGAGCAGTATTGCTGAGTCATATGAGAGCTCAATTTCTAGTCTTTTGAATAATGTCCATATTGTTTTCCAAAATAAACTGGACCATCTCAATAACCAGTGAAGAGTAAAGGAAAATGATTAAGTGATTCTGACTCTCAGATTCTCTCTGGATCCAAATCCCAATTTTTAATTGTTAAAAAGCTCAACTACTTATTACTAATTAAGTTTTTTTTCCAGCCACACCCATTTGATGTCAGGGGTTACTCCTGGCTAAGCGCTCAGAATCGCCCCTAGTGCTTGCAAGACAGACACCTTACCTCTAGTGCCACCTCACCAGTCCCACTAATTAAGTTTTTAAGAAGACATCTTTGTTTGCAATACTATTGAAGTCGTTTTTTTTTAACAATTGTAGCATTACTACACCAATCTTTCAAACAATATATATGTATATATACATATATATAATACACATACACACACACACATATATATATTTATTTGGTTTTTGGGTCACACCCGGTGGTGCTCAGGGGTTACCCCTGGTTCTACACTCAGAAATAGCTTCTGGCAGGCTCGGGGGACCATAAGAGATGCAGGGATTTGAACCAGCGTCCTTCTGCATGCAAGGCAAATGCCTTACCTCCATGCTATCTCTCTGGTCCCTCAAACAATATTTTAAAGATCCTGCCACCATTGTCCCAGAGAACATTCCCCCTTACCCACTCCCTACCCTCAGTTTCCAGTTCTACTACTCATGTCTCAGCATTTGTTTGGATTGCTAAATTCCAGTTATTCCTCTCAATGCAAGATACTTATGTGCATCTTTAAGATTAGAGTAATAATAGTGCCTATCACATAGAGTTGTTTAAAGGATTACCTAAATGGCACAGAAGCACTTAAGTAGTTCCTAATTCTCTTCACTCATACTCAATTTTACACTTCTAGATAAACACAGGTATTTTCACAGACCTTCAAAAAAGTGGGGCCAGAGAGATAGCACAGCGGTAGGATGTTAGCCTTGCAAGCAACTGATCAAGGAGGGACAGTGGTTCGAATCCTGGTATCCCATATGGTCCCCTGTGTCTTCCAGGAGCAATTTCTGAGCACAGAGCCAGGAGTAACCCCTGAGCATCACCAAATGTAAACCACAAATGAAAACAAAAAAGTGTTATTTATGATACAGAAGACATGTTAATTACCACAATAAGATCCAAATACAAAATAGAACTTAATACAATTTAATAAAATATATTTTAGATTTCAGAGTTTAAAACTTATTTATGTAAATAAGAATATACCTTATATGGGGCTAGAGCAATAGAACAGCAGGTAGGGCATTTGCCTTTCATGTGTCTGACCCGGTTCAAACCCTGGCATCCCATCTCATATGGTTTCCCCAAGCATGCAAAGATTGATTTCTGATTCCATAGCCAGGAGTAATCCCTGAATGCCACAGTGTATAGCTCAAAACCAATAAATAAATAAATTATAGGCATTATATTAAATGATTTTAATTTCTTTATTTATATATATATTACAGTCATATATTAATCACTTATCACAGATGGAATTTTGTTTTGTTTTGGGGCCACACCCGGCGGCGGTGCTCAGGGGTTACTCCTGGCTATCTGCTCAGAAATAGCTCCTGGCAGGCTCGGGAGACCATATGGGACGCCGGGATTCAAACCAACCACCTTAGGTCCTGGGTCGATTGCTTGCAAGGCAAACACCTCTGTGCTATCTCTCCAGCCCGCAGATGGAATTTTATTAACTTATTTTCTGAAAATTAAATTTTCCATTTTTGAAAATTACATTATTTTATTGAACCAGAAATATGAAATAAATTTGTTATTTGCTTGCCAAGAGGCCTGGCTGGGTAGTGGAAGAGAACCAGTAGACACTGGTGAAGCAATGTGACTTTGGTTATGGAATTGGTGTTGGAATATTGCATAATTAAAACAACTATATTATGAACAACTTTGTAAATCATGGTGTATTAAAATAATTTTTAAATAAAAGCATTTAACAAGTATCAGTACTCATAAGATTCATTGTATATAGAAAATCCACTAGATACTAGAACCAAGGTTGGACTCCAATTCTACTTTTGTACTTTATTCCAAGGTAGATGCTCAAAGGGCAAGGAAAGTGGAATATAGGAGTAAAGTTGATGGTATCTCTCTAATCCTATCCCTACTTAAAGACATTGAGAACATTTCATGACAAATAAATCTTTATTCTGAGCTCGCGATAGTACTGAAGTTAAAGTTGGAAGAAGGTTTATTGGAGCTGATGTAAAACTTCTTTCCAATAAGCTTGTTGCTCTGTCTTATTTTGAATTGAAATAAATCACTCATTCCAGTCTAATTAGTTATCAGTAGGAGCAATGGGTCTATTTATCTCATTATTAATATCCAAGGCTGCAAAAACCCTTTGATCCTATATTAACCATTTTTAATTGTTTTCTATTTCCTACCTCATTGTCAGGCTCTCCTCTGGCATTACATTGGCTGGCAGTCCCCTCCTCTGCCACAACGTCCCGATTCTGCAGTCTTCACACATTTATATTTGGACTCTGTTATCCTTTTCTAGATAGAAGGATATATGACAAAAGGGAACTAGCTGAAATGAAGCCCAAGTGACACGACTTTTGTAATACAGTAAAAACCATGTTAACTATTCAGCATTACTTCTTGTTTTCTTCCTGGGTCTCAGGACTGTCAGAAGAGCTAAGATTGTCAGGTAGGGAGATGTCTTAATTAGATTAAGCATAAAAGAAGGGCAAGGGACCAGTGATGGGGGTGGAGGTACTAAGAAACCAGAAATCTAGCCTTCTAGGGAATTTAACAGGGGAGACGATAAGTTGATAGTTAGGAATAAAATGATAAAGTCTATAGCAGAAATAAATATAAGAGAACTGACAAAATTCCAGAGATTAAAAAAAAATTAGCTTTCTTAATTCTTAAAAAAATAATTACAGTTCCCAAGCTTCACTATGTGGAGGCATTGCTGCTAGTTTTGTAGTGATCTAAAGCTAATTTGAGAGCAGGAACAAGTCCAGTTAGCTAAGACTGTAGTTAAATTAAAGCTTGGAAGGGTCTGGAGTTAGTATGCATTTCATCCTCCTGCATGTTGAAAAGAAGGCCATTAAGATGCTGGTCACCCGGGTCTCTGGCAGGGAATAGCGGTAGCTGAATGTTGGTCTTCATGCAGACCATTCTAATAACGAATCTTCTTTGTCATGGTCAATTTACATGTTAGAAGATCTAAAAGGCAGGAAGCATAGAAAGGAGCTTTGAGTTTTCTTCCTTAGAGTTTGTTTCCAATTAATCTTTCTGAGACAAGAATTGCAATTCCCCACAAACTGTTTTGAAGCTTTCAAGAGCAGGTCTTACTATTTTAAACAAGATGCTAACAATATGAAAAGGGAAGAAAACACTAAGTGTTTGGTTGGATATTTCTCTCCCAGGCAAATATGAATGAAAGGGTAAACAAAATTTTTATTTGTAAGTAGATTATCAGCTTCTTTCTAAGCCTCAGAAAGCTGAAAAAGGACTCTCCAGATATTATAGAAGTGAGAAATATGAGGTCCAGAGCTTTATTTCAGAATGTTGTCCATCATGTAAGTGATAGAGCAGGATAACTAAAACTCTCCTTAGCACTCATACACCCTACAACCAGTTTTTACAGAAATGATTTGTGATGAAAAAAATTACTAGCATCCAGAGTTTGCTTTGTTACCTTAAAATTTCCAAAGAAAACCTGCATTGTATGTTTATTTGACATTCTTTGTGTTCAGAGAATAATAACACAATCCAGAGCAGCTATTCTTTATCCACCATGGACACAGCCAGGAATAAAGCAAACGCAATTAAAGAATGTTTCCTGCCCTCCAAGAGTCTTTTCTACCTCTCTCATCTCTATCTAAACGCTTGCCTATTACCAGTTTCTGAGACAAAGATAAGCAATACATAATGGTTCTTCCTTTATACTGGGGCTGAAATGAAAATATAACTTGAAAACATTCCCACCCAATAATATTATCAGCTAATCATTGTGGAGGGGGTCATTCAAAATACTTTAGGATTACTTTTTAGAATCTTGATGAAATTTATAGTTACTTTACCTCATAATATGCCATACAAATTTTGTTGTTGTTGTTTTTGTTTGTTTTTTGGCCACACCCATTTGATGTTCAGAGGTTACTCCTGGCTAAGTGCTCAGAAATTGCCCCTGGTTTGGGGGGACCATATGGGACACCGGGGGATCAAACCGCGGTCCTTCCTTGGCTAGCGCTTGCAAGGCAGACACCTTACCTCTAGCGCCACCTCACCGGCCCCTTTTTTTGTTTTTGTTTTTGTATTTTTGGCCATACAAATTTTTAATCTTAGGTTATTCACTGCCCTGTGAGGCTCATTTTATAACCCAGGATAAGCAACTCTTGTCTTTAAGTCAATTAGCTTGTCCTATCAGCTAGTTGGTCTTGACAAGGAAAATCTTGTGGGCATAGAGCTAAGTTTTCATGGGGGAAATAAAAGCTCCGAAGTGCTTCTCTGTAGGGATAGTAGCCAGGATGACAAGTTTTATGCAAACTAGAGAGTGGGACAAAGGAAAGAAAAAGAAAGACTAGCATTTGTCTTTCATTCAAAGGGGATCATGTAGGGAAGCAGAAGACAATATTCTACCTTCATCACCTTGTTGAGGATGGCCATATTCATGTTCTTAAGTTTATTTCATGTTTTCAACCTCTGTAATGGTTACTACAAAGTCACACATCTTCCTGGACTCCTTCCTAGCCTGCATAGCCTTTTATAGGCAGCTCTGTGTTGGTGAATAAGATGTCTAGCTGAGAGCAGTCCTTGTTTTCTGGCATCTTGCCATCATCTGCTACTCACATATCTTTTGAACCCCTAGAAGGGGTGGGAAGTTCCCCACAATAAGCAATGGAGTGATGATACATCACCAAAACCCAGACATAATCTTGGCAAGCATACCACGTAGTGATGTATAGATAAGCATCAAACGAAGTTGTGCATTCCAAGAAAAAAAAAAGAAGCAAATTGGAATAGTTCCAGTGAGTCCAATTTTTTTTTAAGACAAAAGGTGATTTTTAATGCTCAGCAGGATGTGGTTGAGAAATGTTCCAAGGCTCTAATGAATAGTTAAAAGTCACAGAGAAGGACCTGAACGGCCAAGACATTTATGTGCTTTGAACTCCCTGGCTATTCCTAATGATTCCAGGATGAAACTTGGATGCTGAGCAATCAGTTCAAAAACAGTGAGATGTTGTAGCATGTTCTGGATGATTTATCAGGATTCTTTTACTAACTCCTCTTTGAAAAAAAATGACCAGTTTCTTACCAAGAGGAAATGACTAACAGCAAGAAAGGGAGAGTATAGAAATCTCAGTTAAGGGCTACTGGGATTTAAGGCCTGGAGGCAGTTGATTGCATCTTCTAAAAATCATCTAAGATAAAATCAATGTTTTGGGGGTCATTAAGAACCAGGTGGTGCTTGGACTTTAATTGAAGGTGCTTACATGCTAAGTATGTCTTCCAACCCTTTGAGCCATCTTCCTTATCTCCAAGAAAATTTATACAAAATGTTTTATAATCTGTTCTGCCTAATGAATAGACAATAATCTGGTGTGGTTATTTACACATGAAATATAGCTAGAATAATCAAATATCTGAATTTTAAATTGTATTTTTGGGGGGCCACATCCGGTGACACTCAGGGATTACTCCTGGCTATGCACTCAAATATTGCTACTGGCTCGGGGACCATACGGAACTCCAGGGATCGAACCCCGGTCTGTCCTGGGTCAGCCACGTGCAAGGCAAATGCCCTACCACTGTGCTGTTGCTCCGGCTCCTTTTAATTAAATTTTTTTGAGATTTTTTTTTTTTTTTTTAGTTATAAAGATAGTGGCTCCTGTGTCCAACAATATAGATCTGGCCTCAGAGTAAAAACAAATTAAATTTGGCCAACAGCACTGAGTTGCTTCTGTTGGAGTTAATGCCTAGTTTTGTTAATTATTCTAGCTCAAACTCGCGGCCCTGTACAACATTTTGTGGCCCGCAGCCGGCCTTCAAATATCGCAGTATTCACGATTATTCACTTACCGAATAATTGCAATAAAAATAGCATTAGTAAGAAAAAAAATCGCATTAAACATTCGCATACCCCGAGCAGTTCCGTTCATGGTATGCAAATGTTTAATGCGATTTTTTTTGCAATTTTTTGTTCTTACTAATGCGATTTTTTATTGTGAATATTCCGTAAGCAAAATCCTTTATGCGGCCCTGCCTCATCCCAACTTTGCCTTTTGCGGCCCCCAGGTAAATTGAGTTTGAGACCACCCCTATTCTACCTATTCATTCATCAGGCATGTTTTGATTTAAAGATGGTTTAGAACAAAGGATAGTATCTCATCTCTCACTCACTAGCTAAACTTCCAGAAGGGCTGAAAGGGAGAATATATGCTTTGTCTTATCTGGATCAGGATGCTGATTTCCATAGTTCAGAGCTCTTCTCTATTCTCTTTCTAACTTAGTCTCTTCTGCAAACATCAGTTTCAGATCTCTTGTGTGAAATGTGCAGCTGTCAGTCTACTTTATTTTATCAATTAGCAAATTATTTGTGTTTCTCTCTATTTCTATATTATGGCTATGACTTTTTTTTTATTTTGGGCCATACCTGGTGATACTCAGGGCTTTCTGCTGGCTCAGGTATGCTCAGAGTTCAAACCTGAGTAGGTTGCATGCAAGACAATCACCACTGTTACTAACGCTCTGGTCCTTTTATGATTCTTTTAACTGAAGTATCTGCATCATAACATCATGCATCTCAGGTGTACAGCATTGAAAACAAAGATAATTAGTACAGAGGTTAAGGCACTTATTTGCCTTGCACACTGCCTACCCTAATTTATACCTGAATACAGCACATCATGATCATGATGCTTCTAGCAGTTTCTATTGAGCACAGAGCCAGGGTGTGGTTCAGAAGCCCACCCTTCCAAAATACAAACAACAAAAACACCAAAACCCAACATATGTATAAACCACATACTAATTAGTTTATCACTAGCTTCAAGTTCACCCTTCACCATACAATTGTCCACTTTGTCCTGATTTTCCCACATTCCCTTCTTCCCCCAGGTAACCACTAATTGATTTTATAGTCTAAACATTTCTTTTCACTTTATTTACTTCATTGCTTTGTTTGCTTTTTCTATATATTTGTATGAGTGAAACCATACGGCATTTGTCTTTCTCTTTTTGGGTATTTCACAAAAAAAAAGCCTTGTTCATCTTATTTCACCTTCTAGGCTAATCCCTGTTGTTGCAAATGATAATTTTTTTTTATCTTCTTTAAATATTATCTTACCTTCTTTAAATATTACTACATTTTATTTATCTATTCTTTAGTTGATAGATTTTTGGATTGCTTTCAACTTTTGGTTTATTTAAATACTGCTGCAATAAATAAAAGAGTGCCTGTATATCTTTGAAAAAGTCTTTTTGCATTTTCTGGATTAAAATAATTGAAGTGGGTAACTGGGTTGTATGAAATTTCTATTTTCAAGTTTTGGTCTGTATGAGGTTTTTCATAATGGCTACATTAATTTACCTTTCCACCAACATAGTTATTCTCTCCACATCCTCTACAACACTTGCTGCTTCTTATATTTTGGATACTTGCCATTCTTTCAGGTGTGAGGTGATAACATTGTTGTTTTGGTTTTCATTTACTTAGCAATAAGAGATGATGAAACTGTTTCATGTGTCCATTGGGCATCTGCATATCATCTTTAGAGAAATGTCTATTATTCAAATCCTCTGCCAATTAAAAAAATAAATTTAATTAAGTCACCATGATATACACAATTATGAAGTTGTTCATGATTGAGTTTCAGTTATACTATATACAACACCCTTCACCAGTACACATTTTCCATCACCAAAGTCCCCAATGTCCCTCCCTTTTCCTCTTATCCTTCCCCCTGCCTGCCTCTGTAGAAAACAGGTTTTTTTCTCTCTCTATCTTTCCCTCTCTCTTTTCACTTTTTCCTTTTAGACAACACTGTGGTTTTATAACAACTGTTACTGAAGTAATATCATGCTTATCAACTTATCTCTTTCGCACTCCACTTCTTGTCCAAAGTGATCATTCCAAACTATCCATCATCATAGTGGTCCCTTCTCTACCCTACCACCCACTACCTCTCTAATTTTGGGCAAGCTTCCTATCATTAAACTGGTCCTACTGGCCATTGTCTTATATGTGTCTTTGGATATTATTACCATACTACCCTGCCCCCCATATTCCACAACCATGAATGTTATCATTCTATGTCTATCCCTCTCTGACATCATTTATTTTAGCAGTAATATTCCCATATCTATCAATGGATAAGCAAATTTTCATGGCTTCCACTTTTCCCTAATAGCTATATAATATTCCATTGTGTAGATGTACCACAGTTTACTTAGCTACTCATCTGTTCTTGGGAACTTAAGTTGTTTCCTGATTCTGGCTACTGTGAATAGTGCTGAGATGAACATAAGAATACAGAAGGCTTTTCTGCATTGTGCTTCTGAGCCCCCAGGTTGTATTCTGAGGAGTGGTATTGCTGGGTCATGTGTAAGCTCAATTTTTGATCTTATGAGGAATATCCATATTGTTTTCCCAAAAGGCTGGACTAGTCTACATTCTTCAGAAGTGAACGACAGTCCCTTTCTCCCCACTTCCATGCCAGCACTGGTTGTTCTTGTTCTTTTTGATGTCTCTTGGTGTGAGATGTTATCTCATTGTTGTTTTGATTTGAATCTCTCTGATAATTAATGATGTGGAGCAGTTTTTCATATCTCTGCCAATTTTTTAATTGTGTGGTTTTGTTATTATTGTTGAGTTTCATGAGTTCTTTATATATTTTGGACATTAATTTATTATTGGAAATTTATTATGCAAGAATTTTATTCCATTCAGTTGGATTTTTTTTTTTGTTTTGATGTCTCTTATTGTGCAAAGGTTTTTGTCTGATGTAGTCCTTTTCATTTCTTCTTTTTTATTCTTTTTTTCCTTTCACTTCCCTTGATATTGGGCCCAAATATATAACTAAATCCAGTGTTAAGGAGCATAGTGATTATGTTTCATTCTATTTATTTTACGTTTACAGCTGTTATAATCTAGACTTTAATCCACTTTGAATTAATTTTTGTATTGGTGTTGTAAGTGGTATATTTAATTTTATTTTCATGAGACTTCTAGTTTTTTAACATACATTGAAGAACATTTTCTAGCTCAAATGTAGGCTTTTAGTTCTTTTTCCATAAATTAACTATATATGTATATATTTTATATGTGTGGGTGTTTCTGGTCTCCCAGTTATGTTCCATTGTTCTCAATTATTTTATTTATTTTATTTAAATTATATTTATTCTAATACCATGTGCCAACTTTGATTACTGTCACTGCAGTATAATTGGAAGTTAGAACATGCAAAGTCACCATTTCCACTCATTTTTGTCAAGTGGAATTTTTTTTTAAATTTTTATTGTAGTCAAAGTGAATTACAATTCTCTCACAGTAATATTTGAGGCACACAGTGACATGAATAAGGGGCATTCCCACCACCAATGTTGTCCTCCCTCCACCCGTTCCCAGCATGCATTTCACATCTCCCTCCTTTACTCCCATAATGCTAGTGCAACTGTTCCCTCCCCTTGTACAGCTTGTTGTAGATTGGGTATTGATTCTGTTGTCATTGACTTTGGATTTGATATTCATGTCTGCTCAGTTTTTATTTCCACCAAATGAACATTCGACTGTCTGGCTTTGGTACCATCTGGGGGAAGAAGGTAAAAAGAAAAGAGAAAATAAAAAAGGCAAACAAAAGGCAAAAAACTAGGAGGAGTCTGTCTAGGTGTTACAAATATCCATTTAGAAGAAGGAAGGAAAAAAAAAAGAAAAAGGTAGTAAAACAAGACAAACTAGAAACAAAAAACAATAAGGGAGTGTCAACAAGATTACAAAAAATAAACACAGAATAAGCCAAAAACACAAACCATCAGCCTACGGAAAAAGGAAAAGAAAAACCAGACCTTCTTCTTCTTCTTCTTCTTCTTCTTCTTCCTTCTTCCTTCTTCTTCTTCTTCTTCTTCTTCTTCTTCTTCTCTCCTCTCCTCTCTTCTTCTTCTTCTTCTTCTCTCCTCCTCCTCCTCCTCCTCTTCTTCTTCTTGTTCTTCTTCTTGTTCTTCTTCCCTCTTCTTGTTATTCTTCCTTCTTCTTTCTTTCTTTCTTTCTTTCTTTCTTTCTTTCTTTCTTTCTTTCTTTCTTTCTTTCTTTCTTTCTTTCTTTCTTTCTTTCTTTCTTTCTTTCTTTCTTTCTTTCTTTCTTTCTTTCTTTCTTTCTTCTTCTTCTTCTTCTTCTTCTTCTTCTTCTTCTTTTTCTTCGTCTTCTTCCTCCTCCTCCTCCTCCCTTGGCTTAAGACAGTGGTTAGCACACCACCGCTAGCGAGCCTCATGCAATTCTTTACACTTTTTTTTTATTAATTTTTTTATTTTTAATTATGAGAACAAGGATGCAAAGAAAGAGGACAAGGTAAAGTTACAGTGGAAGGACAATCCATAACATAATTATCAGAAGTCCCCTTGCTGATATCTTAACTTTGAAATTTCATCCAAAGAACATTAAGATAAATAAAACAGAATCCATGTACAATTACTTTGTCCCTCAAGTCCCCAGATTGTAACACACTATAATATTTCTTAACAGCACACAAGGCAATCTAAAGCCATAAAAATTACATAACTCCTTCAACATTACAGGCATAGCATTTTTTTACATTTCCATATTCATGCATATTAGCTTAAGTTAACCTCAAATCTTAAGTGGGTTCTTTTTAAGGATTAGAGTCAAAGGAGCACAGTAAAAATGGTGTTAGAGTGGCAATTGTTGTTTGCATAGGCCCACCAAAATATGAGGGACATGGAAAGAAATAACCTTGGCCTAAATACAAAAAGACCCGACCCCTGAAGGTTCCTGGCACAAGACCAACTCTAGGCTCCAGGCAAGCTAGATTGTCCAATCCAAGACATTGTCTGTAGTGCCAACACACTTTTATTTTTCACACAGTCTCTGTTGTTGGTATCAAGCTTCTGTATTAAAGATCCTGGAATATGTATATCCTACATTGAAGTCAGGATGTGGAGCGTCTTCTGGTTTCACCTCACAATCAAAGGGCAATGCAGGGAGCCCTGTCCTGTAAGCAGGTCGTTGTTGTTGTTAAGTCTTCTCAGTGTTAATGGAAGTCTCTTTTGAGCAGGACAATGTCTGAGCAGTGTAGGGTCTTCCTTGGTAGAGGATTGCTTCCAGGTGATGCTATAGACCAGCCTGGATGTTTTGTGGATGGCTTCCCTGGTTCAGGGAAATGCCCTTTCTTCTGAGGTCTGTGCCAGGTCGTTATGTCAATGTTCAGGGTGTAAGGTCCCTTTGCACTATAAGATTTGTCTGTTCCAATCTCTATTAGATAGGATCTTATTTGTATGTATAGTATTTTCCCATTTTAATGTGCCTATGCAAAAAAGGAGCAATGCCATGTGGTGTTCTTGGGGCATATGGGGGTGATAAGAACAATTCCAACGATTCCCACGATATGGTTAAATCATAAGCATTAATCTGGGGGACTTTTTCTCTAAGATTCCTTGTTAAACAGCTCAAAAAGAGAAGATAAAAAGTGGTTATAATCATCACTATATAAGACAACATTTAGTAAGAATTATAGCTGTCAGAGAAAAAACACAAAATATTCTAAAGAAATACGTGTCCATTTTATGTATCTTGAAACAATTTGGGGTTGTTACACACAATACACGGCTTTGGTCTGTGATTAGGCTTGTACACTACTGAAGTTAAAAAGAGTAATGTAGATTAGAGATGTTTTGGGGGGGGTTAGAGAGTAAAGGTATAAAAAAGAGCTTTGTAGGGATGTGGGAATGGGCACAATACAAAATGAAGATTCTGGATACGTAAAACATAACATAAGAATAAGGAATACTCTTAATACATGAAGTACACGCGGGGGGGGCATGAGCCCCCGCGCGGTTCTGTAGTTTTTGGATGCATAGGGAGGAATTTCCCCTCCTCCCCCCAGGGCCCGATTAACCAGGCGTGGCCTTGAAGACCCACCAGGTTTGGGGGGATCTTGGTCCCCTGGACTAGGTGGTCAGCCCAGGGGGCCTGTGGCTAGCTGTCCTGCCCAGAGCCCCCAACATACCAGTCAAAGACCCAGAAATCCTGGCATGCGGAGTGTTCTGAGCCCAGCTGTGCCTCTGTAGTTTTTGGATGCATAGGGAGGAATTTCTCCCCCCCTCCCCCCAGGGCCCGATGCAGCTCTTCTGTGTGCCGGGCTGCCATTCCAGGAGTCAGGACTCTGCTTCTAGCCTCTGTCATTGCGCCCCCTGTGTGCAGCCCTGGAGGCCGGCTCCACACAGCTCCAGTTGGTTCATGTGGTATGGGGGGGTGTGACTTTCTGTGTGGTGCCACGGTGCTGAGGCAGCGTCCTCTCTCTGTTTTCTGCCCTCAGAAGAAGACTGCGCCTCCTAAATCAGCAGTGTGTCATTCGGTAGGTGTAGCAATGGCTTGGCCTGCCTGCCTCTGGGTACTCAATTTCTGTCACAGAAAAAGGAAGGGTTGGGGGGGAATGGAGGGGATAAAAATCTGTAAAGTAGGTCAGTCTAGGTTTTAAAAATGTGGCTCTCAAAATAAATTTCAATCACTGTTTTGGTGAGATTTGGCTTAGATGGAAAAAAAGGTTGCCCACCACTGGTTTAAGAGATAACAGGGTTTCTCCGCCCTTGAATCATACTGCCATGGGAACAACTATTGGCTCCATGCTCACTCATTTGCACACCCCAAGGTCTTTTTATGGAGCCAGGAAACTTTCCACTCAGATGTGGGTGATGATAGCCTGCCTCTGTAGCTGGAGATCTTGTTATTTGTGTAGGTCATAGGGTGAAGGCTAGGAGAAAGTGTTTCATTATAGTTCTAGTAGTTCTATTGTTGTAATCAGTCTTCTGTAATTAGTGGTCTTGTTTTTTGTTCAGAACCTAGGACAGAGCCTAGTAGTCTTTCAGCATAGTTCCAGAAGTTCTGTTCAGTCGCAGTTGTCAAAGTTAGACATATGAATTAGAGAACTTGGTTTTTGTACAAATCCTAGGCAAAGGCCTAGGCTAGGAACTTTCTCATTGGTCCCTTGATAGGTTCTGTTCAGTGAATATTTGTCAAAGTAAGTCTTCTGTAGATAGAGATTTTTTTGATTTTGCTTAGGGCCAAGGATGATCTGTCTCTCGGTTGCATCATACCATTAGGTGCAGAGATGGGGTGATCCTCTCTTAGCTCAAGTTATCGTATTTATTCGAGTATAACGTGCACCCGTGTATAACGTGCACTTGTAATTTTCTATTTTTTTTTTTTTGGTTTTTTTTGGGCCACACCCATTTGACGCTCAGGGGTTACTCCTGGCTATGCGCTCAGAAGTCGCTCCTGGCTTGGGGGACCATATGGGACACCGGGGGATCGAACCGCGGTCCGTCCTAGGCTAGTGCTGGCAAGGCAGACACCTTACCTTTAGCGCCACCGCCCGGCCCCGTAATTTTCTATTAAAAATTGGTATAAAATTTTGTTTCACATCAAGCATTGTAATTGACAAAAAAAGTTGTTGAACACGTGTGGCCATGATAAAAATAATTTATTGACAATGTAAACTGGTATAAGCACAATACTGAAAAAAATGACCAGTAACAATATTTATTTAAAATGTTTCCAAGTCAGATTCATCATCAGATACACTACAGAGTTGTTCCCCATTCTTCTAGAGTTAATTTTTCATCAGTGTCCCAGCTGGCAGGAACATCTGTTTCTGCAGTTTCTTCGCTTTCTTCTGAGTCTGAATTCCACTGCAGGTTGTCTTCTGTGCTGTCCATTTTATTGCTGATGCCTGTCTTCAAAAAACTCTTGATGATCATTTTTTTTTGGTATGTCTTCCCATGGTGTTCTAACTCAGGATGTCACAAGAGATAGGTCAGGTTTCTTGAGTTTTATTTTCTTCTTCGCCCTCGGTGCACTGCTGCAGCCCGGCACAGTGCGAACTCACAATTTGCCTGTGCCTTCATTGGACCAGTCGCCACTGCCACCCCACCCCAGCCCTTGTTTATAACGTGCACCCAAACTTTGATTTATTTTTTTTTGTTAGAAAATTTTGTGCTTTATACTCAAATAAATACAGTACTGCTGTTTCCTCATGTCAGGATGTCATGTTAAAACTGGTGCAAGTTGGTGCCTGGATGGCATTCCTAGTGCTGTTGCTGGGACTCTTGTTGGTTCCACGTCTGGGATCTGGGATTCTGGGTTGGATGGTCTCTGTCCAATCACGTGGAGTCTAAATTGGGTCTATATGACAGAAGCGGAATTTTTATTAAATATTTGGAGTCTTTTGTAGTTTTAAATAACTCTCATGACTTTTTTTTCTATTTCAGTGAAGAATGCTATTGAATTTTTATGGAGATTGTATATTCCATATTGAGTATACTCTTTGAGCAATAAGTCATTTTAATAATCTTACTTTTTCCCTTTTTGGGGGTGGTGGTGTTTGGGTTACACCCAGTGAACCTCATGGTTTACTCCTGGCTCTGGCTCAGAAATCACTCCCGGCAGGCTCGGAGGAACATATGGGATGCTGGGTTTCGAACCCGAGTCTCTCCTGTGTTGGCCATGTGCAAGACAAAGGCCTTATAGCTGTGCTATCACTTCGGCCCCAACAATGTTATTTTTTCTAGTCCATATTCTGTATACTATCTTTCCATATCTTTGTGTCTTCTGTATATTCTGTATATTTTTACATTCCAAATACACAGCTTTCAATGTAGAGGTTTCTTGCATCTTTTAAGTAATTGAAATAAATTAAATTTTTAATAACTCAATTGTAAATGGTATAGTTTTTATTACTCTTTCTACTTTATAAAATTCATCATTGTTATTTTAGTTATTATTTACTATATTTTTTTGTTATTCATATTAGCATAAAATCAATTTTGTGAGTTAGTGTTATAAGCCTTCACTTTATTGTGCTTATTAATTTTGATAGTTTTATTTCCCTCTGTAGTCTGAAGTGTAGACATATAATCATAAATAAAATTTTAATAGTAATCAAAAGCCTCCCCAAAACAAAAGTCTTATTCATTATAGGTGGTACCATTGAGTTCAATTTGTCAGTATTCTCTTGAAGATTTTTGCATCTATGCTAATTAGAGATATTGGTGTATGTGGTGTAGGTGTGGGTGTAGATGAGAGACAGAGAGTAAAAGAGAGAGATACTTGTTCTTGTTTTCAGAATAAAAGTAATAATGACTTTATTGAATGGGTTTGTAAATCTCCTCCCTCCTTCAATTTGAGATAGGATTTGAGATCCTTCAATTTGAGGAGGATTTGAGAGAGCTTTTAATTCTTTGACAATTTAATAGCATTCACTAGTGAGGCATTTTTCAACCACTGTGCCGCTGCACAATAGTGTGTTGTGAGATATTGTCTGATGTGCCATTGGAAAAATTCCAATTTCATCCTTAACATGCAGCTTCAGCATGATTGGTCTATTTGTGAGACGAAGCTCATGTTATGGACTATAAAAACTAAAGACAGAAAGAGACTGAGAGCTGTTGACAAAGTGCTACATGTATGTCTTTCTTTTATTCTTGCCAGAATATCAGCTTTATGTTCAGCCAAACAGGCCCAGGTTTCGCACTGAGTAAATAAACAGAAATATGAACAATTACCAGTATAAAATACTTAATTTTTTTCATAATAAGGTAATTATAAAATAATTTCTTTGTGTTTATTTGATTCCTATTCAAGATAATTACTTTATATATAGTCAATATAAGCACAGAGTTAAATTTTTTTAAATTTTCTAGTGTGCCTTGTGATTTTTTAATAATAATTTTTATTTTGACCAAAGTAGATTACAAATCTTTCACAGTAATATTCTAGGTACATAGTGACATTGAATCAACGTTGTTCTCCCTCCACCCATGGCTTATGATTTTTTTCATGAAAAGAGTGTGCCTTTGTACAAAAAGGTTGAAAAACACCACACTAGTGATATCACTGTATATATTCAGAATATATAAACATACTCTATACTTGCAAATATAAGCAAACATACATATAAATAATCGTGATGACCTACACTAATAATCATGACAAAATTAAGAGATCACCTGATAGGTGCAGACATAGCCTTT
This sequence comes from Suncus etruscus, assembly GCF_024139225.1. Lineage (NCBI taxonomy): Eukaryota > Metazoa > Chordata > Mammalia > Eulipotyphla > Soricidae > Suncus > Suncus etruscus. The sequence goes on from NC_064849.1 coordinate 96,059,401, forward strand.
GAAAAAGCTTACCATCATTTTATTATTAAAACCTTCATCAAAATGGGAATAAAAGGAGTGTATGTCAACATAATACAGTAATATGTGACCAAACCCATAGCCAACATCATACTCAGTGCTGAAAAACTAAATTTCTCCCTCTATGACTAGGGAGAAGAAAAGGATCAATATTTTCACCACTCCATTGATAATAATGTTGAAAATCATATAAGAAGCAAATAGACAAAATATTATACAAAAGATAGTCAAATTTGAAAGAGAAAGACATATATATATATATATATCTTGACAGTACAGTACAAAATGTCTATCTTTTGAAATGGGCAGTTTGGGTGTTCACTGAAAAATAACATGGAGGCTATGTTGGCCCCATTACTAGGTTTAATATAAATAAAGCATAATTTTAAAGATGGAAAAGATATTAGAGCTATGAAGGCCACCTATAAATCCTCATTGCTCTAAAAAAAGAAACTGAAAAAAAAAAAGATTCTGGTGCTACACTTACTTCTTTGACTAAATATGTGCCAGTTACTGATGCAGCTTTTGGGTATGGTAGATTCCAACATAAAAATATAAAGAGAGGGCTGGAGAGATAGCATGGAGGTAAGACATTTGCCTTGCATGCTGAAGGAAGGTGGTTGGAGTCCCGGTATTCCATATGGTCCCCTAAGCCTGCCAGGAGCAATTTCTGAGCATAGAGCCAGGAGTAACCCCTGAGTGTTGCCAGGTGTGATCCAAAAACCAAAAGAAAAAAAAATATATATATATATATAAAAGAGAAAAAAACTAGAAAGAAAGAAAAGTCTTCGCCTTCTTGGAGCCAGTAAATTAAGGCTAAGCCAATCTTAGCCTTCATGGGAATGGTTTTGAGAAAGTCAGCAAACTGACAACAACTGATAGAATATCTGATAGAGATAAACGCTACAAACCTAAAGTAGGGCAAAGGACTATGAGAAGAAATAGTGCTATTTTTGATAGGATGGCCAGGAAAATTCTCTCTGGGGAGTGATATTTGATAAAGTTAGAAACTGAGCCATGTGACTATCTGGGGACAAATTGACAGAAGAGGAAACTGCCAAGTCCTGAGGCAGGAATGTGCTTGGCTTGTATTTTGAAGGACAGCAGTTGCATGAGGAAGGGAAGCAAATGAATGAAGAAGGAGGTTGGAGGACCAGAGCATATACAGTCTTTCAGGTCAGATCAGAGTATGAACTTGGATTTGTTCTTAGCACAATTCATGCCTGTGGAGCTTCTCTCATAACAGCTTAGATTTACTCATTAGGTTAGAAGGAGGTACAACTTCATAAACCAATAAGTAGGTGTGGTGGGTGCTTGCTCTTGCAGACTGGGCTAGCCACTTCACAGCTCCAGGCCATCATAACCCTATAGGAATAAAAGACTAAAATGGTCAGAGGTCATTATTAAAAATTGAAAATTTTGGGGGGCTGAAGAGATAGCATGGAGGTAGGGCACTTGCCTTTTATGCAGAAGGTCATTGGTTTGAATCCCGGCATTCCATATGGTCTCCCTAGTCTGCCAGGAGCAATTGCTGAGCCAAGAGCCAGGAGTAACCCCTGAGCTCCACTGGGTGTGACCCCCCCCCAAAAAAATAGAAAATTTAGAGTTTTGTGTTAAAGTTGTAAATATTTTAACACTGGCAAAAATTCTAATTATACACACATAATGCAGATGTACAAGAAGAACCAGCCAAGTAAAACATATCTGCAAATAATATGTACTTTTTGCAGTAGACAATAATTTACAAGGAGTTTGGCTTTGCAGTTAAAGAATGTTAGAGAAGGAAAATTCTAAATGACATCCAAGCAAAATCATTAGGGAATAAGAGCCTATGTAATATCCACTATCTGAGCCTAACCAACATGGACAATCTTCCTTTACAAAATGGTTATTCTTATTAGAATGGATAGTTGGGAACGGCCTTATCTCCCATGATAATATGGAAACAGAAATACTAAATTAAAAATTGTATTTAAAAATTGGTATTGAATAACTGCGCACATTAATGTATCTAATGAAATCAGATTCCAGAGATGGAAACTTTCTGGAGAAGAGATGGGTGTCTTCTAAGGACATTGCAAGTCTGGGAATGGCAGGGACTGAAGAAAATGTTTTAGCCTCTTTCCTATAGGGTGAGGCCACCAGTTTGACAGAGAGCACTTTCACAGTACTTGGGGAGAGTTAACCTGGACCAAGGATAGGAGACCACCAATTTATGGTCATTTTCATCTGTTAAACCCTTTAAGTAATGTTACATGCCACTCTCTGACTCAGCATAGAGGCACACATATGGGCCATCCAGTCTCACAGAAAGACATCAGAAAATAAACAAAGGGCTTGTTACTGCTTGAGCTAGCCATGATGAAGACATTTCCAGCAGAGGAAAATGTCCAACATAGCATAGTTTGTGCCATGGCAGTTTTGCCTTTGGCCATCATAATTGAAATGAAAGTAAGGAGCAGGTAGGTGAGATTAAGTACAATGAGACCATCACCACTTGTGACAATGCTTATTAAGCAGTAGTGTCTTGCTAGGTAACTTCTTTTCCTCACATAACTGATTACTATTCTGTGGTCTCCTTCCAGAATCAGAATAGCATTATTTTACACTTATCTTAGTCAAAAGACTGAGAATGATAGAATAACATTATTTTAATTATTATTAGCCAATTTATAATTTCCTTCCACAAAATATTAAAAAATATTTTGGGTGAGAGACTAAATTTTCTTATATATATGGTTTTTGGGTCACACCCATCAGCACTCAGGGGTTACTCCTGGCTCTAGGATCAGAAATCGCTCCTGGCAGGATCAGGGGACCATATGGGATGCCAGGATTAGAACCACCGTCCTTCTGCATGAAAGGCAAATGTCTTACCTTCATGCTATCTCTCTGGCCTCTTATAAATATTTTTATATAAAGACTCCTACCATTGCAGAGAACAAATGTCCAGTTTATCAGAAAAGTCTAAGAAAAATAACAGTAGTAAATAAAATAAAGCAACTAGCTATGTTCTAGCACTTTAACATTTCTTTTTTTATTTTTTAATTAATATTTCTAAACTCATATGTACTCTCCTGAATTATTAAATCTTAGAACATGCCTGTGAAAGTTTGTTTCCTTTTTGTTTTGATCACCTTTCACAAATGCCTTTCACCTCTTCTGTTTGCTTGTTTTATTTTGGGTTTTGGGGAACACACCTGGCAACACTTAAATATTACACATGACTTTGTGCCCAGGGGACACCCTTGCTGGTAGTCTGGGAACCATATATGTTGCCAGTGATTGAACCAGGATAGATCCATACTAAGCAAAATGCCGTGCCCTGTACTATCTCCCCAGTATGCCCTTCTTTATTAAAAGGCTAACTCACTTTCCCCAGATTTTATAGAAAGATCTTGCCTGGGGTAGTTAACTAAGGACTCATCCTAATTAGAAAAAAATTCTACTCATTTAGAGGTGTTCTTTAAGTAAATTTTGCTTTATGTTCAAATACTTATAATACATTAACCAACGTTATAATGATCACTAACCTCAGAAGATAAATATATTCGCTGTTGGATTCTTCAGTCATAAGAGATTTTTAAAACATTAAATATTAAACTTTGCATATTATTAAAATGTCTATCTAAGAAAATAAGTGTAGTATGGTCAATAAAAGACTAAAAGAACAAAATATCATAGGCTGAAATTATGTAGAGAATTTGAATGGAAATATAAATTCAATAGGAAAAATTGCAATAAGATTTTTGATTTAAAAAGGACTTTATTGTATGGTGTATAGTAGTTTACAATGCTATTTTTGTTTTACTTTTTTGGGGGGGTCACACCTGGCAGAAATCAGGGGTTCCTCCTGGCTCTACGCTCAGAAATTGCTCCCGGCAGGCTCGAGGGACCATATGATATGCCGGGACTCGAACCACCGTCCTTCTGCATGCAAGGCAAATGTCTTACCTCCATGCTATCTCTCTGGCCCCCAGTTTACAATGTAATTGATAGTTAAGTTTTAGGTAAAAATATGTCAACACTAAAAAAAAAAAGAAAAAAAAAGGGACTTTATTGTCTATGTTATAGATAGGTGAATAAATGATATGTAAATGAGTGTACGTAAAAACACTGTTTTCTACTACATTTAGTACATTAAAAAGAGTTATGTAATGGTTTAATTTAAAAATGTCAGTCAAGAGGCTGACAAGAGGCCAACAAGACAGTAGAGTGCCTGGCATTCAGTTGACCTTAGTTTGATTTCTGTTGCCCCAGATAGCCCCCCAAGTTCTTCCAGAAATGATCCCTGAGCAGAGAGTAGGATTAAGGCCTGCGAACAGCTTGGTGTGGCCCTAAAACAAACAAAATTAGCTAGCAGAAGAGAAATAATGTAAGGGGTAAGGTACTTGCTTTCCATGTGGTCTTCCCAATTTGATCTCTGACACTGTATATGGTCCTTCCCACTCCAGTACTAAGAAGGATCCTTGAGCACAGAGTCAAGCACAGAGTAAACCCTGAGCAATATTTGCATGTAGACCACCCCTCCACAGTAAAATAAATAATAAAACTAAAAATGCTAAGAGGACAAGAGAGAGAGTACAGAATTTAAGTCACTTGTCTTGCATGCCCCAGTTCAACCCCTGACATAGCAGACTGTCTCTCACCCACCCTCCCCAGTACTAACAAGCGTGACCCCCTGAGCATAAAACTCAGCAGTAAACTACTGAGTGCTATGTAATGTATATCAAAACCAAAAAACAATAACAAACAAAAATGCACCAGCAAATGGAAGCAGGAGCCTAACTAATGTATCATGTTTACTCTTGGATCACTGTTAGATATTTATTGGGGCCTTCTTGAGTTGAGTAGGAAGAAAGGAATAATATTTCTAGCAAGATAAAAAAAGATAATAGAAAAATCTAACTTGTTATTTAAGACCATGGCATTGCACCAATGTCCACAAATGTCCAATAACGAAAATAGAGCAGATGGTTCCCAGCACTGTTCTTTGCTTTCCCAACCTGGACATTGACTTAGAGTTTGAACTAGGCTAACACAGGAATAGGAGTTTCATTCAGGGGAAGCTGAGAAAAGAACATGGGATCTGTAATGAATAGAGTAATATAGCACCAGCTATTTGTGAAGGAACCTGAAACAAAAGCCCACAGAAGGTGGGAGTTAGTTTAAGGGAGCCTCTTAATAGCACAGAAAGAGGTTTATCCAAAGCCATATTAAAAAATAAAAAAATCTGGAAGGAAAGATAGTACAAGTGTTTAGGTACTTGTCTTGCATACAGCTGACTCCAATTGGGTCTTGAGAACTTATGGTTCCTCTGATTATAGGGGCAAGAGTGATCCCTGAGCACAAGCAGATGTTGCCCAAACAAATCAAAACAAACAAAACCAGAAAAGAGTCTAAGCCACTTTCAGAAACCAGCAACTGTCTCTGAGTTTGCATGTTCAAATTTTCATGTGAGCTACTTAGGCTAGGTCTGAAATTGCTGCATTGTTGTGTTGGCCTTCTGAATGATTTCATTTCTTTAACATAATTCAGGGAGGAAAAAAATGTTTGGTTTGTGGTAGCCCCACCAGCTTGGCTTCCCTCATCCACCAAGACTAATCTCTTATGCTATTTGAGAAGGTAAGAATCAATCCCAGAAGAAGTCCTGGAAGAATGGGACAACAATTGGAAGAAAGATCTTTACTTTTCTGCCATATATTTCTTGCTTCAGAAAGTATAGAATTCTCAGGAGCAATTGTATATCTAGACTAAGGAATAATTTCCAATTTGTGTTGTTGAGAATTTTTATTGCTCCTTTGATTTCATATCACTGTCTTCACTTATGCCATCTTGTTTTTATAATAATTTAGTGAGTTGGAATAGTTTGTTTTGACAAGTAAAAAAAAGAATTTTATGATGCTTCTGGAAGAAATGAAAACTTTGTGGTTGATAAAGTGGAGCTGAAGATTGAGGCGCTTGGTCAGGGAGTGCTCTAATGGTTTTAAGAATCTTCAGTCTTGGACCTTTTGTAAGGGAAGATTTGGTTTCTGGCATAAGTGAACAGTTTGTTTCTCATCTACCATTTTTGTATCTCACTTGCAAAGGCAACACTTTTTCATTTGCTTATTTTCATAATAATGATTCAAATCCTGAAAAGCTAATTGGTAGAAATCTTGCTACCTGCCACAGTGTTTTATTTTACTTTTCTTGTTTGCTATTCAAGATATTTCATGTTATTATTGAAGAAAAATATTATACTTCTTTTTCCCACTTGTCTTTTTTTTTCCACTATGAATCAGTTAAATATATTTGGTAACTCTGTTGCCCATTTACCCAGCTGGCACTAGTGATAAAACACATGCTCTGCACATGCAAGACCTTTCTTGGCTTTGATTTCCAGCATCTCATAACCATCATCCCCACTACCCACCGTTCAGAGTGCTTCTTGGCCCTGAGGACAGCCAGGTGAGGTCACCACAACAAAAATAAAAGGTTTCTCCTTCCAATTTCTCCTATATTTTGCTGTGCCTATGCAAACAACAACTGCCACACACACACACACACACACACACACACACACACATCTTTCTTCTAGTCCATCTACTATCTTAAAAAAAGTGTACTAGAGCTTTTGCTATTGTATTAATGACTTTATTGGTGACAAATAATTGTCATGACTATAACTGCTAATGAACTCTTCTTTTTCCAATTCTCTTTATTTTTTTATTTTAGATCTCCTATTTTCTTTATATATTTTTGATAAATTTGCTTCTTGTTATCCTGAAATAAATGTATTATGATCAGTTATGCCAACTTTGATACATTTTTGTAATAAATTTATTAAATTTTAATAAAATAAATAAATAAATAAATTTTTAATAAAAAATCAAATCTGCTTTGAGCACCTGTTTTCAGAATGGGGCTGACCTGGATAAAGGTTTTTAACCCGTTCTATTCAGGATCTCTATATAGATGTTCTGATAGATGGGAATACCTTGTTTCTGTGAGGTAGGAACTGGTGAGGACATTCTTAGCTGGCAGTTTATTCTGAGATTTCCCCTTTGGCCAATGGCAATGCATTCCATCACTTAGCTTTCTTGTGAAGCCTAGGGGCTATTGTGAAGCCTGGGGGCTATTCATAATCAGTTTTACCTTCCTCACAGGGAAGTTGAGCTGATACATTTTCTTAGAATGCTTGGAAGTTGGTGAGGCATCCAAAACAAATGAAATGAATGAGGTTTACATACTTGGAAGAGAGGGAGACATCTGAGAAAGGGTCTTGATGACAGCCTACCCGATAAACTTGTCTTTGGGTTTTTACTACAATCCTAAGGATTATGGAACAAATCTCTCTTTGTGAAAGGGGCTACAAATCAAATAACATAAGGCATTCATTACCTAAGGAGGATAACTCCCATTCCTAACTGACTTTGAAAGCACCCAGATTCAATTTGCAATAGAAGAGGCTCTAGTTAGTTCACCTGTTACACATGTTTATGGGTCAACTGGGTTCAATCACCCCACTCTCATGCAAGTCTAAATTTCCAGCTGGTAGGGAAGGGACTCACTTTTGTTTACTTGAAGAAGGTCTTTTCTTGAGAGTAAACTGAACTATAATTCTCTTGCTTTTATTGTAAGCACACAGATTTTGGTATTTATTTTTCTCATATCTTCCTTGATTACTTCCATTTTTCTTCCTCCATAGGCATTTGTCTTTATAAATTATATATTGTTTGGTCTGCATATTTCCCCTCTTCTATTATAACCAATTTAGACATAGTGGAAGGATAGCTAGTATCATGCAGACTCCATACTTTTCCTTCCTTCCTTCCTTCCTTCCTTCCTTCCTTCCTTCCTTCCTTCCTTCCTTCCTTCCTTCCTTCCTTCCTTCCTTCCTTCCTTCCTTCCTTCCTTCCTTCCTTCCTTCCTTCCTTCCTTCCTTCCTTCTTTCCTTCCTTCCTTCCTTCCTTCCTTCCTTCCTTCCTTCCTTCCTTCCTTCCTTCCTTCCTTCCTTCCTTCCTTCCTTCCTTCCTTCCTTCCTTCCTTCCTTCCTTCCTTCCTAGAATAAGATATTTCTTAATATTTTTCCATACTTACATACTACAAGTAGGTATTTGAAAGAGATTGTAGACAGTATGATAAATGATTCCTTAGGGGCTGGAGCGGTGGCGCAAGTGGTAAGGCAGTCTGCCTTGCCCATGCTTGCCTAGGATGGACTGTGGTTCAAATCCCCAGTATCCCATATGGTCCCCCAATGCCAGGAGCAATTTCTGAGCTCTTAGCCAAGAGTAACCCTTGAACGTCACTGGGTGTGGCCCAAAAACAAAAACAAAAAAATCCTTAATATGTCAATGTACTTATCCTAAAAATAAATATATTTGAAGAATAGGAAATGGCTCAGAGGTTCAGTGCTTGCCTTGTAAGTGTGAGGTTTATAAATTAGAATCTCAGTGACATCCAAATGCAATGAACATTGTTCTGGCTGGTGCATTATTATTCTTCCCTCAGAAGACTGCACAATCTTTGGTATATGGCAACTGCAATGGCAGTAATCACTTATTTTTAAATGAGGTATGAACCTCAGCAACAGAGCATTTTGCCTTGCAAGTGTGAATCCCTGGGTTCAACTCTGGGCACGACAATTAGAAAGCACATGTGCAATTACTAAACTAAAAATTGTGACACTTTTACCCATGAGCACTATGGTGTGTTAGCACCATTGGTAAGTGTGTGTGACCCCCATCATTGCAACAAAATGAAACTACAAAAAGGTTAGGTTAGGGAGTAAATATTCTCCTGCAAGAGCCAATATGATTTTAACTTTAAAGGGTTTAATTGTAATTATGTAATTTTAATCTACTATTAAAATTTCTCTAGTTCTCTCTCTCTTGTTTATTAAGAAGATAAAAGCTTTATGAGCAATAAGCTGGAAGGTTGGGAGATAGCAGATGCACATTTGCCTACATGTTCACAAGAACAATTTATATAGGCCAAAAGAAATCCTATTTTTAGAATTGTAAACTAGTGGGTGCTAGGCTGGTTAATAAACTCTTATGAACTGGTCTTCTAAAACATAAGGGTTCAATGTACATGCTATCTTCCTTGTATATACAAATATTATAAACAGTGAGTTCAAAGATATGGTAGAAGATACCACCTAAAAGAGTAGGAAAACAATAAAACTGTTCTTAAAACAAGGAAACCATAGAGTTTTAAGAATGGTATTAAGAGGTTGTAGACATCATGATAAATGATTCCTTAATACATTAATTGTATTTTTACTAAAAATAAATGGTTTACTAAAAGTATGGTTTTCTCAGTATGCTGAAGAAACTATAAGAGTTTTAAGAATGGTATCAAGAAGGGCAATATCACATCATAGGTATCCAAGAAAGAGGAAAAGAGAGAGAGAGGAGGAGTTTTTTTTTCAAGAGGCACATTATTTTGAATGTTTATACTAGGAGCTGGAAGTATGATCATGATTCATCTTCATCCACTTCTCCAAGGTGCAATTTGGGGTTTGTAATAATTCAGTAATTCACTGTCCTTTTTTAAAAATAATTTTTATTGTGACCAAAGTGAATTATCAATCTTTCACAGCAATATTATTTTTGTCCCCCAAGTCACAATACAGGCCAGGCAAAGGGTGCATTTACTGTACCTCCTCTTTTTATACAGTCAGTGTAAAGAACACAGCCTGTGGTAAGAATTGGGAGGTCTTATCTTTTCTTTTTTTTTGATTTTTTAATATATATATATACATGTATATGTGTATATATATCCTTTACCAGTGCAACATTCCCATGACCAAAATCCCAAGTGTACTTCCTCCCCACCCCACACCTGCCTGTACTCTAGACAGGCTTTCTACTTCCCTCATTCAGTCACATTTTGTTATGATAGTTTTCAGTGTAATTATTTCTGTGACTGCACTAAACGATCCCTGTGGTGAGCTTTATGTTGGGAGCTGGACCCTCCAGTCCTCCTTTATTTTGTCTCTGAGAATAATTACACAAATGTTTTTAATTTTTCTCAAAACCCATAGATGTCGGAGACCATTCTGCATTTATCTCTCTCCCTCTGACTTATTTCATTGAGCATAATAGATTCCATATACATCCATGTATAGGGAAATTTCATGACTTTATCTCTTCTGATGGCTGCATAATATTCCATGTGAATATGTACCATGGTTTCTTTAACCATTCATCTATTGAGGGGCATCTAGGCTGTTTCCAGAGTCTGGCTATTGTAAATAACGCTGCTATGAATATAGGTGTGAGAAAGGGATTTTTGTATTGTAATTTTGTGTTCTTAGGATATATCCCTAGGAGTGGTATAGCTGGATCGTATGGGAGCTCAACTTCCAGCACAGTAATATTTTTAAGGTACATAGTGACAATGAATCAGGGCCTTCCCACCACCGGTGTTATCTTCTCTCCACCCCTGTTCCCTACATGCATCCCATATCTCCATCCTTTGCCCCCCCCCCCCCACTAAACTGCTAGTGTAACTGGTCCCTTCTGTTGTAGATTGGGCATCTATTCTGTTGTCATTGACTTCGGATTTGGTGTTTAAGTCAATGTTCATACCACTGTTTGGTCCTGGTACCATCCATTTATTTCCCAGAGGGAGTACTTTTTCATTCAAGAAATAATAGCTCAATAACAAGAAGGTTCAACTAGCAACACATAGCTTAGTAAACCCTCAGACAATGACTAATAACTCCATTGTAAAATACAATAATTTTCAAAAATTATGGAATTATCTTTGATAATTAAAGTAGCCATTTAGTTGCAGTAGGAGATATAAAATAAATTATTTTTGTGCCAGCTAGGGGACAGTCTTGGGGATGAGTGGGAAATTGGGAGGGAAAATGATAGAATTAACATTACACTTGTGGTGGTATTTGTGTTGAAATATTAAATACCAGAAACAATTTTATCAATTATCAACAGCTTTGCAGACCAAAGTGTTTAAATAAAGTAATTATAAAGAGAAATAAAGAAAGAAATAATAGCAAAGAACTTTCCAGTCTAAAGAAGAAAATACATACTCATAACCATAAAGCTATAAGATTTCTAAACTAAATAAATTCAAAGAGATGCATACCAAACCCATTGAAATGAAAATGTCAAAAACCAAAGATAAAGACCAAATGCTTAAAAGAGAAAGAAAATCTTGTTCCTGATCTCATGGTGAATGCTTTTAGTTTTTAACCATTACAAATGATACTAGTGAGGCTGGAGCAATAGCACAATGATAGGGCATTTACCTTGCACACAGCCGATCCAGGACAGATGGTGGTTTGAATCCCTCTGTCCTGTATGGTCACCCAAGCCAGGAGCAATTTCTGAGCACATAGCTAGGAGTAGCCCCTGAGCATCACCGTGTGTTGCCCAAAAGAAAATAAAAGAATGATACTAGCTGTGAGCTTGTTATAGATGCTGTTTATTATTTTGAGGAAGGTTCCATCTACCTCTATTTTGTTTATTTTTTTATTATGAATGGGCATTGGATCTTGTCAAAAGTTTTCTATGCATTGATTTACATAACCATATGATTTTTATTTTCCCATTGCTAAAGTGGCATGTTATTTTTTTATTATATATATTTTTATTTAAGTAACATCATCATATTTGGGTTACAGTCATAACCAGAACACCCCCCTTCACCACTGCAACATTACCCCCTCCCCCCTTCCCATCCCCTGCCTGCATTCGAGACAGGCATTCTACTACAGTAATTTGTTTTTAAGTTCAGTAAGTTGTATTTTTTTCCTTAAAGGATAAGAGTAAAAAAAATATAGTAAAGGTGTGATAGTGGCAATCGCCAATGTTTGCATAGGTCCAGAAAAATGGAGAAAATGAAAAAAAAAAATCCTTGACCTGATTACAAAAAAAAGATCAGGAACAAGATTTTCTTTCTCATTTAAGCATTTTATCTTTGGTTTTTGACAAATAACAGAAGTTTATTGGCATAAGACAGACTCTGTGGCGTTTGCCTTGCAAGCAGCCAATCTAGGACCAAAGGTGGTTGGTTCAAATCCCGGTGTCCCATATGGTCCCCCGTGCCTGCCAGGAGCTATTTCTGAGCAGACAGCCAGGAGAAACCCCTGAGCACCGCCGGGTGTGGCCCAAAAACCAAAAAAAAAAAAAAAAAAAAAAAAAAAAGACAGACTCGGGGTTCCAGGCATACCAGTCTATCCAACTCCAGTCATTTTCAAGGTCCCGGTGAAACTTTTGCACACTTTAGCTATAGTTGGTATCAGACTTTTATATTTAAAGACTCTGGATTCTGTGCATTTCTTTCGTTGATGTCGGGCTGATGTGGAGCATCCTCTAGTTTCAGCATATCATTAAATGCAGAGCGATCTGCCCTGCATGCAGACTGTTGCTGAGTCGCCTGGGTGTTGGGAGTACTCTTTGGAGTAAGTCAATGCCAAAGCAGTGGTAGGTCTTCTCTGGTAGAGGCTTGGATTCTGGGAATGTTAAAGACAATTGTGGTTGTTTCCATAGTTCAGGTGTGTGTGGGTGATGCCCATTCTTCTGAGGCCTGAGCCAAATAATTATGCCAATGTTCAGGGTAAAAGGCCTAATTACATTACCAAATTTGTGTTCCATCTCTATTAGATAAGAACTTGTTTGCATATGTATTATTTCCCCCATTTTAATGTGCCTATGCAAAAGAGAAGCAATGCCACAAGATATTGTTGGTGTATCTGGGGGTCAACGAATAAAGTCCAACATTTCCTGTAACTTGGTATAAACGTGAAATCTATACGGAGTTACTCTTCTACCAGTATTGCTTATAAAATAGATCTCACAGGGGGAAAATCAAACAATCAAATAATTAATCTAGGGGGCAAAATTGTCACAAATGAGGATATTTGAAAAGAGTTATAGATGTTAAGGGAATACATCTGAGATATACAAAAGAGATACATGCGACCCTTTTATGTTTTAAAAAGAAAAAAAAAGAAAGAAAACAAGGGTATTTGAAGACAACAGGTGATAGTTGAGTTTGAGACATGTTTTGCGGCATTATGGAACCCTATATTGTCCTTGAACTAGGGGTTGTGCTGAAGCTGATTCCGGTATCATGCAACAGTCCATAGTTTGATGGGGGCATGAGGGACCACCAAGCATGGGTCAACAGGCGTGTTGGTTGTAGTTGTTTGTGTAGGCATGAGCTGGGGACCAAGAGGGTGTCATTCAATGAGGAGCTGGATGGTGGTGTTAGGGCAGAAGGTCAGTCTTGGTGTCTACCCAATTAGGAACTGAGGATAAGGAGGGTTGAATAAACAAACAAGCCTTACTCTCCAGTTCTCCTTTCTATCAGATCTAAACTGATAGGACTTGTCATGGTAGTCAAAATGGGGGAAATAGTACTACTGAAGCTGGTCTCATGGTTTATAGTCTGCCGTAGAGCACATGGACTAATTTCAAACAAGGTTGAAAAAAAAGAATAAAAAAGAAAAAAATAAAGAAAAATAAGAAGAGGAAATAAAACTTAAAAATTTTAGAGATTTATAAGACTATCCCTAAAAAATTCAAATACATATAATTTTCAGTGCAATTGAATATTCTCAGTTGCACTCGGATAACTAGGCAGATTCCAACAAAATCACAAATATTGCAATCATATCAACTGTTTTTTCATATTACAATGACTACATGAAATAAATCATAGAAAAAACAGGAATTTTTCTTTTATATTTGCTTTTATCTTAAAAAGTTTTATTTATAAAATTGAGAAAGTAAGAATTATGACATTCCATGTACAAAACCAGGGATCCTTTATATAGAAAATTTTTACAATTGAGAGCATTAATATGCTTCTCAAATCATTTAATTCACAAGAGTAACATTCAATAGTTGGACAACATAATTTTTAATATTTTATATATTTTAAAAAGAAGAAAAACCAACATATGTAAGTGTTGCTTTTTATTAATATCTTTATTTAAACATCTTGATTACAAATATGATTGTGATTAGGTTTCAGTCATGTAAAGAACACCCCCCTTCACCTGTGCAACATTCCCACCACCAATGTCCCAAATCTCCCTCCATCCCACCCCCACCACCTGTACTCTAGACAGGCTTTCCAGTTCCCTCATTCATTCATGTGGTTATGGTAGTTCTCAGTGTAGTTATTTCTATAACTGCACTCACCACTCTTTGTGGTGAGCTTCTTGAAGTGAGCTGGAAGTTCCAGCCTTCCTTTCATTGTCTCTGAGGATTGTTGCAAAAGTGACTGTTATTTTTCTTAAAACCCATAGATGAGTGAGACTATTCTACGTCTATCTCTCTCCCTCTGACTTATTTCACTCAGCATGATAGATTCCATGCTCATCCATGTATAGGAAAATTTCATGACTTCTTCTCTCCTGACAGCTGCATAATATTCCATTGTGTATATGTACCACAGTTTCTTTAGCCATTTGTCTGTTGAAGGGCATCTTAGTTGTTTCCAGAGCCTGGCTATTGTGAATAGTGCTGCATTAAATATAGGTGTGAGGAAGGGGGTTTTGTATTGTATTCTTGTGTTCCTAGGATATATCTATAGGAGTAGAATACCTGGGTCGAGCATGCTAATGAAAGTTGTTTGTTCAATGAAGAGATCAAATTGCAAATTTAAAACTTCCTGGAAACAGAATAACTAGATAAGCTATCCGAACATATATTTGTGGGACATACCAAGAACAGTACAAGGAAGGACATTCATAGCATAACAGAGTTACATCAGGAAACCAGACCAAAAAAAAACTTGAAAATGGAAACACCAATAAAACCTAAAGTAGAAGAAATTAAATAATAAAAATCAGAGTATAAATAAATAGAAACCCTAAAAACAATACAAACGATCAATAGAACTGTTACAACAGGTAGCGATCTGCTTTGAATTCTTGTGGACAGTATTCTTGTGGACAGATAAGCAAACTGAACACTACAGATTTGTGACTCTTTTTAACAGCTCATGTTGATATAGGCAAGGCAGGCAGATATGAAGGCAAAAAGATCAGAAGCAGTATATTTTATTGCTATCACCCTTGTATACCTATTACTTAGATTTGTTTTATAAAATTTCATTAGCTGTGAATAAGCTCTTGTCTACACTTTGGTAACAATAATATACCAAAATATTTACCTTTAATAATTAGCTTTTGGAGTATTATGGTTTAGAAAAGTGTTTCTCAACCAGGGCCTATTTGGCCTCCTGTGAACACCCCACAATTTCCCAACGGGGACAGAGATGAAAATAGCATTAAAGAAGGCTATCTGAAACTAGAGAGTCAACCAATAGACAGGAGGTCATCAGAAGAAAATGGGGTTGTAGGGAAATCATAGTGAGGAAAACATTGAGAAACATGGATTTAGAGTGATAGTTACTCCAGAAGGCAGCCAAGGTTTCGTTTTTCTCTTTTTGTTTTAGTAGTTTTTTGTTTTTATTTTTAATTTAAATACCATGGTTACAAAGTTGTTCATAATACAGGTATTTTATTTCCCCACAGGTGAAGTTGTTCATGATTGAGTTATAGTCCTACAATATACACCAACCTTGCTTTTAGTTCCATTTTTGGACAACAGTGTGGGCTTAGGAACATTATTTATTCAAGAATTTATAGCCAGTAGTAATTCATCTTTTGTTGTTGCTCAAATTCTCACAAAAGTGTTAGTAGAAGCCTCTTCAACCTAGCTCCTGTTCATTTTGCTCCACTCCCATTGTCTCTGATGGCATCCATGTAGTCTGGCCAATAAGGCAGCTGAATCTCTAAAGATCACATGAATCTATTTTCTGTTCCAGAACTATCTCCATTTCCCAAAGTGCCTTAGTCCCATTCATTGGAAATTGCTATTTAGATTGATCACTGGATGTGCTTAATTGTGACCTGGTTTCTATATCCTCTTGGAAGATAGAAAGCTGAAACAAAATATTTTTTAATTTTAAAATAAAATTTTAATTTAAATTAATGTTATATGATTTTACTTAAAATTTGGTTTTATATTTATATTTTTTCTTATTAAATTAAATAGATATTAAATAAATTCTTTATTTCCAGTTGTATTGCATTTTTTTTCTATATTTTACACAAAATAATTTCAAACAGCAATAGCATTTTAATTACTGGCATAAACTTATATTGTGACATTTATGATTTGCCATTGATTTTGCATATGAATTAGAACCCTTATTATACACAGCCATGTTTGAAGATCATATATAAATTTGTTTTAGCTTATTTTAAATTTCAGGAATTATTTATTATTTGATTTAAATTTTTGAACATGTAAGACATTTCCATAGGGCAAAAGTCCTGTTGTACCCATTTATAGTGATCCCTGAGCACAGGGAGAAGAGTAAACACTGAATGCCATCAGAGGTGACCACTGTCTCAGCCATCAACACCCCCCCACATTGTATCAAATAACTTGTCCATAGAAATTTTACTTCCTTTCCTTTCCCCTTTAGCTTGTTCCCTGTCCTGTCCTATATGATTCACTATTTTTAATTAATTTCTGTTACATTTTTCACAATATTTTTTGCATATGTACACATACACAATATTTTCTTTTTTCTTACATGAAAGTGATATTCTATACCAGTTTCTCTGAAATTTGCATGTTTCAGTTACTCTATGTAAAATTTTTCTTATTTTTTCTTCACATTCACTCTGCCTTTCTCTGCCTTGCTCTGAGCCCTGGAAATTTGCTCTTGTAGACTATACAATCTGAGTCCCTGTTCCTTCTGGTATGGAAAGGAAATCACAGAATAGGAAGAGACAGAACCATGTTTAGCACTGCAATAACCCGTCCTGTTGTCTGGGGTGGTTGTGTTCTTTGATGTAAGGGACCAGCTTCTATTAGGAAGATCTTTTGTTATAGTCATGACTCTCATTTGTGCCTTTGGACCTAATGTTTATAAAAACCCTTCTGCTTTCCCTAGTTCAAGGTAGTTTATCAAGCTATGCAGTGTCCCTTTGTCCTTCCACAATGTAACATGTCCATTATTAAATTCCCTTTAATGTCCCTTTGTGTGTGTCAGTTTCCTGACAGGATCCTAACTGACAGATTCTGTATCCTGGCCAGCCCTCTCTAGCACTACATAGAGAAAATTTTTGTGGCTTAGTGGAAATCTATTGTATCGAGGAACTGTAGTTTGCTCTGCCTTGTGGGCCAATTTTGACAGCTCACCCCTTTGACTCAGTATGATTAGAGTTGCATACTTGTGTTCTTTTCTAGTAGGTGACACTGAGCAATGTCACTAACCTCTGTGCTTCTCATCTGTAAAACAGGGATAATAATGGCTCTATCCTTGATTCCTTGTGAATATTTAGAGAAAATGTGTGTAAAAGCACCTGGAGTAGCTTCAAATGTATAATAATCATTCACTAACTTTATTGTAATATTAATAACAATTCTATAAAATGCCAATTATTGTCATGACTAAAATTTTTATTCTTATATTTTTGTCTCTTTTTATTGAATCAATATGAATTACAAAATTATTCATAATTGAGTTTCAGGCACAATGTTTGAGCACCAATTCCTTTACCAGTGTCCCCTTCTTTCCACCAGTTCCCTCAGTTTCCCTCCCATTGCAGACAACCTCTTTCTTCTTTTGGGCCCTCTGGTTTGCAATACTGTTACTAAAAGGGTATTCATGCTTATCACTTTACCTCCTTTCATCATATAATTATCTTCCAGAGTAACTACATCCCCTATCATTAACATACTGGTTTATTCCCTGCCCTGATTTCCCACCCCTTAATTATGGCAAACTTCCTACTAAGAACCAATTCACCTACCCTTCTTTTCAATTATCTTTGGGCATTGTTCTCCTATATTTCTTTATATTTTACAAATGAGTGTTATCATTCTGTGCCTGTCACTTGCTCTCTGACTCATTTAACTTAGCATGATTCTCTCCAGATCAATCCATGTATCAACAAATTTCATACTTTTCTAATGGCATTTCTTTTCTAATGGCTGCATTGTATTCCATTGAGTATGTTTACCATAGATTCTTTAACCATCTGTACTTTGGCACTTGGATTGTTTACAGATTTTAGCTATATTGAATAATGCTGCAATGAGTAGTGGAGTTATAGAGCTATCTTTCCTGCATTGTGTTTTGGGCCTTAAGGCATAATCAATCCCAAGAGTGAAATTGCTGGGTTGTATTCAAGATCAATTCCTAGTTTTTTGAGAAATATCTACATTCTCACAAGCAATTAATGACCCCCACCTCCAAGGTAACACTGGTTATTGTTTTTACAATGAATACCACTCTTTGGTGTGAGATGGTATCTTATTCTTGTCTTTATTTGCATTTCCCATTTTCCTGATGATATAAAGCACTTTTTTTTTCACATTCCTTTTAGTCATATGTATTTCTTCTTTGAGGCATTTTCTGTTCTCCATATTTGGTGGGGGTACACCTGGCAATGTTCAGGAGTTACTCTTCACTTTGTAAGCAGGAATTACTCCTGGCAGGACTATATTGGCAATGGGGATTGAACCCCCATTGGCCACATGCAAGGCAAGTGCCCTATCCATTGTACTATCTTTGATTCAAGTACTAAATAGGCCTAACCCTTCTTAGCTTTCGAGATTAGGTGAGATTGGGCATATTCAGGGAAGTATGGCTATAGACCACTATACTATCTCTGTGGCTCCTCTTCTCCCCACTTTTTGATGGGTTGGATGATTTCCTTTCTGTAAATAGTTTTCCCTTTCCTTTACTATTATTGTGTAATGATGAGTGTCATACAGGCTTGGTTGTGGTGTTTGCACACTTGACTGTGATTCTCAAACTTTGTTGTGGTGCTTGTATACACCTTGCTATGATACTCTGGACATTAACCAGTGTGGTGGCTTGAGGAATCCTAAACACCACAGTTGTTTGCTCATACTCAGTGTATGTGGATTACACAGTAATTGAACTCCCAGGACTCTTGCTTCAGTTTCTTGACTCTAGTTTCTTCTATTCTTTGTGGGTGTGTGTGCTATGGGCATTATGGACAATCTAAAAATAAAGCCATTTTTCAGATACCAAGTAAAGGGCTAAAGATTTAAATCTATTAAAAAATGGCCTTTCAGAAAAGCAAATTTGATATTCCCTTAAACTAGAGCCCAAATGTATTCTGATCGGTTGCCTATCAAGTCCAAATAGTAGTAGCAAATTTTGTTTTGGTCTTGTAGCTGAACTGCAGTAGTGCCTCCAGTGCCGCTAGATGGTGATTTCTGTGGTTTATCTTTAGTTCAAGATTTGTAATTCTGGAAGTCCAAGAACAGAGTAAGTAGCATCTTTTGTGTATACCCAAAAGAGGGTTTTTCTAATTTATACCCACCTATATATATACCCTCATTTTGGTTTTGGTTTTTTTTTTTTTTTTGTCTCTTTTTACATTTCATTTTATTCTTTTTTTTTATCCCCTCATTTTGACAGGAATCCTCAAAGCTCTTCAAGTTGGATATCAATTTTAAGACAAAATGTTTGTTTTTGAGCACACCAGATTTAGGGGTTACTCCTGGTTCTTCACTCAAGAATCACTTTTGGCAGTGTTTGGGGGAACATATGGGATTCCAGGGATCAAACCAGGGTCTACCATGTGCAAGGCAAGTGCCCTCCCTGCTGTACTATCATTTTTGCCTCAAAATTTCTTTAAAAGTATTGTCTGTGCATTGTTCTGTATGTCCCTCTACATTAGTGAAAAATTTATAAACATAAAACAAAGAAAAGAAAAGCAATGCCGCTGAAGTTTCACTTTCTCTAGGTTAAATCTATCACATTGCTGATTTTTCATTTCTAGGCTTTTCTAGGCTTTTCATTTCTAGGCATTTCTAGGCTTAGCAACTTAGAAGACTATGCTTGAATCTTTGGAATCCTGCCTACTACAGTACAGTGAAAATAGTGCTTAATTTGAAATCTGCATTCCTGTTCTAGAACTAATCTTTAAAGGAAGAGTCATAGATGGTTGAGCAAGTCTTCCTGATCTCTTTATGATGAAGTCTTCTCAGGTATGAGATAAGCATAATATGTGTTGTTGTGAAACATGTGCAGAGTCCATAAGATAAGAGATAAAAGTACTTGTATTAGCATATTTTACAATGATAAAACATCATTAGAAAAATTTCTCATGATTTTCTGGCTTCCTTCTCCAAATTACCTGGAGCTTCATACCTTGAAGGATCCAGTGAAACTATCAAGTGCAGTTCCTTCTCTCTCTCCTTTCTCATTCCCTCTCAGACACAAGTATTTTTCAATCTTTTGGTTCTGATCTGCTGTCAATAAATATTTGTTGAATGAAATAATAAAGACCATTAAGTGTTATAATCAGACAAAGAACACTTCTAGATATCACTAGTAAAAAAAAAAGAGAATATTGGAATGTCTATGTGGATTGTCTATCTTTCCCTTGGATCTTTTCCACTTGGAGGCTACTTAATTATGTCTTTGAATACTTTAATAATCCAGGGATGCTATTTCTATTCCCAAACTCCACAGAAAAGCAACAAATGCATATAATTATTTTTTAAAATAGAGAAATATATAATATATTATATATTAATACATAATATATTATATATAATATAATAATGATATATTATATAATTTATATATATAAAATTTTGATCTAATGAATACCCATTTATGTTGTTCTATTTTTAGATAAGCTTGCAGAGTATTGAAGAAAATATTGACAAAATAAACATATGATAAACATGTAATCTCTGAGAAGTAAACATGGGCAATATATAGATTGGAAATATATATAAATATTGGAAATATATAGATTTTGGCTGTAAAAATAACAGTGGGCCCAGGGTTAAAGCACAGAAAGGTTAGTTGCTTGTCTTGTATGCATCTGACCCAGGTTCAATTCCCAGTAACAAGTGTGGTCCCAAAACACCATCAGGAATGATCCTTGAGCACAGAGCCGGGTGTAAATCCTGACATTGTAGGGTGTGACCCCCTCAAACAAACAGGGAGTAATGTCTTTCTTTTTAATATCATTATGTCAATTCAATAAAAATGAATACATTGGAGAATAATTCAGTATTTTCTATTTATTTGGCTTTAAAAACACTATTGTAGTTTCCAGGACCTGGTGTGTACATTTTATTTTAATAATGGCCTTTAAACAAAAGATTACACAAAACTCAACACAGGTTAGAACTTATTTGTACCTTATATTCTGGGAGTGGAGTAGGATGTTAAAAGAGTTGATAAAAGGGGCGGGGCCTGCTGCCAAGATGGAGTTGGTGCAGGTCCTGCAGCGTGGAGTGCAGCAGGTCACCGGCCACAGTGGCCTCCGTGGCTACATGCGAATTTTCTTCAGGGCTAATGATGGGAAATTAGTGGGTGAAGACAAATATGGAAACAAGTACTACGAAGACAACAAGCAGTTTTTTTGGTCTTCACCGATGGGTCATATACATTATGGAAATGAATGGCAAGAACACCTTCAGGGACGTGGACTGAGTATAGTGTCCCCTGATGGCACCGTTGGCTTCACTGGATGGCTGATGATCCTCCAACAGAAAAATCACCAATTTTTCGCAAATTTATTTGGACAAACCATAAATTCAACGTGAGTGGCACTCCAGAGCAATACGTACCTTATTCCACCACCAGAAAGAAGATTCATGAATAGGTCCCATCACCTACACCTTCTAAGTAAAGATAATGACAGACAATTGAACATGTGAAATAAGAAGCTTTTTATCATGTACTTCTGTTGTTGATTAACTTGATTAAAGTTGCTTTATTGTAAAAAAAATTTTTAAAAAATGATAAAATGTCTCAATTTCAGTAAGTTAAAACTGTTTTACCACCCATTCTTTATTGGTTTTTTAAACTGTACGACTCTCTGAGTCTTTAATATGACAAAATGTACTATAAATCAGAGCCTCAGATCTAATCTAAATTTCTTTTTGAACATAGATTAGCCTTTTTCAGAACTAGAGTTGCTTGTCATACAGTTCAGAAAATGTGATGTTATCATTCTCTTCAAGAATCTGTAAAACTGTAAGGCTCGAGGGTTTCCAAATTCTGCTCCGACGCGGAGAATTGAAGGGACAACAACTCAGGCAAATGCTCAGGTGAATTCTTTTATTCTGGTATACCAGGGTCTACAGCTTACTCCCAACAGAGCAGAGGCAGAAAGACCTCGTGCTTCCGCTGGTTCCCCCTTATATAAGATGGGAAATGGGAGGGGAGGAAGTAGAATGACGCTACTTCCGTGAAGGCTGGACTTCCACTATGATAACACGAATCATTGGTGAGGTAGGGGTAAAGGCGGGACTTTGCCACGATAACACGAATCATTGGTGAGGTAGGGATGAAGGAGGGACTTCCGCCACAATAGCACAAATCATTGGTGAGGTAGGGGTGAAGGCGGGACTTCGCCACAATAGCACAAATCATTGGTGAGGTAGGAGTGAAGACGGAACTTCCTTTTCACTAGAAGCAAGCTCGTGAACATGTGGTCCTTTCCTAGTTAGAACCTGAGTGAAACCTGGCATGAGGTTTTTTTTTTATTCCTTTTCAAAACCACTATTCATGCTACTGAAGAAAGTGCTAGAAACATGGGTAGGGAAACAATAGCATTCAATAGAAGAGTGCTTTCATTCTTGTCTAGAGTGGTCCAGCTTATTACTATTTCTAAAAAAAAGTTATATATATATTTTTATTTAAATCCATGGTTACAAGGTTATTTATAATAGTTCATTTTCACAGATAAAGTTGTTCATGATTGAGTTACAGTCATACAATGGACAATAGCCTTCACTAATGCACATTTCCCATTATCAATGTTTCCATTTTCCCTCTCACCCTCCCGATGCCCTTTCCCCTTCCTATCCCTGGGGCATACATTTTATTATATATTATATATAATGATATATAATGTATATTTATATATGCATATATATGCATTGCAGTTCTTTTAGTACTTTTTATTATCAATGTTATTAGCAATATTTATTAGGCATTGCTCTCTACATTATGCTAAGCACTCTATTACATGCAATGGAAAATATAAGGGAAACAAGGCTGGACAAATCACCAGGCATGCATTCTAATATTAGGCATTGCTCTCTACATTATGCTAAGCACTCTATTACATGCAATGGAAAATATAAGGGAAACAAGGCTGGACAAATCACCAGGCATGCATTCTAATACAGCTAGGCAAAGGCATCTATTAAATACACTAAGAAATTAAACATTAAGACCAAGGTTATCGTTGTTGTTTTTAAAGAAAAAAGAGGAAGAGCAGAAGCAGAGAATAATGACTATGTGAAGGTACTTCCTCCTTGAAATGAGGTGTCCAAGAAGAAAGAAGAATTGCTACAAAGGCATTTATATGAAGATATAAAAATGATAAGGAACTGATTTTGCCAAAACAGGAGAAGGAATGTTTGTTTCAGAGGGAATGGCATGACCAATGGCTCAGTTACAAGAAGCAACTTGCTAAAGAACTGAAGAATCACATGTTTGACCAGAGTGTTTGTGAAGGTCATAGGAAGAGGGTGGAGTGGTATTCAGCATTCCCAAGTCATCCAAGATTTCTGAGCCACAGAATGTAACTTACAGAATAGCAGGATTTCTCTCTCTTTCTTTCTCTCTTTCTCTCTCCTTTCTCTCCCTCTCCTCTCTCTCTTCTCTCTCCTTTCTCTCCTCTCTCTTCTTTCTCTCTCTTCTCTCTCTTCTCTCTCTCTCTCTCTCTCTCTCTCTCTCTCTCTCTCTCTCTCTCTCTCCCCCCAAATGCTGAAAATTTAGAGAGGTATTTAAAACTGCTTTTAGGTATCTGGGATAGGTCAGTGCTAAAGTGTCTTATGGGAATGACACCCTAATTTTAATCTTCAGTGTCACCACATTTGCTGACACAACTCTGCTAACTGCTCTTTGTGATCAATAAAAAAAAGAGTGTGTGATCTCTGGCTCACTGAAACAATGGTGTGACCACTACAATTGAAATATATGAATCCAGTGAAATTGCAAATGAGTGCATGAATTGCAACACACCTGTTTTTTAAACACCACACTCAAGTGTTCAAACACTGCAACCAAGGGTGAGACCTCTGGTATTTACATCAACATTAAAATGAAAAGAAAGGGGCGGAATAAAAATGCCTTAAATTCTTTGTGGATACACTGGATCATGAGGAAATACTAATTCCCTGAGAGTTCATCTAGGTTCCATAGAACTTTCTGCTTCAGTGAACTCTCATAGCCTAGGTATGTTAATAAGTTATTAAGAACCTATCTACTTTTTACTTCCCAGATACTTTTCTAAAGGCCTTTCTCCTAATCTAAATAGGCTCCCAAATATTTCTCTAATATTCATATACCCATTTTAGATTTTTGGTTGTGTGGGTGGGGTTTGGAGCAACAACCTTTTGTACTTAGTGACAGCTCCCAGATTTGTGTTTGGGGGTTTCTCCCAGCAGTGCTCGAGGTAATATGTGGTGCTGGAGATAAAGACAGGCCTCTCACATGCAAAGATTGTACTCTAGTTTTTGAGCTATCTCTATAGACATTTACCTTTTCTTGAGCCTGGTTATTTACACACATGTCAGGATTAAAAATGGTCTCACATCATCATGGTATTAAATGAAGGGTGGTCCAGTGTTTATCCTGCTAAGAGCATTAATATTTTGGTAGATGGTTCTATAGGTCTTCCAATTCCTAGGAACCTAAAAGATAAATAGACAGCATTTATCTTCTCAATAGCATAATCTGAGCTCCAGCTTATGGGGCCTGTGTTTGAGAGGGGTTCATGTTTTAGTTGCCCTAAGATACTGCTAGAGTTAGTGACAGACAGTACTTTTTCAATAAATAGTAAATTCTGAACCATTAAAAAAGTTAAGTAAGGCAAAAATAAAGAATCAACTCATAAAGTATCTGCTCTCAGAAAGTACACATTTAAGCAATATATAGTTTCCCAGTAGTTTTGAGCATTTCTTGCTTTTTATGCTACCATTAGTTGTTCTGGAAGTGCTCAAGAATTGGCAATTTTCATTACTTGCATTATACAGTTTGTTTGAGCACATTTTGTAACATCAATTCATATGACTCATTCATTAAGCTGCACTTGTGTAAGAATAGGCATCACATAGAGGAGACATGAGGGTCCTTCTAAAATATATTGAGAGTGAGTAGGCTTCTGTTAGGAAAGATTTGTATAAAATTTGCAGATAAGACATTATAAATCTTACAAATTTTTAAATCAAGTTTCTGAAATATGACTATAAATAATAATAGTATATAGTTTGACAAAACCTATTTGTTATTAAACACAATCACAGTGAAGACAAAGAATATTTTTAGCAACTTTTTGTCAATCCTTATTACTCCGTCTCCTCACCAGGATCCCAGCTCCTGACAAATTTTCATATGATTTCTGTGCCAATAATTTTCACTTTTTCAGAATGTCATGTAGATGGAATTTGGACTATATATAATCTTTTGTATCTGACTCTTGCACTTAATATAATCCTTTGTAAGTCATTCATGTTGTTGCAAGTATCAATAGAATGTTCTCTTCCATTATATTGAGGTACTACTATTTGTTTACCATTCACTTAGTTGATGGACATTTGGATTGTTTCCAGTTTGGGGAGATTTATGACTAAAGCCATGATAAGTCTTCTTATACAGGTCTTTGTGTGAATATGTTTTCATTTCTCTTGGCTAAGTACCTAGGAATGGATGCCTATGTCAAAGTATATGCATACTTAACTGTTAAAAACTCTCAAAGTGTTTTCCAAAGTAATTGCCCCATTCAGCAGAGTATGAGAACTTTTGCTCTGTATCCTTGTAGAATTACAAAGTTTTCTTTGTTTCCTTTTAGCTTTCAATGCAGTCATTTTAATAGATAGGACATTCTCTAATTATTGTTAAAGTTAAAGGAGAAAATTATTCTCATCTACATTACTCAAACAAGTCTGTTGTAAAATCTTTCAATTTGATGTTCAGGTTAAAAATGATGAGAATCGGGGCTGGAGAGATAGCACAGCGGTAGGGCGTTTGCCTTGCATGCAGAGGGACGGTGGTTTGAATACCGACATCCCGTAAGGTCGAGCCTGCCGGGTGCGATTTCTGAGCGTGGAGCCAGGAGTAGCCCCAGAGCACTGCCCATGTGACCCCTACACAAACAAACAAAAATGATGAGAATCTAGGGGCCGTAGTGATAACACAACAAGTAGGATGTTTGCCTTGAACATGGTCGACTTGGGTTCAATCCCTGATATCTTCTATGGTCCCCCCAGCTCACCAGGAGTAATTTCAGAGCACAGAACCAGAAGGAACCCCAGAGCATCACCGGTCCTAAAACATTCAAAACAAAACAAAACAAAAAATAAAGATAAGAATCTACATAGGGGTCTAGTTTATTTCCTACCCCCAAAAGGCAATAATGAGCCTGTCTTTACAATAAAAACCTACTCTCTGCTCTGAAGGTGACTTTTGGAGAGTCCCACAGAAGACTGGGATTTGAGAGCCAGCCTAGTCAAGTTTGTCCTTCATTCTGCAGCTCCCTCTATTGGAGAGGGAGACTTTGGGACTCACTATTTCCTTTAGTCATCCATCCTTTGCTGCGTATTCTGCTGAGAGGCTCTCAACTTTCAGTTTAGAAGATAGGGCCTGTATGTACCGTATTTTCCGGCATATAAGATGACTTTTGAAACAAAAAAAAAAGTCAACCGCAAATCGGGGGTCGTCTTATACGCCGAGTATATCCCGAAAAATGTTTCAATATGCCGCTAAACAAAAATTGTCTGAATATTGCCACAAAACGAATTTTCCAACTCGATCCTGCACCAATCACTGCAAGGCTGCTCGGACCGCCTCTCTAGCTCAGCCAATCCAAGCAGGCTTTTTTTGCATGCAAATTGACAATGTCTGGACCCGAATCTACACTGTCAAAAGCCTGCTCAGATTGGCCAGAGTCAGAGAGGAAGTCTATTACAGTAGAACCTTTGAACCTTTGCTTGTTGTGATTGTCTCACTGTGGTACATACAGTTGCAGCACAGGAACGTTCTGATACAGCAAATATAGGCCTAAACCTATGTCTTAACTGCAAAATTAGGGGGTCGTCTTATACTCCCAGTCGTCTTATACACGGGCAAATACGGTATGTCGCTTTCTGTGTAGAAAAACTCTAAGATATCCGTGGACTCAGAGATGTAGTGATGATTTTTGCTGAGACGGTCTGTGAACAGTTAGTTGAGTCTTCATTCTAAATACAATCTTTATGAAAAGTCAATTGGGATGTAGCAATTGACAGCCTGCTCTCTCTCTCTCTCTCTCTCTCTCTCTCTCTCTCTCTCTCTCTCTCTCTTCTCTCTTTTCTCTCTCTTCTCTCTCTCCTCTCTCTCTCTTCACACACTTTTGTTGTGGACATTGCTTGGTGTCTCCTTGCAGAATTGGAGATGTTAACAAAGGGATCAAATTTATAATTCCATTTAATTCTGAAAGTTTTAGTAGATTGTAAGATTTGCCATAGAGGGAAATCTGACATTCCTCAATTTCATATTCAACTAAAAACAAACAAACAAAAACAATAAAACAAGACATTCCTTACTGCCTTGTCCTCAAGAATGTGAACATATGGGAAGAATAATATTTTGTCATACCAGCTGAGAATCTTCAAACATTTAAAGATTTTCTGGGGACTGGAGTGATATCACAGAAGATAGGGCATTAGCCTTGCATGTGGCAGACCTGGATTTGGTCCTTGGCATCCCATATGGTCTTCTGAGCCTACCAGGAGTAATTTCTGAGCACAGAGTCAGGGGTAACCCTTGAGTGCTACCAGATGTGGCCCAAAAAACAAAAATTAAATATTTCTACCTCTTCTCTAAATTATTTCTTCCTTTGGAGGGTCACAAAACCTTTGGGAATGATAATTTTTTTTTATTAGAATGTCTTTGTTGAAGTATAAGATCTTGATTTAAAAAAAATGGGAATGAGGGCTGGAGAGATAGCACAGCGATAGGGCATTTGTCATGCACAAAATGGACCTGCATTCCATATGGTCCCCTGAGCCTGCCAGGAGTTATTTCTGAGCACAGAGCCAGGAGTAATCCCTGAGCACCAGCGGGTGTGGCCCAAACATCAAAAAACAAACAAACAAAAAATAACAACAAAAAAAATGGGGATGGCTTCCCAAGTAGTGCTCAGGGGACCTAGAGGCCACTCCTGGCCATACTCAGTTAAGCAGGCCAGATGGTTCCATGTAAAGACTGAAGGATGCAATGATTCTTGGCCTGTTGGCCTTGTGCTGTTTGGAAACTTGGTGCTAGGAATGCCAGGGTCATTCTGGTGGTGCTCAGGGATACTTGGTCCACACTCGCACAGTGATGCTGGGATGGGCAGAGAGATACTGTTGTGAACTCGAAGTTGGTTTCAAGCACATCCTTGCTGTACTTGCTGTACTCTTTTCTCAGCTCTAGATATCAATTGTTTATCCCTTTTAATGTATTTGAGCTATTATCACACATTGATTTTATTAACAAGCCAACTTTTCAAAAAGGTTTACTGTATTCATATCAGAATATTATATATTTTTGTTGAAAAATTCATTATGTTAATGTAAATGTATCTTAGTGGTTGAATGTATCTACTTAACAGTCACACAACCCAGGTCCAAATCATAACTCAACTACGTGGCTAGCTCTTTTATAAAACGTACTTCCAATCTATTTCTTGAATTTACTATCTTTGAAAGTTCTTAGGATTGTGTTTCTTTCCTTCTGCAGGGTCAGCCCACTGATTTTCACTGAGTTTGGGAGTTTTGTAGGGTATTTCCAATTCATTTGTTGCAATTACTTATATACCACATAAGAGTGGGACAATCTGTTCGTTGTCTTACACTTTCTAATTTCACTTATATAATTACCTTAAGATTCTGCTGTTTTGTTCTAGAAGACAATATTATCATTTTTTCCTTAGTAACAAAGGTGTATTTCATTGAGTATATGAATGATGAAGAACATGACTTCTTTATCCAGTCATCTATTGACAAACATTTGGGTTGATTTCTTATTTTGGCTATTATGAAGAATGTTGCTATTGACTTAGAAGTGCAAATATCCTTTCAAGTTAGTGAAATATGAAATTATCAAATTTCAAATAAAATTGAAATTATTTGAAGGATAATTTCAAATTATCCTTTCAAATTTACATATCTTTTTGACAATTGTCTTGGAGTGAGGACTCAGATCATAAGGAATTTCTATCTTTCTATTTTTGTTTGTTTGTTTTTGAGTCACACCTGGCGTTACCAGGGGTTACTCCTGCTTCTGTACTCAGAAGTCGTTCCTGGCAAGCTCAGGGGAACCATGCCAGGATTCTAACAGGGGTCCATCCTGTGTTGGCTGCTTACAATGCAAATGCCTTACCACTGTGCTATAGCTCCGGCCTCTATTTTTCTATTTCTTAAAGAATATTCATGTTATTTCCCACAGAGGCTACACATATTTGCTTTCCCATTAACAGTTTCTTTTTCTCTATCTCCTCGCTAATACTTCTTTTCAATATTCTTTACATAAACCATTCAAACTTTTCTCTTTTTTTGTCTATGGACAATTTGGATTTCTTCTTTTGAGAAGTATCTATTCATGTGTTTTTGTCATTTTTGGACTGTTTTTAATTTTATGTTGTATTGTCTGAGTTATTTACATATTTTGGATCACAATGTTTGTAAGATGAAAATTGTATAAATATCTTCTAATTACCAGATTGATGTTTTGTTTTTGTGGTAGTTTTTTTACTTAATTTTCATGATTAATTTTCCTGGTGTGTGTGTTGTTTTGGGGTCACACACAGTGGTGATCAGGACTTAATTTCTAGCTCTGTACTAAGTGATCATTTTTGGCAAAACTTGGGGGGACCATATGTAGTGCTTAGGGGGGATTCATACAAGGCAAGCACCCTCTCTCCTATACCTTTCCAGTGTTGCATTTTTTAATTTAATGTGGTCCTGTTTGCTTATTCTTGCTTTTGTTTTTCTTGTTCTTGGAGGTATCTCTGAATACATCTCTGGTGTGAAGTTCTAGAATGCATCACTTATGTTTTCTTCAATTTGTTTTATGATTTCTGGCCTAATATAAAAATCTATTATCCATTTGGGCTAATTTTTGTTCAGTTGTTAAAAAGTAATCTAATTTTACCTGATTTGTTCTAATGCCACATTATTTTAATTGTTACTGCTTTTTTAATATAGTTTGAAGGCAGGGAGCATAATACATACATATGTTTTTTTTTTCTAAGAATTGAAAATCTATTCTTTCCTTGAAAGATATCTATTTGACATTTTGATGGGGATTACATTGAAGCAATACATTTAGGTAATTTTTATTTGTTTAAGCTTTGCTCTTTTTTTAACGCTTTTTTATGCTCAGTCAACTTAGCTTGGTTGCTATTTTTGGTTTAATGCTCAGGAAACCATGAAGTGCCAGAGATCAAGTTCAGTTTTTCTGTATACAAAACATGTGCTTCAGTCTTTGAGCTCTCTTCTTGGCCTGTATGGCCATTTTGAGAATGGTTCTTATTTTAACCATGAGCACAGGATTTCTTTCCATTTGTTCTGTTCTTCTATTTCTTTAAATAATATCTTAAGGATTTTTTGGAGTTTTTGTCCAAAAAGAAGTTCTTCACCTGCTCTGTTAGGTTTTTTCCTTTTAAAAAAAATGCAACTGAAAATGAAAAATTCTTTCCTCCAAATCATTGTATATAGAAATGCCAGATATCTATCTATCTATCTATCTATCTATCTATCTATCTATCTATCTATCTATCTGTCTGTCTGTCTGTCTGTCTGTCTGTCTGTCTGTCTGTCTGTCTGTCTGTCTCTGTCTGTCTGTCTGTCTGTCTGTCTGTCGGTCTGTCTGTCTGTCTATCTATCATCTATCTTGATTTTTCACCCTGCAATTTTATTGTAATCATTATTTTTTCTAATAATCTTGTATGTGTGAATCTTCTCTAGGATTTTCTATGTAATTTGTCACCTCTGAAGAGTTCCATCTATTTATATCTTTCTATTGTCTAATTGCTCCAGCCTCAAAAATCTATGTTGAAGAGTAATGTTGAGAGTGGACATCATTATTTTTATATAGACCAAAAGGATTCATTCCAGGGATGCAAATATTATTCAACATACACAAATCAATTAATGCAATAAATTATGTAAGACAGGTAAACATCATGTGATCATATCAATAGATATTGAAAAGTATTTGACAATGCTTTAAATTCTATAAAACACTAGAGAATTGAAGGAACATAATGGAAAAATTTACAGCCTAACATCCCACTCAATAGTGAAAACTGAAAGCTTTACAAAAATACCACTTCAACTACATTTTCCTTAAGTTTGTCCTTCATCTAAACCCTGGATCTCTCTTTTCCTTTGGTTAAGTTATCCTAAGGTTCTCAGGTATGTGATCGCACTTAGTAATGAAAAAATAAATATTATACTATTGGCCTATGGTTTTATTCCTGGAATGCTTAAGATGAGTAGGCTAGAGAGTAGCTTTTGTTAACCCAATTCTTTTTTAAGAGAAGAAAACCGAGAATCAAGAAAAGATAGGGCCAGAGCAATAGGTCAGTGGGTAGGGCATTTTCCTTGCTTGCGGCTGGCCCAGGTTTGATTCCCAGCAACCTCTATGGTCCCCTGAGCCTGCCAGGAGTGAACTGAACTCAGAGCCAGGAATAACCCCTGAGCACCATTGGGTGTGGCCCACAAATTAAGAAGAAACACACATCAAAAAAGTACAAAGAGGTCACAGATAATAAATGTTTATGGAACTCAAAATAAGTTCTAAAATGTGATTTAAATCCAATCCTTTCCCACCAAACAAGATTGGCCCCAATCCTTCATCTTAGAGCTCACTGGAAAACAAAACAAAATAAAAAAGACTAGAGCAAGCATAAGCCATTTATGTTTTATCTTTTAGGCATATATTATTTGCTTATCTATCAAATAATTACAATTATAACATATAATTTAGATACCACCTAAAATTTCTCCTCTCCTCAGTTTATGATAGCTATCTGCTAAGATTGCTTTTTATTTTATTTTTGACTTAAGGACTTTTCAGGGCACTTACCTTGATTTTGTTTAACTGTGCTGTAGTCTGAAAGTATGGAAGAATTTTACCACCACTGTTAAGGTGCATAACTGTCCCAGTTTCCTCAACCCTTGGATGAAATATCTCTAAGATATGTGTTTAATAGATGCTCTCCGTGTTTCTCTAGTGGCAATAACCTCAGTTATCACTTCAGTGTCTACTGACTTAAAGTCCCTATATTTTCCTTGACTCACTTTCAACTTTTCTATCAACATTTTTTTCATATCTCAGTATCTTACACTTAACTATTTGTTTCCAAATGCTTTTAGAAGAACCCAGAACAGAAAAAAATTCTTCCCTGATGTAACTATTTACTTATCTGTCTTTTATAATATTTTTGAAGATGGGAATGTGTAATCATTTTTTCTATCAGGCATATGCTTTTCCATAGGAGGCAGTATGAAGTGTTTGTTGAAATGAATTCAAATGGGGAAAATGGTCAGATTTTTCAGTTTATATACTTTATATCCATATAATTTTACTCTTATTGGAAGAAATCAAGAGAAATGACTAATAATAGCTATTTTTAAGGGCAAGGATTAGAATGATGTGGTTGAATTTCTCAGCATTTGACAATGTATTATTTTTACTTTAGAAAATCAACCATCCGAAGGATTGTGGCCCATTGTGGTTGCATATTAATGAACAATTACTCCTGGCCCTTAGAGGATGATTGGTCTTCTAAGGCCAAAAATCTCCAGTAAAACACCCCCTGAGGAAATCTGGGGACAAAGAAAACTTAATCTTGGCACTCCCCCAGACTGACTTCCTTGCCTGAGATGAATAATTTCTTTTTCTCCACAACAGACTTCCTTAGTACCTTTAGGAACAGCTTCTATGCCAGTGTTCTTCCAATGATTCCATTCATAATTTTAAAATTTGTATACAGGCTCAGGATCTTTGGCGCGTGGTTATAATTTCAATGGGTTTGATGGATAATGACAAAAGGATGATAACTATTATGTAACAGTTGGCAGGCACTGAATAATTTTGACTATGATTCCAGAAAAGAATAAGGGAAGGATGTGGCTGACACAGAAAAAGGAAGTCTAACTAGAGCCAGCCTAACTCTTTTTTGGCTATCAGTATTTTAGTAGGGAGTTAGAGTAGGAGGGCAGAGAGACCATTAAAATACCTGGCCACCCCAGCCTTCCTGTTTAAGAAATTCCTAGATTTAGCTCCATATTGTTCCCTATTTCTGACTCCATATTCACTCTTTAATATTCATTAGCATTCATAGATTCATAGTAGTATTATATTCTCTGAGACTCTCTGCACTAACCTTACTCTATAAATTGGTTAACACTGTTGTCTGTATCATCTTTCCTTCTTTAATGTCCTATTTTCTCTAATTTACATCCCAAAGTCTATTATAATATTGATTCTGTGCATGTATCTTCAGTTCACCTATATCTCTCTTTTTTTATAGTGTTCACATAGGAAAATTCTAAACCAAATTCCTACTGGCAGTATTTGCTTTCATTCAAGCAAGCATGACTGCAGGTAGTGACACAGCTCTGGTGGTGAATATTCTCACTACAGTCATGCCCACTAGTAAGTATTGTATGATGTTTGTTAATCATTGGATACCTACCTGGTCTATTAGTTTCTCTGAACCCTCTAGCTTTTTCATATTTTTCTATCTCACCTGAAACTGCTATTTATTTGACTCTTAATCTCAGCTGATGATCTTAATTCCTTCAATATGGAGAAAATAAAGACAAATAGAAAAAAATCCATTGTCGACCATTTTTGCCCTTTTGACCTCACTTATGTTCATTGTATTATTACAAATTCCCTAGGCTTGCTACTTAACAAATATTAATTATTATCTAAAGGTTTCAGTGAGACAGAAACAGTATTTATTTAGGTATAAAGCGCATCCCTAATTTTCGATTAAAAATCGGTATAAAATCTTGTTCCATACCAAGCATTGTAATTGACAAAAAAAAAAAAAAAAACGTGTTGAACACGTGTGGCCATGATAAAAATCATTTATTGACAATGTAAACTGGTATAAGCACAATACCGAAATAAATGACCAGTAACAATATTTATTTAAAATGCTTCCAAGTCAGATTCATCATCAGATACACTAAAGAGTTGTTCCTATTCTTCTCGAGTTATTTTTTCATCAGTGTCCCAGTTGGCAGGAACATCTGTTTCTGCAGTTTCTTCGCTTTCTTCTGAGTCTGAATTCCACAGCAGGTCGTCTTCTGTGCCGTCCATTTTATTGCTGTTGCCTGTCTAAAAAAAAAAAAAAAAACTCTTGATGATCATTTCTTTTGGTATGTCTTCCCATGGTGTTTTAACCCAGGATGTCAGTAGAGATAGGCCAGGTTTCTTGAGTTTTTTTTTTTTTTTTATCCTTCGCTCTCGTGTACAGTGCGCGACTGCAGCCCAGAAAAGGCGCAGTGTGAACTCACAATTCGCCTGCACCCTCATTGGACCAGCAGCCACTGGCACCCCACCCCAGCCCTCGTTTATAACGCGCACCCCCAAATTTTGATTTCTTATTTTGGTAGAAAATTTTGCGCGTTATACTTGAATAAATACGCTAACCTAAGCACACCTAAGCTTAGTAATCAGAGTTTGCATTGCCTACCTTTCATCAATGAATGCTAAGAGATCCTGAATGTAAAATATACAAGTAACAATGGGATAAGGTGACATGCAGAAAATCATGCATATCAATTGCATACTTGCTATAAAGGGCCAATTTTTAATGCATCTGGATAAGTTGACTAGAAGTCAATACAAAAAATTGCCACCATTGAAAATTGTTTGAGGACAAAGAAAGAATGCAGAACACTTACTTTCACATCATCCCTCAACAACATCCTATTTTGCTTTTCTATGTGCATTCATTGCCTATTTCAAGAATGAAGGAAATAATAGAGAAATAGAAATAATTAATTTTTTAAAATGTAAGCGAAATACATTTTAAGCAACAAGTTAGAAAAATATAGTACTATAGAATAATTCCCTGTGTTTTTTTTTTTTTTCTTTAAAGGGAGGAGAGGTTTATATTTCAGGGATGTTAACAGAGCATGGCATTCAGATATTCAACTCATCTCTTGCTTTAACTCTGAATGCTGTGGCCCAAGGCAAGGGAATTAAACCAGTCAAATCTGGATAATAGCTTTCAGTGATCAAGCTCATCTCTGCATTGTGAAAAGTACCTGCTTGAAGCTGGTGAAACCATTTGAAGGTGCAAAGCTCTGTGGTGCAAGGCAGCACCTGCTCAGACCTGTGTGCTGTTAGGAGAATTATGACTTTGCAGTCAGTTTGATGATTCCCAATCACTCTGTAGTTGAACAAATATTTTTAAAGTGATATTATTTCCAACTATTTATTAAATCCATGTGCCCAGACAATCAGCCTATTTGAATTGAATTCTCTGATTCCTGTAACCCTTCTCTAGAACACTGCCAATGTAAGTAAATTTTGGATGTAATAATTTCCGGGAAATGGATTCTTTTCAAAGAAAGGAAGTGAAGTTTAATATGTCATGTAATATACACTTCAATTAGGAAGTTATAAACCCTTTAAAAAATGCAGCGAATTAGAGAACATTGTTGGCTTTTTTATGGTATACATAAGCCCTTGGAAATTTTACCTCCACAAAGAAAAATATTTGCCTATGAAAATTAGACTAATGGAAACAAGAAAGTTGGTACACAGTTTTCTATCTGTGTCATTTCTTGCAAGCAGTATGCCAACTTTTTTTTCTGAAGTTTTTTTGTTTTTTCAAATGTATTTGTTAACAGCCAGGAAGACTGAGGGTATATTTCTCTCTTCAGAAACTGACAGGTACTTTATTCAAAAGCCAAGATTTCCTCTCTTGTAATGCAATATGCTAATGTAGAGTATCATTTAGCCTTTTTCAAACCACTCCATGTATATAGGAATCAATGAGTTGATGCCAACAGGCTAATTCCTTAGTTACTGTTATTGTTGTGATTTATAAACCTTCCCTTGTCTTTGACACTTAGTTATTGGTCTTCTATTCTTTTTTTTTTTTTTTTTTTTTTTGGTTTTTGGGTCACACCTGGCGGTGCTCAGGGGTTACTCCTGGCTCTCTGCTCAGAAATAGCTCCTGGCAGACACGGGGGACCATATGGGACACCGGGATTTGAACCAACCACCTTAGGTCCTGGATCGGCTGCTTGCAAGGCAAACGCCGCTGTGCTATCTCTCTGGGCCCAGGTCTTCTATTCTTTTTGTTTGTTTGTTTTTTGTTTAGGTGACGCTCAAGGGTTATTCCTGGCTATGCGCTCAGAAATTGCTCCTGGCTTGGGGGCCACATGGGACTCCGGGGGATTGAACCATGGTCCATCCTAGGTCAGTGAGTACAAGGCAAATGCCCTGCCGCTTGCGCCACTGTTCCAGCCCCAGTCTTCTATTCTTGAAATGGCAATGGGATGACTTCTTAGCTAGCAAGTTCAGTAAAATTTCAAACTGTCCTGGAAGACAAGTTGTTTTCTGTGTTCTCCAAACCACTGCAATACAAAGGAAATAAAAGACAAAGTTGCTTATGGGAGCCACATAGATATTTCTGATATAAAAAAAAAAAAACTAATGAAGTTGGGAAAATATATTGTAATAAAATACTTTATTTAATTCAAGATGTCTAAATGAGGATACCATCTCTCTACACAATCAATACACAAATCATTGAGTTATTTTCACCTTTTATTTTTTTAGCCTGAAATGTTCAAAACCTGATGGGGCTGAAAAATAATACTTTTAGTATAACTCAGTTGACAATAGCCTTATTTCAAGTGCTCAATGACTATTGAATAAATTATATTTGCATTAGAGCTCTTGATTGTAGAAGATAGTACAATGAAAGTAAAAGTTTTTAAGCCTAACATAGGCTTTTCTGAAATAAAAAAATGTATAAATCTAGAATGTCAGTGAGAGTGTTCTTGGGTCTGCCACTCTAGAGACTCTGAACCCAGTCCTTCTTGTTCCAAAATTTATGTCTGACAGAACTGTCAGGAAATCCTTCATGCATTATTTAATCCTGCTGTGCCCTTTGAGGCACAATTGAGATGATTGGTGCTTCTGCAGCTGCCTGTAATAAGATAGGAATGTAGGATAAGAGTCATTAGAGACAAATTTGATACCAATCCATCAAGTCATGCCTTGTCCTCATGTTTCCAGAAATTTAAATGTACCTAACTTCTCTCACAGCTTTCTCCTTTCTAACTTACTAGATAGAATTCTTGTGAGAGGAGAAAACCCTAACCTCAACTCCTTGCTTTGTGTAGTGGACTAGATACACATAAGAGAGAAAGAAAATTAGTGACTTCAGTCTGGCACTCTGTCTTAATTAGTCCCTGTATCTACCTGGTTCATAGGACTGTCATGAGATTGCTATGGAGCACTGACAAAGGATAAAGATGAGCATTCCCAATGTAAGATGCAATGATAATGAATGTATCCTGACGATACCATGAGTATATATATACCATGAGTATACTAATGAATAGTCTGTCTTACATTTTTTAAATTTTTATTTAATTAAAGTATCATGATTTACAAAGTAATTGTTAGTTGAATTTAAGGCATATAATATCTCAACACCAATCCCAACACCCACTGTTAATGCCCATCACCAGTGCTACTATTTGTTTTTACACTTAAAAAATAAAAACATTCCTCTGGCCTCATGATTATGCAGCAATTTGATTATGGTAAAATAAATAAAACATTTTATCAGTTGTGGCTGGGATATGTAATCATGCCAAGATTTAAAAGCAAGAAGCTCGAGTTTATGAGAATTATGCACACTACTTCTCATATGTCCTCCATCTACAGTAAAAGAGTAGAAATTGAAAGAATTTCTTTTAATTATCTTATTTCACAAAATCCAATGCTTGAAATAAAAAAGGACTCAGATAAATTTTATAAGATTTCATCTAAAACACATGTAACAATATTTTCTGAGGCAATATCTACACAGGAAAGGAACACCTCTGTTTAATAAATATATTTTAAAAAATGACTGAGTGAATGAAACAAATCACATTGTAAGAGTCCCTGACATTGGGAATCAATGAATTATATAATCACATGAATTGCTCATTGGTTAGGCACATCAGATCTTAAGCCTGAGGGTTCCTTATAAAACAGAGTAAGTCCTGAGCCTCAGATAGATCATGGGAAAGCTTCACCTTCCACCTTTTCTCTTCTTACCAATGATCTATTGGTGGTCTGTCTTTTGTTTCATTAAGGAAGCTGACATTTGATCTAAGAAAGATCACTAGGTTCCCCTTTACTCCAAACTTCTATTCTAGGATTAGCACTAAATTCCCCTTTGTAAAATCTTTGGAATTTACCTTTACTTTAGCCAATACTCTAGATTTGTCAACCTCATAGGTTTTCCCTCATTTCTTTGACTGCTCTATGTCTCACCACATTTTGGAGATTGTACCAGGATTTTCAGCAAATCTTTTCCAGGTTTTAGATCTACAAATCTTTTCCAGGTTTTAGATCTGGGTCCTTAAGATTCAGCCTGCTTCCCACTTAACTTCAGTGGTGGCTTCTTAGGGCAGGATGAATCTCATCCTTCATTGTTATTTAGTTGGATGCTTACTGGGTCAACCATTAATATATTTGGCAGTTATTATTTCCTTGTATTAGACAATTATTCCACCTTTCCTCCCATCTATTTAAACAATGGTAGTTTAAAACAGCAACAACAGCAATGACATTTGGAATTAAATAAAGTAGTATGAACTACAAGTCGCTATTCTGCTGTGTAACCTTTGCAATTCCTTAGAACTAAGTAAGATCTGCTCCTCCTCAATAAGTTGGAGGTGATAAAAATAAGTGCTTATCAAGTTTTTCTGAGCTTTATAGAAATCACATAAGAGCCAGTGTCAAGAGCGGGGCATAGACCACATGCGAGCAAGGCATGCTTGAGGGACAATGAACTAAGTGTTCTAAATTCAAATGACTTTTTGTCTGATTGGCTTTGTTTTTCACTTGATTTATATTTTTAAGTACAGCTATATATCTCAAAACTCCTGCTATATTACAATACAAAAACACCCTCTGATATGAGATTATTTATAATTGATATTTCTTCAGAACTGCCTTTATTGTTCCACTCACATATTTCTTGGTGTGGGTGAAAAAGTTTCTGTTAGAACACATAACTTTCCAAAAAAGATCTTCAAAATTGGAAATACTTTTAGGTTTTGAGCAGAAAGTTCATATATGAAAGTGGGATATAGCTTGATATGCGGTGTAGCAGAACTATCTCGAAGCAGGAAGTGAAATGGTAGAACTATCAACAAATGTGAAACTCTGCTTCCTATTGAGTGAAAGGTTTTAGAAAAATTGTTGAGCATTTTAATTTCAGTTTCCTTGTCCTTATATAAAATATAATAGTAATTATATTATTTATAATAATAATAATAAAGCTGCCCCAAACCATTAATAGAAAATATGTTATAGGGCCCATCACATTATCTGTTCATCACAGTGTCAGTTACTTAGGATTTACTCAACATACATAAGATGATTTTGATAATTCCTTCCAATAGAATCTTATCTATAGTTTTGAAGCTGTTCTTAGTCCAGACTGATCTTATTAAAATACTATCATCATATCAGGTCACCCTGCTGCTCAGAACCCTCCAAAACTTCCTTTTTTGTATGTGAAAGTCAAGATCCATGCAGAGACTCAGCCAAATGCACTGTTTCCTTTTTTAGTTATAGGCCCCTTTTTCCTAGTATTTATTTATTTATTAATTATTTATTTGTACTTTTCCTTTTTACTCCTGTTGACACTTGCATTGAGCAGGGGTTGCATACATGTTTGGCTCTGGTCTTACCACCAGAAAACATTAGTGGCACCAGGGACTCCAGGCCAAAGAACTGGGTGATTGACACATACAAATAACATTGGGAATTGAACTTGCAGCCTTACACATGCTGGATAAATACTTTAGTCACTGAGTCATCTCTAGTCCCCAGACATAACATTTAAAGACTTAGAAACATTTAATGTAAACGTTTAGAATTTATTGTTTAGAGTACAAGCTACCCTGGGGTGGGGTATCTATTTTCTCTGTGATTTTGATACCCTAGAACACTTCCAGGCCATTCCAAGTTTTTATTTCATTTTAATGATCATTTTTTTTTATAAATCAACTGCACTATTTTAACATTTGCCTTAGTGCCTTTAGTAGAGTATGAGCCCCTTGAGTCAGCAGGCCGGTATTTTACTGCATTTGGTTTTATCTCCAAACATACACTTAGTGCTTATGCTCCTTTTTATTGGAAAGACAAAAGGCTCTGGAATTCTCGACTTCATTATCTGTCATTACCCCACTCTTTTCACACCTTCAGTTCACAAATATTAAATTCCATTGCACCAAAAAATTTATTGAAGATTTTGCCTTTAATTTTCAAAATCAGATGATTGGTTAATACCATGTAATTGACATCTATTCAGTAGTGGTCAAATATCATGTCCAAAGGCGTTTTCTCCTTGACAGAATGGAAGTACATGCTATGCTGATTGTCTTGAAGGTGAAGCTCGGACGGAAGTGGCAGCTCTGGGCATTAAGAGAAACATAGGGCATCCCTCTGTTCTGGTTCCCCTGTTGCCCACACATGAAAGAAAGCTGCAGTTTTACTCTCCCTGGGGCTCTGCCTATCTACCCAAACCCCTAATATTGTGCAATCTGACTTCAGGGCAGATCAGAGAGAATCAGAGAAGTTCCGCTTAAGGAAAGAAACGGACAAAAATATAATTCTCTTCCTCCCTTTTTATAATGGGGGACAACAAAAAATGTGCTTAAATGGATAAGCACTATTTGGTTACAGTACTGTGTCTTATCAGCTTTTAGTTCAGTTCATGATTAAAAATCAAGGTTTGAGAACATCATTTTATTTAGTTATTTATTTTTGTTTGTTTTTGGGCCACACCCGGCGGTGCTCAGGGGTTACTCCTGGCTGTCTGCTCAGAAATAGCTCCTGGCAGGCACGGGGGACCATATGGGACACCGGGATTCGAACCAACCACCTTTGGTCCTGGATTGGCTGCTTGCAAGGCAAACGCCGCTGTGCTATCTCTCCAGGCCCGAGAACATCATTTTAATTTGTGTCAATTATAGCAGAAATTCCAGAATGGTCCCGGAAGAGGTCTCCCCATAATGACTATGCATCCTCACTGTTAGCATCTGGGGTTCTGAAGAATGGAAAGAAGACCCCTTGAACCTCTATTCAAGGAGGATGAGAAGCTCCCAGAATCCAGATTCAGGACTAACACTTGGGGGCATACATATAGGAGAAGGACATACTCAGCTGCTATAATCCATGTTTCTCCACACTGAACCCTGTCATTTTAATTTGATGTTTCTTTAGAAAACTCTGGGTTCCCCTCAGAACCTCAAAAAGCACAGGGAGGTCTGCAAGTCTCCCTTTGTCCCTCAGGGGTACACTGGCCTCTGGGCTATGGTTAGGGGTCCAATTTTGGCACATTATAAATTTCCCAGACTGAAGGGAAAAAAGACAAGCCAGAAGGCTGCAGGCTTCAAAGGCCCGGATGAGCTCCTGTGGCAGAGTAACCCCTGGAAGTGTCTCTGATGTGAACGACACCTGGACAAACATGAGAGATAGAGCTTAGTGCTTTTTTCTACTGCACTTTTCTCTCTGCACAACTTGCCAAAATTATCTCCTCGTGTTTCCAGGCACAAAGGAGCTTTTGTGATGGTGGAGGCAGGGAAGACAGTGCAGGCTGGATGAGACATTTCTCAGAGCCAGTCTTTTACTTTTAGACTCAGCTAGCCTGTGCATCTTGCCTTATGAGGACCACTCAGGGATACCACCTCCACATTCCCTAAGTTCCTTGTCCTAATGCCTGTCATGGTAGAGACTTTACTCAAAACATCTACTGATCTTTCATAGGATGAATATATCTGACTTTCTGCGCAGGGATCTATTCAGTCAAAACACAACAAACCTTGGTTTAATAAATCAATGAATAAAAACGTACATCAATCCTCAAAAAAAAAAGCCCTCATATTTAGATGTAGATGTATTTGTCTCTAATTAGAGACAGTCAATTCTGATTTAGAGAAAATAGTTCATTTGGGAAAAGATAGAAGGAAACATCAAGTAGAACAAGCATAAGAAGGCAAATCACAGAAGGTGACTTTAACAAGTTACGATGGTAGAAAGCTTGAATGCATCTTGTTGGGGTGCTCAAAGGGTTGACAAAGTGCAGTCATCTCAGAATCACCCCACTAGAAGTACGAAGGAACCAGAGGGTGTAGTACCATCAGGCATTAACAAAAGACTGTTCTCAGGGGCTCCACTGAGTTGCCAGGTTGAGTGAACTCTTGGACAAAGTCAGATAGAGATGTTCTCTGGACACTGGAAAGGACATAAGTGAGAACTTGAATGGAAGAGAACATCTGTGGCGTTTGATATCATCCCACTCATTCCTGTTTCCATTCCTTTCTTTCCTCCGTCATTGATTGTCAGGTGAACATTAGGGACAGGAGAACATGAGGGTCACTGGTTCCTTTAGCCATAAGGATTGCAATGATTTCTAGAATACAGCCAC
Organism: Suncus etruscus; assembly: GCF_024139225.1. Classification (NCBI taxonomy): domain Eukaryota; kingdom Metazoa; phylum Chordata; class Mammalia; order Eulipotyphla; family Soricidae; genus Suncus; species Suncus etruscus. Next base: position 96,102,143 of record NC_064849.1, read on the forward strand.
TTAGAGCAGCAGACTCCTCTGTATTAGCTATGAGGCTAATATGGATACATGTTTCAGCAAATGAATCTTTTTGTTTTAACTTTAATTTACAGCACTATACATGTTAAAAGGCTTCACGCTTCACATCTAACAACTCTACTACCACCAAATTTTTATGAATAATCTTCACAGCAGCTCATTCATCCCCTTTCACTCATTCACCCACTTTTATAGTCTAACTTCTGCAATAAGAATTCAAGGGTATTTTTTAAATTGATTTAATCTGTTTATTTGTTTCTTTATTTCCATGAATGAATAAAACTACCTGGTGTTTGCTTTTCTCCCAATTGATTTTTCTTACTATAATCTTCTTCAATTTCACCCATGTTGTGTAAATGACAAGATACGTTTTGTTTTTAGTAACTGAGTAATATACCATTGTGTGATATATACATGTGGCAAATAGTACCATATTTCCTTTTCCCATTCTGCTATGATTGCACACTTGCATCATTTCCAATCTTGTAAATAGTTAACAAACTAAACTTTTAGTGAATTCTGGTTGCCATATTTGGTCCATATCCCCAAATTTCAGTATCTGTCTTATTACTCAGAGGATTGAAAAAACAACCATTGCATTTGAAATGGAAGTGAAAAGTCTAAAAACAGTAGTGTCATCGTTCAGAGGTGTTGAATATAGTTAATGATTTTTATGTCATTTTCCCCCAAATATGGCAGAAAGAACTTAAGATTTTAGATCCTTTCTTGAGCCCCTTTTATATTAAACTAAAAGCAGAAAGGTGAAATGATTTGTTTAAGAAGAACAGCCAATTAATTAATTAGGACAAAATGAAGGACTCATAGCCCCTTATATGCTTATACCCTGCCAGTCTGGTGTTCACAAAAACCATTCCTAAGAACTATGCAGAATGTCCCCTGAAAGTATTAGAATGATTTGCTAAAGAACTCTGTACTAGAGAAGAATGAAAGTGAAAATGTTAAGTGGTAGAAAAGGAATGGAGGTGCCAGATACATGGACTATAAAGTCATACAATGTGCCAATCTCATGCTTTGGGTCTTAGAGCCATCTTTTATTCTTCACAAAGTCTGTAAGATAAATGTATAGTGAAGTTACAACCTATTTTCCCTCCACCCCGAAAGGATTTCTGACTTTCTATATCTATTGGTTTTTAAATAATTCATCCTAACTTATTCTGAACTTTCACTCCCAGGAAGTAGCAGGAAATTAAAAACAAAACAAAAAACCCAAACTCACCTAAATTTGTCAAGTTTAAGTCGTGGAGCTGTCTCTGTACTGTCCAAGGTCAATAGCTTTACTTTGTCAACAAGGTGCTTGAATATCTTATATTCATGAGGATACTCCTATGCTTGTCTCAAGAGCACAGAGGCAACATCTAATCTGAGCATCTGTCACTGGCAGCATTTACTTTCAGTGTTTTCATCTCTATGGAAATGCCAGCAGTCTCCTCTGGCTACAGAAGGAGTAATTTCTTTAAGACATATTAGAGGGGGCTGGAAAGATAGCATGAAAGTAAGGCTTTTGCCTTGCATGCAGAAGGTCGGTGGTTGGAATCCCGGCATCCCATATGGTCCCCCAAGCCTGCCAGGAGTGATTTCTGAGCCTGGAGCCAGGAGTGAAACCTGAGCGCTGCTGGGTGTGACCCCCCCCCCCAAAAAAAAAGACATATTAGAATGGAAGAAAGAGCTCAAGTGGTGGAGTCCATACATGATCAGAATATCTTAGACCCTATATTATCCAACACTTTCAGGTGTGGAAACTTTAAATATGTCTTTTTAAGACAGACAGACAGACAGACAGATAGATAGATAGATAGATAGATAGACAGACAGACAGACAGACAGACAGACAGATAGAGATAGATAGATAGATATAGATATAGATATATCACATATATATGTTTATCTTTTTTAAACATGTTAAATAATTGTCATTCTGTAGCACATTTAAATTAATAGATTCCTTTTGGGGAGTATGGTAATGGGGATACATCTGCATTTGTGTTCAAAAATCACTCCTGTCAGGCTTGGTGGACCATATATGATGCTGGGGATCAAACCCGGGTTGGCTGTGTGCAAAAAGTCCTACCCATAAAGGAATAGATCCATCAGATGAGAAGCAGTAGAGCTCAGGGGAAGAAAAATGGAGTTGAAGGGCTGAGCAAGGAAAGATGTGTATGCATATGTAGGGAACAGTAAAAACATGAGAGTTTCCCAAGAAGGATGGACATAGACAGGGCTGTGTAGGGACCCAAAGTGATTACTGGGATCTCAGAAGAGTCGTGTTTCAGATGGAGCCCAAAGGCAGATATAGAGCCCCTTCCTAGACAGGAGCTAGTGAAAAAGGTGAGGCCCTTCCTGGGAGAGCACAGAAAGAAACTACAGGTGTCTATCTCATGGCCAAGAGGTGGTTTTCTGGTCCTGTTGGTGCATACATGGAGTCAGCACTGCATCTCCTAACTCCCACATGGAACTCACTGTTTCAGTCACAGATGACACTGACCACCAAGGGCAAGAGCAAGGGCAACATTTCAAGGCCTGTGCAGCCCACTCTAAGTGAGGTTTCCTTTGATTCTATTCTTCTTGTTCCATCCGAGTAGGACTTCTGTTCCCATTCAGAAGGCAACTGTGAAGTTCTATTCACTCTCAATGGCTCATTTAGTTCAGTGGGGTTTGGGTTGTTTAGGAGGTTTTCTCTTTTAAATTCCTTTTTTTTTTCTTTTTGAAAATAAAGTCATAAAGAGCTTTAAGATGCCACGCATGAAAAGCTCTGGATAAATGCAGCTTGTACTGGATTGTAAAATACTGTATTGTTCTGAGCTTAATTCCTTGGGTGAGACTAGAATTGGTAATTTCCTTGTCCCCGGGCAGAAGCTGAAATAGCTACAGGCTTCAGACTGGACACAGACACTTGGACTGGAGCAATCAGGAGCCACTGAGGGGATAGGAGATAAGAAGGGAACCTGAGGTCTTTAAGAGAAATTCTTCTATTGGTTCTGATTTATTGAAACTGAACTTTTTCATTAAGAAAAAATAGCAATTGAGTGGACCAAAGAGATAGCACAAGGTGTTTGCCTTGCTGCAGAAGGATGATGGTTGGAATCCTGGCATCCCATATGGTCCCCCAAGCCTGCTGGGGGCAATTTCTGAGCATAGAGCCAGGAGTAACCCCTGAGCGCTGCCAAATGTGACCCAAAAAAAACAAAAAAAAAAAGAGAGAGAGAGAGAGAGAGAGAGAGAGAAAATAGCAATTGTATGAAGAAACATCTTTCTGCTATTTGAAGCAGCACTTGTAGCAATCTCTCTTGGCCTCCCTTTTCTAATCTCTGTTCTAATCTATGCTTAAGCTTTGTGTTAAAATTACATTGCAGATTCTTCACTGTGCCTTTCTGATAGTTTATGTCTGTCAGACATTTGACATGTTTCCAATATGGAGCAAGAATATTATAGAGTCCCATGGTTTGTTTCTTTAAATGATTGAATGTGTACTAGCAGATTTTCCTGTCTCAGCATTGAGTGTATGTCTTACCCGGGTACCTCCAGATATCAGCAGAGGTATTCCTTCGCCTTATACTTACACATCTTACTTCTACTCAGGCTCAAGATCCTCTTTTGCTTCAGTTTCCGGTGGATGGGGGAAATCTACTTGTATCAGACATTTGGGGAGTTTCAGGAGACTTGGACTAAGCATTTGGGTTCACTTGGTGGGAAACATTTCACTATCTCCTTCTACCCATTATACAGAATAACTCCAAAGTTCATACGACTAAATTTGTATGCTAGCAATAACTAGAGACCTAAACAGTTATGGGGGTCTTCACTTTAGGAAAGCTACAGAAGAACTAAAATTTACTCAGAAAATCATTTAAGAACAGTACATTAACGTCCAGTTGATGTGCAGGGATTTTCATGGCTTGTGGGAGATTTCAACTCTTCTACCTTCTCTTCCTTTGTTTAGCAATTTGCAGAACATATGGTTTGAAGATCACTATAGATCACTCTTTCCACCCTAAATTACTAATGTGTTTTTTCTAAATATTATGCTTTGCCCAAGAATAATTCTAAATATTTCCCTCTAATTTTCCCCATAACCAGTATCAATATCCAGAAAAGCTGAATTATCCCTCTCTGGACCCAAGTATTAAAAGCATTCATCAGAGAATGCTTTCACTAATTTAGAGACAATGAGTTTCTAGAAATTTCAAAACCTCTTGCTCCAGTCTTAACACTGTGGGATACTAAGAGTCAAGTCTGGGTCCCAGGAAACAGTGCCCAAAGGGCCCTCTGAGAATGGAGCATGAAAAAGCAAACATCTCCCAGACACAAAGCTCCAGCTGCCCTCCCTACTGGGAGCTATTCATGTGAAGTGTCAGGGTGTCTCTGGCCAGGGCTTGCCACTCTGTCTTCTCTTTTCAGCTTGATTTGATCCCTTTCCATATGTTTTTCCTGCCTCCAGGAAATGTAGCTGTTTTAGTCATATAACTTCAGAGCAGTTATTTAGTTATTTTATTGTTAAGGAAAAGGAGAACTGGTCCTCACTATTGAAACCAGTGTACCATTCTCCACTTCCTTTCAGAGAGCTCTCAAGGCCCGCTCCCAGGGTCCTGTGCCTTCAGCTTTTTGTGCCGCTGCTTTGGTATTTCTGTTCCTCAGATGTAACACAGTTTAAATACCATTCCTTCTTGAATTTGTCCCTTCATTGTCCCAGCATCTGTGCTTGGGGGCTCTCCAGCTCCCTCCCTTTTCTTTCTTGCTACTGTTTTCTTCTCTCTCCTTTGTTGACAAGTTCATTTATTCAGCTCAGCTGCCCCCTTCCTTTCCTCTTTGCTATTCCTCACACTCCTTTTAACCAGTAAACTCCTTGAATAGTGTGTGTGTGTGTGTGTGTGTGTGTGTGTGTGTGTGTGTGTGTGTGTGTGTGTGTGTGTGAAGGTGAAGGAGGACCTAAGAGAATAAAACCCATTTTTGTCCTCAAAAATCTGATGGGATGGGAGAAGTATGTCTCCTTCTCCCCAAATTCTAAATGTCCAGTATAGCTAGCTAGACAGGACACAGGGTCAAGTTTATGCATAGGCCAAGGGCTGTGTAATTTGCAACACAATGCTTGTTGCCTACCCTTAGGTATTTCTCATTCCTAACTGAATTCCTACTTTCAGCACACAGCATACTGCTTAGTCTTGTGTTCCAGGAGGTGAAATCTCCCATCAACCTCCAGCTGAGATTGTGATTGGTCTGACAAATCTTGAGAGTTACAATTCTCTGTTCAATGATTGGCTTAAATCGGGGCATCTGAAACCATTGTGTTCTTTGAGATTGAAGGATAAATTGTAGAAGAAGCTGTATTGAAAGTAATAACCGATTTCCTTAAAAAATAAACTGAAAATAATTTTTAAAAGGAAAGTAAAAATCTATTCTAAACCTCCTGGATGTTTCTGGAAACAGTGATGTTGCAAGTTCCTAAAGCTATCTTGAAAAATGAGAGGGCAAGCTTCAAGTAAGAAAAAACATTCATTGATAAAAGGCAGAAAATAAATATAAAAGTGGTATGAGTGCTTGCTGACCTCATAAGTTGCTGATGTTTTGATTCTGGACTCATGTTAGGAAAGTCTTTTATTTTTTCTAAGTAAATCTCCCCTTTTAGCTATTTTCTCTTGCTGATTAGGGTATTTTATAAGCAACTTTTCCAACCAGCCCCTCTCTTCCTTGCATATCTTCTGACACAGAGCATAAGCATAGAGATAATTGCTACTAATTTCATATCAATGTTCATGATTCAGATGTTATTCTGACTGCTTTCAATAAAGTAGCTCAGTATGCTAAAATATTTTTAAATTTAATTTACTTTATTAAAAGAGCATTATCATATGTTGACATAGTTGATTGTAATACATTTTTTTTAAATAAGTGAGAGAAAATTGTTAAAAGAATAGAAAGATTTAAAAAAAAACAAAGAAGTAAGCGGAGGAGAAGGAAGAACAAGTGAGAGACAAACAAATTTGTGAAAATTATTATATCTCCATGAGGTCATTAAGTCATTGTCAGAAGGTAAGCTCTTCATTATGGTTTAGTAACAGCTGCCAGGTCTCTCTGAAGATGAGATAGTGCGGGGAAAGGGAAGAGTGCCCACACTCACTCCAAAAAGTCCTGGTAATAGCAGTCCAAATACCAGCATACCTGGAGTTTGGTCAGATTGGTATTTCTGCAGAGAGCTGCAGAGGAGTGGTGAGGCTGGACCATAGGCAAAATGGCAATTACGGGTGATGAATGCAATAGGTGTGGTTTCAGCAGGACAGAGGTTTGACATAACCTCTCCTGTTGAAATTGCTGTTGTACTCATGATATCTCACTGCTTGGTTTACATCTCTTTCAAGAACAGTGAGTCTTCAGAGCTGGCCATGTACAAAACCTATACTCAAAATATGTTTGTTTTCCATGACTATAACCTTATCTAGTTGAAGAAAAGCATTCTGGAAAAGTCAGTGCACAGGGCTTACAAGCTATTTGGTATAAGAAGCTACAAACAATGCATCTATTTGACAAACCTGCAGCAGTTTATCTGCTGCCTTGGTTTTCATACAGATGCAAGAAAAAGAAGTCCCTGCGCTTTCTGCCTGTGTGATGTGGCAGCCCAGATTGAAGGAGGGAATACAGGAGGAGGAAAAAGAAAATACAAAACAAAACTTTGACTTCCTAAATAATGGAATGTGAAGCAGGTTCTTACTAGTGACATATAGAACAGAAACTCTACCCATTTCTTCACCCATCCCTTGTCCTAGGGACCTCTTCCATTGCTCCCAAATTTTGTATTTTATTATAAACTGGAGCTCAAATTTTAGTACAACTTTGTGTTCTGTGAGCATTCTTGGAATTTATGGAAACTGAGAACAGGTTATAGAAAGATCAGGATTGAGGATGACTTGTGACTCTACTTTTGGCAGGTGTTTGAAGTAGGAATCAGTCCTATAGAACTGACTCCTTAAGATATCATAGCTCTTGATAACTCTTGAGTATTTAGTGTCATAATTTAATTGACTTGTTACACACTCAGTTGGTATTAAAAAAACTGGAGAACTATCTGGACATTGATTTCCCATATGATTCAGTAATACCATTCCTAAGGATATACCCAAGGAACACAAAAACACAATACAAAATTGCCTTCTGCACACCTATATTTATTGAAGCACTATTTACAATAGACAGAATCTGGAAACAACCCAAGTGCCCAACTACAAATGAGTGGGTAAAAAAAAACTATGATAATTAAAAGAGAGGAGGGCTGGAAGTTACAGCCCACTTCATGAATCTCACCACCAAGAGTGATGAGTTTAGTTAGAGAAATAACTACATTGTGAACTATCCTAACAATGAGAATGTATGAGAGAAATAGAAAGCCTGTCTAGAGTACAGTTAGGGGCGGGGTGGGGAGGAGGGATATTTGGGTCATTGGTGGGGGGGGGGTGTCCTTCTATATAACTGAAACACAACCACAATCATGTTTGTAACCAAGGTGTTTAAATAAAAAATATTATTTGGAAAAAAAAACTGTGAGAAAGCTACACAATGAAATACTATGCAGCCATTAGGGAACAATAAAGTCATATATATTTGCCTATACATGGATGGACATGGAGAATACTATGCTGAGTGAAATGAGCCTGAGGGAGAGGCATAGGATAGTCTCACTTATCTGTGGGATATAAGAAAAATAAAAGACAGTATGGCAATAATATCCAGAGACTACAGAACTGAATGCCTGGAGAATCAGCTCATGGCATGAAACTTGCCACAAAGAGCACTGAGTGCAGCTAGAGCACTAACCATAATGATAACTACATGACAATGATAGGGAGGGAGAAAGGCAGAATGCCTATCTGAGAAACAGGCAGGGGGTTGGGTTGCATTGGTGAAGAGAAATGGAAGGATTTTGATGGTGGAAAGATTGCACTGACGAAGGGCAAGGTTTTCTATGACAAAAACCCCAGTATGAAAAATTTTATGTACACAGTGATTAAATTTAAAAATGGCAAAAAAGGATACATTGATGGAGAAGAGTTGTGATTATTGTATATATTTAAACAATACAGTCAGTGATGCTATAAGAATGTTACCCCAAACACACAAACACACACACACACACACACACACACACACACACACACACACACACACACACACACACACAAGAAAACTGAAGAACTGGTAATTGGTGTGGGAAGTGGGCATCACAAAGCCTCAAATCCATCAATATAAATAGATAAATAATTAATAAGCATTCAAAAGACTACTATTTAACAATAGAAAGAAATGAATTATAAATAATGGTTATGATTTGAATGAATCTCCAATAATTATATTGAATGAAAAATGCTAGATTAAGAGAATACATAAAAAATGCAACCTATATCACTAGAAAGCAATTTTTTGTCTGGGAATAGGGGCCCTAGTGTAGGACTTCAAAGTGGCATGAAGTGTTTTAAAGGGTACAGGTATGGTATATGTTCACTGTATTCATAGTAGTTATAAGTTCACAGATCTATCTATCTATCTATCTATCTATCTATCTATCTATCTATCTATCATCTATATTGATTTACATGTAAAATTTACAAATTATACCTTTTAAATAACATGGCTTATTGTTTGCTTATCATGCCTCAATAAATTTGTTAAAAATTTTTGCAAGACTAGAATAAAGTGTGTTCAAATGGTTATTCCTGAATGACAAATTTAGGGGAGTTTTTAAAAACCTTAATTTTTTCTAATTTTAAGTTATTCTCTCATAATCATATATGGTAGAAAATAAATTCATATACAAGAATTATAGTAATTGATAAAAATATTATACAGGACTAAAACAATATGATTAATTTTACAGGACCACTGTGAGTGAAATAGTCCTTTGTGGGCTCATCTGTGAATCCTATCACCATTTATAATGCAGTTTCTGTGGGAAAAAAAATCGATATCCATTCCAAAGAGTGATTTTAAATTGAATTTTCAGAACAGTTGTATTTTCTTTTTAGCTCCCTTCACAACATAATCCTTGGTTTCAGATTTTGCTATGAGTCTTTTATTTTCAAGTGGCTATTTTTTTTTGTACTGCAGAGTAGTTCCTAAAGAATTGAAGCAATATTGGATGTGGGAAATGCACATAAATACAGAGGCCAGAGAAGTGCTGTGCACCATCCACCAGGAAAATCTTTTATTGGGTTACAGTCTGAAACCAGACTATGTACATCACACCTTGCTGCTGCAAATGCTTGGATCCTAGTTTATGTGACCCTGGTGACACTGCCTACTTTATGTGCTTAGTGAACTCCAGTCTCCACACATAGCCTATCTTGACCAGTAAGCTCCTGAAATGGAAAGACCAGCCTCAATGGTGTCCTAGTTGATTGCTTTTAGCCATACCTGAAACATTTGTTTTCCAGCTTATTCCCACTCTGGATCTTTCTGTAGTGAATAGTGCACTGAGCAAAACAGCATGTTGAAATTTCTAAAAGGGGAAACTGTGTGTTGATTTTTGAGAGAGTAGGAAAATAATCAAATCCAACAGAATTTAGTTTTGTTAAAGTCTAAAAGAAATTAAGTTCATTGAAACAGAAAAGTTTAAGCAAATACTAAGAAACTATTGCTCAGAAATCACAGTGCCTTCAAAGTAAAATTATTTTCCACTATAGCCTTGGGATCCTTTCATACTCTCAAAGACACAACTTGCCGTCTCCTTAGACTATAGAAAGAAAAATGTTGGTCTTTTTTCCTAGTCTCAACTATCCCTACTGTGGTAGCTAGGATTCAATTCTTGAAATAATTCCCTTATCTCAGAGGGAATTCCTGCCTTTTTCTTCTATGAATGGGCCCCAGCATTTAGCACAGTTCCTTATGCACACAATTGAAATTCAAAAATGTATGGATAGATTTTACATTCTGTTTTATTGACAAATTCCAAGTGAATATTGACGTTCGAAAGAACTGAATTATTTGTTGTCTTTTTTGGGAGATTGAGCAATACCCAGAAGTGCTCAGAGCTTGCTTTTTTGCTCTGTGCTCAGGGATAACTCCTGGTATTACTTGATAAATCGTGTGGTTCCAGGGATTGAATCCAGGTGACTGCATACAAGGCACTCACCTTATCCACTGTATTAACATTCTGGCCCAAAATGCTTTTATTTGTTTGTTTTCTGTTTGGGGGCCACAACTGGCCACACTCACAGGTTACTCCTAGGCCTTCATTCAAAAATTTCTCATGGCAGACTTATGGGGCCGCTAGGAATGCTAGGGGTTTGAACCTGGGTCAGCTACATGGAAGGCCCTACCCACTTGCTGTGCTTTCTCTCTGGCCCCCAAAATGCATTATTAGAAAAGAAATGGTGGAACAGAGGAAGAATATCTCATAAAGTTTCTAATAATTTGGTTTTACCTTTGTTGCCATTACTTTTCTAGGGTCCCTAGGGTATCAAGGAAACAACAGTACTTAATTTGTAAGAGTTTGCGCAATTTTATCACTCTCTCACTCTCTCCCCCAAATTACTATAGCAACTTACTTTCCAAGAAGTCTCTTATTGAAATATGATTTCTAACTCTTGTGCTCCAGGTTAAAGTTTGTGTCACTGAGCATTTTAGTTGCAAGCAGAAGACATCAATTTGAGCTCATTTCAGCAGAAGAGTTATTGAATACTGTTAAATATTTAAGTATATTGGTAGTTTACATAATTGAGTCAAACAAGAATCAGCCAGACAAAATACACCCCCTCCCAACTACAGTGAGCCTTATCCCATAGCAATATCTCTGTCCCTGACGCTGGACCCAGAGAGAGCAGACTGCACAATAGCATTTCCAAGGCAGAACTGGGCAGCTGCCATGGTCTCCCCTAGCAACAGAGTGGAGTTATTGTCCCTGTGACCACCCTCCCATGAATAGGTTATGAGTGGTTCTGCTCCTGTGTTACCAGTCTCACCTCCCCAATCCAGGATAGAACTGAGGTCTGGGCTATGGGGTGTGTGTGTGTGTGTGTGTGTGTGTGTGTGTGTGTGTGTGTGTGTGTGTGTGTCTTTCTCAAATTCAGTCCAGAGTAGTCTAGAGCAACATTTTTTTTTGGGGGGGGCCACACCCGTTTGATGCTCAGGGGTTACTCCTGGCTATGTGCTCAGAAATCGCCCCTGGCTTGGGGAGACCATATGGGACGCCGGGGGATCGAACCGCGGTCCGTTCCTTGGCTAGCGCTTGTAAGGCAGACACCTTACCTCTAGCGCCACCTTCCCGGCCCCGCAACATTTTTTTTAATGACAGCTTCGTTTCAACCTTATTTTCTCCCTGTGCCAACACCCTGACCGACTGGTTAATTTGCTAGTTCTGTGCTCTTCTTTGATGTGATTCTTTTAACTGTGGCTCCTGGGGTTTTCCTGGGGACTCATGAGGTAAGGAGTCTATAACCCCAATTGAGATAACCTGGTCAAGAGAGCAGTGCTAACACTATATGATGGAGAAAAGATGATCAGTCACTCTCGTTTGTTTTTAAATATCTTTATTTTGGCAGGGGTGGGGGGGTGGAGAGATACACCTGGCTGTGCTCAAGGCTTTCTCATGGTACTGTGCTCAGAGATCACTTCTAGCTGTGCACCAGGAACCATTTTGGTGTAGGAGACCTAATGGCAGTCTGCCATATGCAAGGCAAGTTTTTAAAGATGAAACCTAACCCAGATCTGGTTTTATTTTCTTCATTAATATGTTTTTAATTGAATCACTGTGAGATATACAGTAACAAATTTGTTCATGATTGAGTTTCAGTCATACAATGTTCCATAACCCAATCCCTTCACCAGTGCACATATCTTGCACCAATGTTCCCAGTTTCCATCTGGTCCTCTTTCTCATTCTGCATCTGTGACATACAATTTTCTTCTCTCTCTCTTTCTCTTTTTCTCTCAGGCACCATGGCTTAGAGTATTATTACTGAAAGGGTATCATTCATATCACCTTGCCTATCCTTTCAGTTTTCAGTTCTTGTTCGAGTGATCATGTCCAGCTGCCATGCCATAATGGTCCCTTAACTGCCCAAACTGTGCTCCCTCCTCAGCTTTGTGACATGGACTCCCTCCCCAGCTACCTACCATGGACTAGTCCTCCTGCCCCTCATCTCTATTGTCTTTGGGTATTATCATCATACTACCAGGTCTAAGTTTGTTTCCTCCATGCCCTCTTGTTCCATAAACTGTTTGAGTTATAGAATTTGCTAGTTCAGCAAACTTAATGGGGTGCATTCCCATGCCTGGCAGCACTGATGTCTTGGACCGTATTACTTGTCCTTTTGTGAAAGGGCCAATTCAGACAGGACAAGTTGTCAAGGAGATAGCTCTTTTTGCTTTGTTAAAAATTACCTGCCCACGTACTTTTATTTATTTCTCCTCCATTCTTTAAATGAATGCATAGCCCTTGGCTGTCATTACCCACAAATTCACCTATCCACAAATCAATGCATTCTAACAAAACTAAAGAAAAACAATGTAAATCAGTAGGGTGCTTGTTGTCCTAAAAACTAGATTAGATAATGCATCTATGTCCTGCACAAAAGTCTTTGTTCATTTCCAAATTGGTACTGAAACATGTTTTGCAGTAGAATATCAAAATACTTAAGTACTTATTGATGCAAGATGCTTTAATATTGTGAACACTTCAAAATCTGCCCTTGATTTATTCAGTTTCCCTCCCCTTCCCTCCCTCCCTCCTTCCCTCCCTTCCTCCCTCCCTCCTTCCCTTCCTTCCTTCCTTCCTTCCTTCCTTCCTTCCTTCCTTCCTTCCTTCCTTCCTTCCTTCCTTCCTTCCTTTCTTCCTTCCTTCCTTCCTCCTCTTCCCTTCCACTTTCTCTCTTCCCCTCCGTACCTCCCTCTCTCCTTCCCTCCTTCCTTCCTCCCTCCTTCCCTTCCTTCCTTTCTTCTTTCCTTCCTCCTTTCCCCTTTCACTTTCTCTCTCCCTTCCTCCCTCCCTCCTTCCCTCCCTTCTTTGTGTTCTATGTTTCATACCCAGAATCCATGCACACTAACTACTGAGTCAAAATCCGGCTTCAAGCAAATTTTCTTGTAGTGATGGGAAGTGAACTGGATCGAATTTTTAGACCATGGTAGCTAATTGCTGTTTACACTATTGATGTCCATCCTTGAGAATAGCCTCAAGTCACAACTTATTATTGGAGAGAGCTTTAGAATATCATTCTGCTGGGCCAGAGCAATAGCCAGAGAAATAGCACAGTAGGGCGGTTGCCTTTCATGTGGCTGACCCAGGATGGACCTGAATTCAATTCCAGGCATCTCCTATGGTTCCGAGTCTGCCAGGAGCAATTTCTGAGCTCAAAAGCCAGGAGTAACCCCTGAGTGCCCAAAGCAAAATGAACAAATAAACAAACAAAAAGAATGTCATTCTACTACATTTCAGGGAAAAAAATTTTTTTTTTGGTTTTTGGGCCACACCCAGTGGTGCTCAGGGGTTACTCCTGGCTGTCTGCTCAGAAATAGCTCCTGGCAGGCACGTGGGACTATATGGGACACTGGGATTCGAACCAACCACCTTTGGTGCTGGATCGGCTGCTTGCAAGGCCAACGCCGCTGTGCTATCTCTCCGGGTCCCATTTCAGGGAAAATATTTAGCAAAAAGTTTTCCTGGGAATTTATAGTTAAAGCCAATTTAAACTTGAAGTACCCTGATATTAATATAACTGGAAACTCAATAAAAAGATGCCAAGATGAATGGACTGGCTCTCTATGTGAAGCTCACCACATCAGCTGTGTGGAACCACAGCTGTCAGAACTCAGGCCATATTCCTGGTTCTACATGCAGGTATCATCAGTGGAGAGTTGCTTGGCAGACCACAATGTAGTGGTTGAGATGAAAAAGGGGTCAGCTGTATGCAATGCACCTGCCTTATTCTGGTACTATCTCTCCAGTTTTACCTTTTTAAGTTTTTAACTTTAAAGCATATATATGTTATTTCTAGCTCCAAGTATTTTCTTTTATTTTAAAATATATTTTTTGTAAAAGAAAAAAATAGATGCCAAGAAACTTTGGCACCATTTAATGACCTGAACTGGAATCCTAGAGTATGTCTTTCATTGTGTTCATAATGTTTTCTGGGATATTAATTACATCCATATCCATAGGGTGAGAGTCACAAGATTTAGGGGACCTCAAATCATGTGAGTCTTCTTCATTCAGGGAGGCAATTTTATTTCAGCACCTGTTGCACTATAGGGCCAGTCTGATGATTTGGAATTATCCTAATATCAGTCTGTAGGAAACACTCAGCACAGTAAAATCTTTACAATCGATAGATTTATTTTTTTGCTAAACATACATCATTTATTTCAGAATTAAACTAACATAGAGTTAAGAAAGTTCTTTGACATTCTCTAGCACTCAGTTAAACCTGCCTTCTCTGGAATACTTAATGCATTTTATTTGAGTGTAAATACCTCTTAAGAGAAGAAAATTGCTGATTCCAATGGCATTGTGCATCTACAATACACTGTTTTGGGTAAGATTGAACGATACAAATAGGACCAGAAAAACAGTGCAGCTGCCTTGTATATGGCCAACGTAGGTCCAGCTTATGGTTCCCTGAGAACTTCCCAGAAATAACCCCTGTCCACTGAATTAGGAGTAAGCCCTGAGAATACCTAGTATTCAGTCCAAACCATAACCCCATCAACTTTTCCCAAAAAACTACACAAATAAGGTATCTAGGACATTTATTCTCTCAGTTAAGCATTATTTTTGATGTCTAGTTTGAGAGTTCTTCCTTATACTGATTTTAAAACAAATGTTATCTTATCCACTCAACTCATTTACTTTAACTGTTAGAAAAAAAGTGGCCTCAAAGTTTCTGAAGATGATTCCTCAGTTTCAACATGTCTAGTATCATAGTATGTTCCTCAGCATCACTTCCTTGGTAGAGTCAACCCTGACAAGTTCAGCTACAGCAGATCCTTCTTTTTGGTTATGCTATTTGTCTTGTTTGCTGTTCAAGACTTTTCATAATCTAAAATTGTTTTTCTCATTTATTTAATTATTTCTTCATAGTTGACTATAATATAATTATTTGGCTGCGGTTTTGTCTGACTTACTCATTACAAATCCAGTAGTTTTAAAAACAATATCAGAAACTATGCAACAAGCATTTGTTGACTACCATTTGGATTAACAAGTACATATGTGAAGTCTGCCAACCATTCCTTACAAAATTTGGTTCTATTTCATTTCCATTGCTTACTAATGCAATAAGTAGCTTTAGTCTTATAAGTGCCTTGTGCTAATTGATTGCACCTTAGAGTCACACCAAGAATCTTTATTCTCTAGACAGCAATAAATAATAAAGATGCCAAATCTGGGCAAGTCACATGTATTACTAGATAATTTCTGTTCTACTTTATTGACTGTAAACTTTTCTGTCTTTACTTTCTCAAAGAAAATCCAGAAATCAGTCAAATTGATCTCAAAAGTATCCTGGAACTCAGAAAAGAAGCCTTAAGAAACTCAAGTATATTATGGTCTGGTTTTCTCCAGTAGCAAAGGGTCAGTGGTTTCCAAACATGGTGGTACATTTGAATTATCTAGGAATTACCTTATTGAATCAGTTTTATTTGTAATTGAATGTACACAACTTAAAGAGGATAGACATCTGACTTTTGACAAATGTATATGTAAGAATCACTTCAATAAAAACATAAAACATTATCATTATAAAAAGTTTCTTTATAGTCCATTTACAATTAATCTGCCTGATCCCGTGCAAAATGCAATCATCAAGTTTTCTATCACTATAGCTTGGTTATACTTTTTCTGTAAAATCCAGATAACATATACCCAGAAATCATATTGTACAGTATTTAAACTCTTGCTTATTTTATTCCAAATCTTATTGTTGATTTTTATCCATCTACTTTATCAGTAGATAGTCCTATTTACATAGCCAAAAATAGTTAGTTCTTCGAAGCATCTTAAATGTAGACTTCTGGCTACATGTCCTCTTGATATTAGGATTTCTAAAACTGAATTTAGAATCTGTATTTTTAGCTTGTGGCACAGAGAATTCTTCTATTAAATTTGGGAATCTTTTCATTGGAATTTCCTCCTCAAGTTCAAATGATTCCAACAATGCAACTGCATATGGCGGAAAGAATATTGGATACAGATTTTTGTAGGTTTTATAACTTGCATTCCTGTTGGTCTAGCTCAGCCAGATCTCATGGTCTTCTATAGTCAGGAAATTTTTGATGCCTATAACAAACCTCATAGAGTCAGCTCTGTTAATAATCTTTCACTTCTAAGGCACCTGTAAATTGAGTTATGAGTCCCAGTGTTCACAGGTAAGTCTATAATCTTAATCTATAAAAGCTCACCCTTGTCACGGAGAACCAGAGATGCTATGAACAGCCTTCTATTTTAGCCCAACTGCTAGAATTACTCATGACAGTTTTATGAGTTGTTTTACTGTGTGGTAGTTTTTTTTTTTAGCAATTGAGGGAATCATTGTTTGACCATAGAACTCATGCGCCACCTTCAGGAAGGAAATATAACGTGCTTGTTAGAGCACAGGAAATCCAGTTTCTTTTCCTACATGAGAATTCTTTTAAGAAAAAAAAATCTGAGGACAACATATAGTTTGTGCTAAAAATAAGTTAAATATATTTTAGATTTTTAGGAAATATATTTTATATTTTTGGAACCACGCAAATTTCACAAAAAATTTGGCAAATAGTTTGTACCATTTCTGATGTGTTTCTTATTCCATACAGGCACAAAGTCTTACACTAGCATGTTCTTTTAATCTTTTTTTTTAACAATAAACAACCTATATTTATATTTAAAATAATTTATATAAAGTTTCACCCTTTAACTTATATGTTCTATAATGTTGGGACAATTGTATACTTAAATGATTCACCATTACAATTACAATTACCATTCTAACCATCTAAGAGTTCTGTCTAATATTCTTTTCTAGAGATTCTTCTAGTCATTCATCCTTTGACTATTTCTCTGGTTCTACAGATTATCATATTACTGAATTGTACAGAATGTAAAATTTCTGTACAGATGGACCCCTTAGTAATATATACAGTTCCTTCATGTATTTTCATGATCTGATTGTTCATTTATTAATGTCATTAAATTATTTTCCATGGTCTGAATTGTATTTGTGCATTTGCCTACTAAAAGACATCTTGATTGTCTCCCAGTTTTAATGTTATAAATAAAGCTACTATAAGGTGGGCTGTGTGGATATTAGTTTAAAATTTCTTTGGACAGGGCTGGAGCAATAGTTCAGCAGGTAGGGCACTTTACTTTGCATGTGGTCAACCCAGGATCAATCCTGGTACCTAAGATAGTCCCTCAATCCCATCCATTGATCCTCAGGGGTATTCCTGGCTCTGCACTCAATAATCACTTCTGACAGTGCTTGGTAGACTAGATGGGGTAACAGGGCAAACCCTAGTTGGCCACATGCAAGGCAAGAGCCCTATCCACTGTGTTATTGTTATAGCCTCCTAAAAATTTGTTTTGCTTAATTTGTAAGAAGCAGTTAAATGTCTTCCAAGAACATAGGTACCATTCTGCATTCCCACCAGCAATGAATGAGTTCTTATAGCTTCAAGTATTTTCAGTATGTGGTATTATCATAGTTATAAATTTTAGCCATTATAGTAATTAATATTAATTATATCATTATAATAATGATTGGTAATATACACTGCTATTACAAATTTGTAATCTTCTGATGATTATGTGAGTAGTGGCTTTCAACATTTTAATACTCATGACTTAGTGAAATAGAAATATTTTTCAGACAACTTAGGCAGAAATAAAAACTATTACTTATATAAGAATAATTATCAATATTTATAACAGTACTACTCTATGATTTAGAGGTAGCATGTGGTAAATGCTAATAACCTTTTTGGTAGAGTGCATAACATTTCTGCAGACCAGATTGGCAATTGAAAAATTCTCATTTCACGTAGACGTCTTTTCATGGGCTCTTTGTCATCTTTATATATTCTTTGATGAGATATTTGTTCAGGTCTAATATCCAATTTTAATTGAGTTACTCTCTATCATTGAGCTTTATATTGTTTACATAATATTATATTTTAAATAAGGGTCCTTTTTCAAATACATTTTTTTGTAAAAAATATATTTTCAAACCACGTAAATTTAACTAGCTAGGCCTGCCTCCCAGTTAGAGGGGGAAATTAGGGAGACACCTAGACCAATCAGATGCAAGACTACTACGTAGTAGGATAGGTACATAGGGGACCACATATTCTAGCAGCCCTGGGGGTGAGGGAAGAGGATACGGGAGACAGGACAAAAACGGAGATGTAGGGAGGACAATTTGGTGATGGGAATCCCCCCTGATGTTATGTAAATATTTAACTAAAATATTATTGTCAACAACATGTAAACCACTATGATCAAAATGAAAATTATATTTAAAAAATATATTTTCATCTGTGACTCATGCTTTTATTTTCTTGTCAGTGTCTTTAGAAGCTTTAAATTTAAAGATGTTTAAACAGATATTTCTTTCATAGATCATAGGTCTTTTGGTGTTATGTCCAGAAAGAAGTCACCATAGCCAAAGATATCTAAGTTTTTTCCATTTGTATTTTCTTCTAGGAATTTTTTTTTGCCTTGCATTTTACATTTATCTCTATGATCCATTGGGCCAATTTGTTAAATATGTAAGATCTGTGTCTAGATTTATTTTTGTTTTTTTGCTTTTGTTTGTTCTTGCATATGGTTATGCGCTTGTTTTAAAAACATTTGTTGAAAAGCTATATTTTCCTCCTTTATATTTTCTTTGCATCTTCTCCAAATATCAATTGACTACATTTATATGGACCTTTATGGAGTTATATGATTTTTTTCATTTATCTTTTTGTTTATTCTTTTGTTAATACTATGCTGTTTTAGTTGCTATATTTTTAAGATTAAATCTTGCAGTTTCTTTTTTTGGAGAGGGAGGGGGCCATACCTGTTGATGCTCAGGGGTTACTCCTGGCTATGCGCTCAGAAATCCTGGCTTGGGGAGACCGTATGGGATGTCGGGGAATTGAACCGTGGTCCGTCCTAGGCTAGCGCTTGCAAGGCAGATAGATGCCTTACGTCTAGCGCCACCGGTCCGGCCCCAAGTCTTGTAGTTTCAATGATGTTGTTCTTTAGCTTTGTTTTCCAAAATTTTGGGTCTTTAGATTCTACAGATAGACTTTAAAATCATATTTGCAATATTCATAAAATAAATTGATGGGGTTTTGATTGAATTCTTACTAAATATATAACTAGTCAGAAGGAACTGATACCTTAAAATGTTGTTTTCCTAATGGTGAACAGGAAATAACTCTTCATTTTTTTTCTTTGATTTTTTTAATCAGTCATCTGTTTTCCTTCATATAAGTCTTGCACATATTTCTTTGCCTTCATACTTAAATATTTCTCTTTTTTGTTAATGTAGTTGATTATTTTTCAATAAAAAATTTTCTTGTTGGGGCCAGAGAGGTAGCACAGTGGCGTTTGCCTAGCAAACAACCGATCCAGGACCTAAGGTGGTTGGTTTGAATCCCGGCGTCCCATATGGTCCCCCGTGCCTGCCAGGAGCTATTTCTGAGCAGATAGCCAGGAGTAACCCCTGAGCACCGCCAGGTGTGGCCCAAAACCAAAAAAGAAAAAAGGAAAAAATTACTTGTTTATTGTTGGCATTTAGGAAATCAATTAATGTTCTATATTAATTAAACTTGAGTCTTAGAGCCTTGTTAAGATTATTTATTAATTTTTATGTGCTCTTGACTTCTTTTTTTTTGTATTAGAAAATCATGTCATCTGTTAGCAGACAGTTTTATTTCTTCCTTTCCAATCTGTATATATTTTGTTATCTTTTCTCATTTTATTTTACTAGCTAGATCTTCCTGCATAGTGTTGAAAATGAGTGGTGATTTGGCATCCTAGTCTAGTTCTAATCTTAATGAAAATGCTTCTAGTTTCATAATAAAGTGTGGTGTCAATGATAGAACTGTTTTATAGATGTTTCTGTAGTTCTGTAGTTCGGTTAATCTACTGCGTATGCATATAAAACCTTTTGAAATATTACTTAAAGAGGGGAATGACAGTCATTCAGAAACAATGAACTAGGCATTCCTTTTGTACTTTAAATGGTTCATTGTCTCTAAATAAACAAGTCAAAGAAACTAAATATTTTCACTTTAAAATCCAGACAGTATGCATTACAGTGACTTTATTTCAATCCAATCTCTTGGATAATCTGAAATTTTAGAACTGGGTTAGTTTTTCTGTATGTATTATTAAAAAAAAACCTTGTGATTGAATTTGATATAATAGTTTCTATCACTGCTATACATTTAATTAATTTTTAGTTTCATAATGGTTTCAATCACTTATTGCATCTTTCAACATCAGCTATGTGGCTAGTACTTGTCAAAAAAAAGAGACATTTAAGTCACAACCTGGGAGACAAGAAAAACATTAGAAATCACCATCATCACAGATCATTCAAAACTTGGTATAAATAATCCAAATCAGTGATGTAGACTATATGTGCAAAAAATTATCTAGGAGATAACAAAACTTTGTGGATTGGAGATGTTGTAGACTTTGGATATAAGGCAGAAAGAACTTGAAATAGGAGCAGATTAGAGTTTCACATGTAGAAGAAAGAAGAAAAGTAATTTCTTTCAGATATTTAGCTAACTTCAACAAAGACTCCAACTTGGAAATGAATGAGGCATGTATAAAAATGATGTAAGCAAACCAGTAGAATGAAGATCTTGGGGTTTACTTAAATGAATGTGACATTATAAAATCCTTGAGGTGTATTTTTTTTCCAATTTAAAGGAAAGTGTTCAATAGAACAAAAATTACAATTAGTTTCAGTTTATATTATTCACTATAAAATAATTGCAACTATCAGGACATGACAGAATGTATAGAATACTCCCCTCCCTGCTCAGGATGTTGGGATACAGCGAGCACTTTCTCTTTTGAGTTTCTACATTTTATGGAAAGCAGTCGAGCAGTGGGCTGCTGCATGAAAGT